>NC_088706.1:12534696-12837727 GCF_028017835.1 Emys orbicularis | reverse complement strand
ACACTTCAATATGTCTCTGTGGAAGTTTGCCTAAATTAACACTAAAATTTGACAGCTTAATGAAATCAGAATGAAGACGGGGGAAAAACATCTTGTAACCAGCCGATGCTTGCCATGATGATGAATGACTCACCACTCCGAATTTCTTGAAGTATTCCCTGAGCTCAGTCTCGCCACAGTTGTGAGGGATCCCACCAACAAAAATTTTATTTGATTTACTGTTATCACTTCTGGGTCCTTTCTGCTAAATCAAGAGGGATAAAATACTGTTAGTTAGAACTGTGATAAACACTGTAGCATAATCTTCCTTCACTGGTACATGAAGGTGAGTTGCTCTAATCCATTTTGCATTCTAGGACTAACAAAGTCACAATTCAAATTGGAGTCCAAACTTGGAAGACACCCATTTTGTTTCAAATGGAGCAAAAGTGTGTTCTGGATTCATTAATTTGGTATGCTTAGCTATAACTTGGTGTCCTTTCTTGGTAAGGATGGAGAACTGAGGGCAATGTTCTGAAAGCATTTATTTCTTAATTAAGCAGTATTAACCAGCAGGTTGTGGGTTGTGCTGGGATAGCAAATAACCTTAAGGGGATTTTTAGACACTATCATTTACATTCTTTCAATCCACAAAAGTTGGGTAATTAAAAAACACCTCTACCCAGATATAACGCTGTCCTCGGGAGCCAAAAAAATCTTACCGCGTTATAGGTGAAACCGCGTTATATCGAACTTGCTTTGATCCGCCGGAGTGTGCCGCCCCGCCCCCCCAGACCACTGCGTTACCGTGTTATATCCGAATTCGTGTTATATCAGGTCTCGTTATATCAGGGTAGAGGTGTATTACTGATGTCATTGGAGAAACTTGAATGTTGATTAGTCAATCGCCCAAATGAAGATGAACATCTGTAGTAAACCTGGACTGTACTCTACCTAAACATCCCCACGGATATTGAAGAATCACAGTCCAGGATTACCTAAAGCCCCCCCTCCCCCCGCCTTTTTTTTTTTTTTTTTTTTTTTTTTAAATGAGAGCTACTTACAGCCTAGAAAATGTCAAAGCCTATCAATTGTTGACTCTATACTCAATTTCAGCAACCATGAATTTACAAGCCAGGTGGACTTGGTTCACAATCAGTGGAAGGCTAAACATGTTATTCTGGGAAATCAAGATATGAGTCCAAGTAAAACAGACTTCATTAAAGTAACTTTTTTATGGATTTCTACAATTCTGGGTAATTAGAACAATTTTTTTTTGTAGGGTGGGGGGATGGAGGGGGGAAGAATACTGGGTAGCAGAGAATTTACACTGATCAGTCCTAAATTGTAGTCAGATGGTTTCTACTTCAGTTTATTCACTTACAGGATAGACATTCAGGATAAAATTTTCATAAGTGGCTAAGTGACTCAGAACCACAAGTCATGCTAAAAAGGTGATGGACATACATCTCAATGAAAATCGAAAGGACTCAGGCTCCTAAGTCATTTAAGTCCTTCTGAAAATTTTACCCAAGTGCATCTATTCCCACAGGCATTTCAAATATAATGCCTATATCATTCTCTTATCTAGAGTATATCATGAACTGTTTAATTTTCTTCCTCTGAGCACAAGCACCTTTCATTTTCTTAGAAACTGGGAGCTGAAAAGAAAGGGAGTATTTGCAGTACTAAATTTTTTTTTATAATGCAAGTTATTCCAGTAGAAGCCAAATATCCCCATCATATTCCCCAAGTAGATAGATGCAGCTTACACCAAGCAATTCATGTTCAGGATTTACTGTTCTTCAGAAACACAGTTCAGATTTGGGGACAATTTATACCTTCAAGCCAGCGGCACTGCTATGGGTACCCACATGGCCCCACAGTATGCCAACATTTTTATGGCTGACTCAGAACAACACTTCCTCAGCTCTCGTCCCCTAGAGCCCCTACTCTACTTGTGCTACATTGATGGCATCTTCATCATCTGGACGCATGGGAAGGAGGCCCTTGTTGAAATCCTGGTGGAATTCCTCAATTTCCACCCCACCATCAACCTCAGCCTGAACCAGTCCACACAAGAGATCCACTTCCTGGACACTACAGTGCAAAGAAGCGATGGTCACATAAACACCACCCTATACCAGAAACCTACTGACCACTACATGCCTCCAGCTTTCATCCAGACCACATCACACGATCCATTGTCTACAGCCAAGCCCTAAGATACAACCGCATTTGCTCCAATCCCTTAGACAGAGACAAACACCTACAGGATCTCTATCAAGCGTTCTTAAAACTACAATACCCACCTGAGGAAGCAAAGAAACAGACTGAGAGCCAGAAGGGTACCCAGAAGTCACCTACTACAGGACAGGCACAACAAAAAGTAACAGAACGCCACTAGCCATCACCTACAGGCCCCAACTAAATCCTCTCCAGTGCATCACAAAGGATTTACAACCTATCCTGAAGGACGATCCCTCACGGACCTTGGGAGACAGGCCAGTCCTTGCTTACAGACAGCCCCCCAACCTGAAGCAAATACTCACCAGCAACTACATACCACACAACAAAAACACTAACCCAGGAGCCAATCCCTGCAACAAACCCTGTTGCCAACTCTGTCTGCATATCTATTCAAGGGACGCTGTCATAGGACCCAACCACATCAGCCACACCAACAGGGGCTTGTTCACCTGTACATCCACCAATGAGATATATGCCATCATGTGCCAGCAATGCCCCGCTGCCATGTACATTGGCCAAACCGGACAGTCTCTACACAAAAGAATAAATGGACACAAATGAGACATCAAGAATTGTAACATTCAAAGACCAGTAGGAGAGCACTTCAATCACCTTCAACACTCAATAACAGACTTAAAAGTGGCCATTCTTCAACAAAAAAAAACTTCAAAAACAAACAAACTTCAACAAGAAACTGCAGAACTGGAATTAATTTGCAAACTCGACCCCATCAAATTAGGCCTGAATAAAGACTGGGAGTGGCTGGGTCACTACAAAAAGTAATTTTCCCTCTGTTGATACTCATACCTTCTTGTCAACTGTTGGGAATGGGCGACATCCACCCTGATTGAATTGGCTTCGTTAGCACTAACCCCCCACTTGGTAAGGCAAGTGCCATCTTTTCATGTGCTGTAATATATATACCTGCCTACTGTATTTTTCCCTCCATGCATTTGATGAAGTGGGTTTTAGCCCATGAAAGCTTATGCCCAAATATATTTATTAGTCTCTAAGGTGCCACAAGGACTCCTCATTGTTTTTGCTGATACAGACTAACACGGCTACCCCTCTGAAACAGAACTCAATTTGTAGACTTAACTATAAAGGAAGACTGAAAGGGACATCAGTTGATTAAAAAAGGCTAGTCAAAAATGGGATCTCAAGAATTTGGCTATAACTGCAAAGATTTCATCCTCATTTTGTGCCTTGCATGCTCACTCATAGATTTTACAAGTTACACTACCTGAAGAATAGGAAAAAAAGTAGATGCTAGACAAACAGCTACTTTACCAGTTAGATTAAAAACAAAAACAAAAAACACACACACCCAGGAGACAGAACAATACTAAAATTAAACCAATAAAATAAATATATTTCAGAAAAAAATATGTTCAAAATATAGCAGAACTTTAAACAGAGCAACAATCCAGTTTTCTTCCCCAAAAAGGTGGTGGTGGAGGTTAAGCTGTGGTACAAAATACCCAATGCTACCACAGTATAAGGAACATAAATAAGTTTTTAATTAATTCATCCCCCTATCTCTCTCCCCCCAAAAACCCTTACACAAGTGTTGATGAAATTCTTGAACTTTGTTTGGCTCCTGTAAATCAGACGTAAGAGTTAATTCAGATTTAGCCTGTTTGAAATTTCACAAAAGCATACAATTTAACTTCTACTCTATTTGTCCTTGCATAGTCACAGATCTTCATCACCACCATTACCCACATTCAATCATACTTGCTTCTTGTCAAAGTATTTCTTTGATTTCCATACTCTGGCTTGTTGTACACCCAGCAGCAATCAGTAGATATGTCACAATGTCAGTTAAAACCGCAAGAATCTTTGAACAAAAGACCTAGTAGCATAACCAACAATTCCAATGAGAGCTGCACCCCTATGAAAAAAACACTTGGCTGTTAGAACTAAAATTCTGTTGAAGCAGCATGTATGAAAGTAAACTCCTTCACACATCATAATATAAAATGTAGTCAGCTTTAATTAAGAAGGCATCTGGCCTTAATACCAACTGCTTACTGTGTTTTACGCCAACACTTCTGCACTTCTCTCTCAGTTCCAAGCAGGTAAAAGAGCTTTCTAAAATTTACGTAAGATGATCAGGAACTGAGAGAAATACCAACATGATATTCATGATGCGTACAGGCTGAAGAGCGCATGCTGCTAGCCAGAAAGACCTTAGAATATATCTATCAGCATACTTTAAGGAACTCTCCTTACCCATCCCTCCTTTGGCCGTGTTCTTTCTGGTTGCATTCCCCGAGGTGTACATGGCTTTGGATCAATCTGTAACAAGTTCCAAATTGGTCAGTTCTAAGTGTGCAGAATATTTTGCTCTAATAAATGCATTCAAAGCGCCTGTGGATGCCATTCTCTAAACTTAACACTTCTGACAAAAGTTACCCCCAGATTACACATTTTGGAAGGAACAGTCATTGAATTAAACCTAGCCTGAATTATTCATATGTCAACCACCACCCAAATTACTTTTAAATTCACCAATTTAAAAAAAATATTAAAGACCTAGTCATATTCTAATTAGTTAAAACCAAAGTGACAGGTAAACTTACATTTCGGCCATCTAATGTATGTGGTCTGCTGGCCAGTACTGTTCCCACGCAGTTGGGATCTTTAAATTTGACAAATCCAAACCCTCGAGATTGGTTTGTTGTTTTATCTTTCATTATTACGCAGTCTACAACTTCTCCATATTGGGAAAAGTAGCTACGGAGAGTTTCTGTTAAAAAATATGGTATTAAGCAGAACCAGCTATTAAAGAGTTTAACTTTTAGTAAAACTGACATGTCTAAATCTTCTAATATGCACTTGCTAAAACCTCGCATCTGATGATTTGTATCATTTAAAGAGGATATACTAGCCATGTATCTGAAAACAGAAGATGCTCATTGTTTTAACTCCACTCAGGCAGATGGAAGAAAATAGTGCAGTAAATTAATTTTCAAAACAGAGATCAGCTATTTCTGAGTCAGCACTTTAAGGGATATCAAAACCAACTTTTCCTAATATCAACCAACATAACCAGGGAATATAAAATTTCCCCATATCCTTGTCCAGGAGATATGAAAGTGACATAATGTAAAGATGAACAACACAGTCAGGAGAGAAACGTAAATTTAAAGTTTCTTTACGGGAATTCTATTACTGTCATTCATTAAAAAACAACAAAATCGAAGATTAGTAGTAAAGACTCAATTTTCTAGAGATGTTACTACTATATTACTTTATAAGAAAGTATGAGGTATAAAGTTTTGTCCTTTGTAATTTTTTGGTATAATGGTTGTAGAATACATAACTTACCTTGTGTTGTACTCCAGTCTAGGCCACCCACAAACAACTTTCTGTAATTCAAACAACATATTGTGGTTAAAGTCTGAGGTCTGAATCAAACATGATGCATTTATTTTAAGTAATAACATACACAACCTGTTTGTGCTTTCATCTAGCTAATGTAGTATTTTAGCATACTTTGAAGAACTCAAGGCCTGTTACTCACTGAAGATCCATTTCTCCTTTGCTTTTAAGTTTCCATTTTTATTTCAAGATTATCTTCAGGTATGTTACATACTGTTAGAATAGTGAAGGATTTAAAAACACTGAAGTATTATTTCTTCTGCATCCCACAGGTATAGGATTGCACGTTTATACCAAGAATATATTTTATTCTCATTTGAAATAGCAGATAGGATATATGCCAGAAAAGCAGAAGTCAAATCAAACATCTATAGTTTTGACATTCATAAAAGAAAATATATGTCTAACAACATTAAAATATCCAGAAGAAAGAAGACAACACCAAATATCTTTACTTATCTACTTTTTGGGACCAAGTGGGGTTGTTCATGTTGTGAAAATCCCCATGGTTCAGAGAGTATGAGCAAGGATCTACTCATCATTTTATTCCCGAGTTAAGGGTTTGAAGTAGTTCGTAGGATCTTGCATGGACCCTCTGAGAATAAGCTCAGAGAACACCAGTGTGACTGTTTTAATAAACCCATTAAACACTGAATGTTGAACACAACATACAAAATTGTTAAGAAGGATAAATAACAACCCAACTAGATAACAGATGATTTTAATAACTGTAGAGTATCCAATGGGATATGTAAACACTGCAAATACTGCAGTCCCTGAATCCCCTTTGTAAGAATAAATGTTATAGCAGATTTCCCAAGTTCTCTAATGTACTTCACTTTACCTTTCCTTCTTCAAGGGACTATCTTTAAAACTACTGGTGTATGAAAATTTATTCCACCTCAATTACTAAAGTTATCTTGTACCAACTTCCAAATGTCAAGCAATAAATGCGTACACACAGGGAAATGGTATAGCAAATTTCTCTTGTGTGCCATATGGTAAAAGCTCAATGGGAATCATGACTAAAAGACACATGCTTCACTTTAAAGCATATTGAACTAGACGCAATAATGAAAAATTCAGGCATCATTAATTCCAATCTCCTGGAACTTCTGTATACCGCTTTTCCTTTGACCTAATTATAAACTTAGAGAACAACATTTGAATTTCCCCCCACTCTCAAATCAGAGAGCTGGAGTTGGTCCTTTAGGTGAATTACACCCACTTGTCTTTGGGCTCCCAAAAATCAGAAAGAGACAAAGTCAGACCCAAAAATCCATAAAAAGAAATTCTTACATAGCAAACAAAACATTAAAAGTAATTATTTATTCGCTACTTATATGTTACTACTTCACTTATCTTGGAAGACAAGTCAGATTCATTTTTGGTTACTGTCAGATTCTAGTTAATAAATGAAAGTGAAAGGAAAAGTAACTACAAAGTTCAGGTTAAAAACTGCAGGGGAAAGTTTAGTTTTTAAAATGTATATTGGCATAAAAAACAGGGAAACATTTCTATTGTTTGGTCTTTAGGTCTTGGAAAGCTCATTTTCACAATAGCTACATCATTCTAGGGAAAAATCTAACCTGATAGCATCTCGGTCAAGTTGTTTGTTAACTGCGGTGAAAACTAAAGAGCAGTGAAGTTAGGCTCCGCTATCCTGACAGTCAGGCTACAAAAAGATCCTTCCGTAGCTAATTTTTGAAACACAAAATTAATGATTTGCAGTCTAAGACTGCAGACTGCACCATTTTTGTATGGTAGTCTCTCTTCTTGAAGAATAAACGCAAGATACCAAATAAAAGTGGAAATTCATGCTAATTTGGTTGTATCTGAAGAAAGTTTTATGCTATGGTAAGAGCCTGTTAGGAGAAGACTATCTTATATACTGCTACCCATTACCATAGTATCGGAGCACCTTCCACATAAAATCAATAGCAAAGATTTCTGCTTCACGGTAACAGAACAGAATGCCAAGGCCTTTCCCACAAGGAAAATACATAGTCTAGTAATTCTGTAAACTTTGCTGTGCAGTCAGCACATCATGTTTTGTTTGATCTTACTTTAGAAATGATTTTTTTTTTTAAATTACTTGAAATTAATGACTCTCAGACTCATTAGTAAGTTCTTAAATTATTTTAGTTTCCAAAAATAAGTTTATATGAAATATGACATTCAAAAAAGATTGTGATGTAATAAGAAGGCGTTTCCTAGGAACCTTCAGGCACTAGGTAAAGAAGACAAGCCCATTTTAACAAACTTATGAAAAATATTTTTGCTGCAGTTGAAACCAAATGGCAAACATTAAATTGTGTGCTCCCCACTTTAAAAACAGAACACAGCAGGTCAAGTTTCATTTCGTGCACTGAACATCTGGAATACTAAAATATGGTATTTAGTTTTAGTAAAATTGTCACAATAGGTAGCTTTGAAAACCAATCAAAATGCATTGCTTAGGTATGCTGGTTGGTCAGAATTTGTAGTTTTGTTACAAAGACAAGAGGCATGACAGTGACATATGTATTCATACAATGCCTTTCATTTGAGTTCATCAAGGTGTTTAATAGTTATTAATCCACCTGTGATTTGAAAAATGTGAAACAGAAGTGACCGGTCCACCGTCATGAAAGTCAGACACCGAATTAAAAAATGAACTTTGGAGTACTGATTTCCAGGATTGAGATCAACCACCAGAAAACTCCTTAATACTGAACTGTGAAACCATACCTACAATGTCACCTTATGATACAGTTTAAAAGTAACAAGTGAGGACAGTCTCATGCCTGTTGTATATCAGGAAGTTATGGACCAAAACACTAAGACTATAAAAAATTACCAATTCTTAAACTAAAATGTAGCAGAAATCTAGGTCAAGGGCAAGTTTTCAAAAACAGCATCTAAATTGGTACCCAGAAGTTCTCCATGTTACAGCATGCCCCAAAATTTCTATTTGTGCACAGACGCTGGACTACCTGATTTGCAACTGTATGCACATGCATATCAATTTTAGCATTTTAAAAAAACCCTACATATACAAAAAGTGCATCCCATAATTAAAAGCTAACTTAAGGCCATCCCAACATTTGGCCCTTACTCAGAAGCAGCATCTTAAAGGTCCACCTGTTATATTTTAGTAAGTAACTGAGTTTACACTAATATGACAGGGCGGTCTACTTCGTAAGAAAATGTCCTGTTTTCATGATCTTTCTCCAGAGAAAAGAGGAAATGATCTATTGTTTTTGTTTTCCACTTTGCTATAGTGCAGTGTATAGCTCAGCTGAAGTCAGAAAAAAGTGTCTCCCAATGAGAGGAGAAAGTTTCATTTGTATTTTTCCCATTCTCAGCCCGTAGATAAAAAAAAAGAGCTACTTTACCCTATGAGAAAATGTTGCAACTTCCTCTCACCTGCTTTATGCAGAAGAAACTGGCTCTATTAAACAAACAGCTACTCCCTAACAATGGCTGCCATAAGGCACCAGTAATCTTAGCTGTTGCTAATTTACCGAATTGTGAGTGCAGTAGTAATTAATCATCAGGAATTTTGGATAATTCTGCTGTACAGAAGAAGATTAGTAGTGGTAGCATAGACTTCACTTGTTCACTTGAGCTAGGAGCTCCAGGGAGGTATAGCAGTTTAGAAAAAGGCTGCAGTCAAGCCTCAGGAGCTAAAATTTGATTCCAGGAGCTGTAATTTTAATTTTTCTTGCATTTCTTTTAAAACACACATTACACCAACTTGCTCCAAGACATCTCAAGCTTACCTCAGCTGCTCAGCAAATGATAGTAAATAAAAATGCTTTAAGAATTTAGGTTTCCAGAGTCTAAAAATAATTAACACATTGTACAAATTTTAATCTTATTAAATGGTATTTTAAAATTTGCCTAGATGGATCAGGGATTTCACCTCTAAGTCACTGGTTCGTAGATGGACGAGATCAGCAATGACATAAGCCTTATCTGCACTAGAAAACTGATTTGCTGCTGAGAACAGTTGTCAGTGGGTTCACATGAACCAGTCCAGAAAACGACTATCAGTGTACAAAGGACAATTTTCAGCACTCTTACAAAAACACTGACTACATCCACACTTAAATTGTTTTGGGGGAATGATCATTAACCATATCCTCACCATTGATACCAGTATATACAGGGCTTCAGTGTTTTAACTGCTATATAACCCAACTCTGCCGAAAGCTGGTCTAAATGATACAAAAGTAAAAATGCCTGGGCACGCCCACCATTTGTTACCACCAGTGAAGCTGCACCCACAGTAGTGCGCAACAGAGGGAGATTTCCTGGAAGATACTATTAAACTAGGCTTACATGTTGAGAATGTTTTCCACAATGGTGCTAAAAATGGTTTTGTCCTGTCTCTAGGCATTGAAATGTTTGCAGCATCAGTTCAAAGGAACCCACACATTGCTGACAATAGTTTCGAGTAACATGCCATTTTTTGGTTTGGATAAGGTTTTAAAGCCTACCACCAGATGGTCTATTTGGTTATCTGCGTGAAGCAAATTTCTTTCCATCCAATTGCCCATAGGCAGATACAAAAACAGTTTTGCTAGCAGTCTCACCAAAGTGGCCAAGATGAGAACTGCACTCTTCCTTAGATCTGGTCCCCCCAAAAGAGAGCCTTCACTGCTCCTTCCTATGCTGTACCTATTCTGTGAAAACCAAGTTTCTAATAATGCCTAATAGGAACCACACAAAGATGTTTTTAAAATAAATCAGGTAGTTTTGTGTATAACAAAATATTCACAATTAAATATTATAAATAAAAAAGGCAACGATTTTAGCTTTAGTTTTAAACCAAGGACTCTGGATTAGCAATACGCTCTTCATCTGCCACATACAACTATTCTATGTCAGGTTATCAAATATAAAAAAAAAATATACCATCTGTGGGTTTCTGACAGACCATCTAGTTGTTTGACTGCAGGGAGTTCCCCTTCTCGATAATGACCATTGAAACCTTCCAACTCCATTATAAATTATTTCTAGCCACTTCACAGACAAATATTCAAACAAAAAAGAAGGGTTGTCTAAGGTCAACTACAGCAGCTGTATGTAAATAGAGCACTTCTATTTATATGCATACTATAGAATGGCAAAAGCCAAGACAATCTTAGCCTTCAGCTCTGCGATGGATGGATTCTAATATACTGAGCAAAAGTAAACCCTATTTAACCAACCCACCTGCCTAAAACAAGGATACAGGCACAATATATAAAGGAAAGCTGACAGAAGCAAAATATTTAAGAAAGGACAGTGCAAGAGGATTGCTCATCTTGCAACATTTAGCTTATACCATCATCAACCTGTTCTCATGAGTCTTACACAAGCTGAGGCTTGGCCATTTACAGCTTTGCTTGTACAAACACTTAAGGACAGGTAGTTAGTAAACTCTTGCCATCAGTTCAAGTATTGTGCAAGTGTACTTCTCTCTCACACACACAAAAATCAATGTTTTCACAAAGCTATATATAACAACTGACATTATGGAGCTGCTGTAATCAACCCATAGTAAGGCTGAAGTTAACTTCTCTCAAACAAAGCAGACTGTTCTGAAATTTTGCATGCTTCACCTCATCCCAGAGTAGTTTGCATGGGACAATACAAGTGGAGGAGGAATATATGACATGCAAAGCAGCTCCATCCCACCTCTGGAGTCAATGTGTTAACTATGCCCAGAAATATTACACAACAATTGAAACTTTCAACAATGTGAAAGTTTTGAATTAACTATAACAAAGACACTTATTAAACTAAATCTCCAATTAATATCCTCGCTGATGAATACATCAGCTGTTTTCAATGTAGTTTCAGTAGGCTACAGAGTCCTCCAGGAGTACACCATTTTCTTTGGCACACAGTAGTTTAAGTAGTAACTGCAGTGAATAGTATCCATAAAATCTCTATGTGCCCCTGCTAGTGCAAAGGATTACAGCCCTTATGTGTATAATGTATCACCTAGGTGATTTGCCTTGGAATCTCATGTCGTTTTCCCTTCAATTATATAGGCAATCATAACCAATATGGTATGAAATAACAGAAGCAGGTTTCACCAGTAGTCGAGAGAGAACGAGTCTTAGGGGCTCATAGCAGTATGAGACTATATACTCAGGTATTAAATATTTTCAACCACAAATCCCAAATTTACAAAACTAAAATTCCACGTGCTGTATGGCACAAATTCCCCTCCCTTCATTACCATTACCCTATTTCTCAATACAGCGGGAAGACAGTGAACTAATCAAAGTCTTATTTTATTATATGAGTTTACCAGGCTTCCATGAATGTCAGAACTGTAATATTTGGCAGTAAGCATGAAGTATAGGTAGCTAAAGTAATAAATCTCAAGACACAAGGAGCAGCAAAGAGATTTGAAAATAGAAGCCATGTCAGACGGAATAATCAAAAGGCAGGAGAAGCACTCTACTACTCCATTCTCAGGCATTATCTCTCAAATTAGATGTTTTGAGTCCAGCAGACCCAGAACATCTTTCAGATCTTATTTTTTTTTAATAATTTTACACATTGTAATACCATAAATATTTAAAACTGTTTCTTCAGAGTGATTATCACATATCAACTTTAGCAGTTAGCCTACTGGAAACACATAAGTGATCAAAAATATGAAAACTTTTTTTCTTTCTAGTATCTGTCAATTCAATATTCCCCACTATACAAATTACACCTATACCCCGATATAACATGAATTCGGATATAATACGGTAAAGCAGCGCTCGGGGGGAGAGGGGGGAGGAGAGGAGAGAGACTGCGCACTCCGGCAGATCAAAGCAAGTTCGATATAACGCCGTTTCATCTATAAAGCGGTGAGATTTTTTGGCTCCCGAGGACAGCGTTATATCGGGGTAGAGGTGTAGTTCAACAAGCTTGGAATGTTCTTTTTTTAAGTTAATGCTGACAGTTCAATTACTCCCACATATTTTGTTTCTAAGCTTTTAAAAAAATGTTATCAACTTACATTTTTGCATTAGAAGGTAAGACTCATACTCTAGTCAATTAGGCAGCCACAGAAGATTTATAACAGCTTCCAAAATACAATTTTTATTTCTTAAGATTAATTTCTAGTTGACTGCCAAACAGACTTGACATCATAGTAAGTTGTCTAAAACTGCAACATATCCTATTTTTTTCACCTTTCCCTTCTAAGTATTTTTGAGTGGATGAAGAAATTAATGATTATTGTTTTTTACCAACTAAAATCTGATCCTTCCACACCTAAATATAAACTCAGGGAGTGAAATTATGAGCAATTTGCAATCCACAACAAGCCCATTGCCCAGAATGTGAGTTAACATAATATTTTGCCCAGTATTTATAAGCCTGTTTTAAACATGTTACTCCAGAGCAACAAATTAGTCACTTTGAGAAATGCAGCTGTCAATGCCCTCCCATGGGAGGGCATTTCATAAATTAGTTTCAACAGTAATTGGGGCTCAGGACACAAAAATAATACTTTCAGAACAGGCAAATGCAATAACCATAACCCAAGGGGCAAACACCATTCACTGAGACAAGTTATTTTCAAGGTATTCAGTACTATTACATCTCTTGTACTTCTGAGCTAGTTCAGAACTTAAACACAGAGGGACACAATAGATGAACCATTCTAGGAGTATAGTCCTGGACAATGTCGTCTAAGGTTTTAGTTTATGATTTTATGTATATTTTAGTTTTTACAAGGATGAACAGTTTATCATGGTGGAAAAATTCACCGTCAACTGTTGCTACATTTCACTACAACAAAACACTTGGCAACCAGTGTTGTGTAAAAATACTCTATAGTTTTCTGTCAATTCTCCCATGCACCGTCCACTGTCTTGCGAGTCTTAACATTGTAAAATGTTTGAGCAGTGTGTATGGAAAATTATATAAAATGCTATCTTAAATCCATGGGGAGCCATATATGGCATTATCTATTTGAAATAGCCAAAGTCCCCAGAAGGCCTTTAAAGCAAGGGGAACTTTTCTTTTTTAAATTCAGCCATTCAAGATTCCTAATGTGAAGCTGATCTGTGGAAGCCTGTCAGTGGAAGGGAAGGTTAAAAGACCAGAGGCACAGTACAAGGTTCCCGTCTCTAGTAGGGAAGCAGAGGGAAGATAAAAAGACTCTCTGTTTCCGTCTTTGTCCTGCCAGTCTTGGAGGGGTAGATGTAGATGCATCGTTCACCCTCAGCGTGCACCTCCCGACACAAGGGGGAAAACGATGTGGGCAAAGCCTGATGAGTCAGGGACTCCTTGCCCTGGGGCAAGACTGTCAGCAGATTTTGCATCTTCCTCGGCACCATCAAGGTGAGGACAAGCGAGGTGCAGGGCTGCCGCAGTTGCTCTGGTCCCATGAGACCCGCTTCGTGGTACGTCTGTGCGGACCCCATAGCTGGGACCCGGCTGGGCTGGCAAGCACTCACAGACAAGGGGCCCTACGAGGCTGCGATCCCCCCCCCCCAGACACATGGGATGCTCCCGGGCCCACGGAAATGGGGCTCCGCGGACGCTTCGATTCACGGCCTGGAGGAGGGAGCAAAGGCTCCCGCTTCGGAGCTGGCAGGGAGCCCCTATGACCTTGGGCCGCGGCGCGAAGCACCTGCAGCCGCCAGGCCCCCGGCTAGGCGCGGGACCGGCTTGGGGGGGGGGGGAGCAGCACGTGGAGGGGAAACCCCCCCCCCTGATGAGATGCGCGAGGACTCAGGATGGCGTCAGCCGCCAGCTCGTGGCCAGGGGCAGCCTGGGGGGGGCAATATCCCAGCCCCCGGAACTGCCCGGTCTTAGCCCCTTCACTGGGGGGCTCCCCCCGCCCTGAATCCCCCCAGCTCCCCCTCCCCTTCCCTCGCACAACCCCCCCCCCCCAACGGCTCGGCGTCCCCGGAGCCCCTCAGCCGCCCCAGCCCGCCGCGCCGCCCCCCTCACCCGATCTCGTCGGCGCCTCCCACGTTGTTCATGGCGGCGGCTCCAGTCAGCGTCCGGGCCGGGCCCGGCTCCCTCAGGCCCAGGCGGCGGCAGCAGCGGAAGGTCACGGGCTCCGCTTCCCTCCCGAGCTGCGCAACGGCGGCTCCGGCCCCCTCTTCCCCTCAGCGCCGCCCGCCAACCGCCGCTGCGCGTGCACCCTGGCCTCGCTACGGGGTCTCCGGGACCGCGCCCAACGAGCGGGTGAGGGGAAAGGGGTAGCGCGCCTGCGCGGCAGGCGCAGGGCAGCACGGGAAACGTAGTCCAGCGCCGGCTGGCTAACACGTGGTGCAGCCCCGCGGCAGCCATGCGGATTCGAGCCGGCAGGAGGGAGCGAGAGGGCAGTGCGTGCGAGAAAGAGAGGCCGTGTGGGTGCTAAGGAGCGGACGCGTGAGAGAGCCCATGAGTGAATGCATAAGATTTAGCGTGTGAAAGGGAATGGGAGGTTGGCAGGAAAGTTGTTTGCAAGTGAGGCCTGGTCTACACTTAAATATAAAAATTGACCAGGGACATGAAAAAAATTGCATAATAAGGTCCTAGTTTGTCAACACTGGGGATCAGGCTGACCTCAGCTAGGTTTCTGTCAGCCTATCTCCAGCCTCTCAGAGGGGTGGATTAACTATATCAATGGAAAAACCCCTTCGGTCTGTGTAGGAAGCGTCTATGCTACAGCGCCATAGCTGCAGTGCTGCACTTGCAGTGTAGACGCAGTCAGAGTGTGTGCATAGCATGGGGTGTACAGCCTGCGGGCGGCGGGGGGAGGGTGTGTGGGGCAGAGGTGCTCTTGCGTATTTAGTAAGGTGTGAGTGTGCCTATGGCTTTGCCTAGACTAGGGCCTGGTATACACACAGTTTTTGTGCTGGTATCATTATGTCACAGAGGGATGTGATTTTTAACCAAAATAGTTATACCAGTACAGCCCATAGTGTGAACAGTTACACTGGTATAATGGTGCCTCACACTGATACAGCTTATCCCTCTTCCTGTAAGGAAAAAGCTGTACCTGTATAAGCACATTTATACCGATATATCTGTAGTCACACTACGGAGGTTATACCACTTTACCCATCCACTACAGTTAAAGCAGTACAACTTTTGTGTGTAGACAAGCCTTAGGAAAAACAATACTTTTTTAGGCCTGGTCTATACTACAGGGTTAGGTTGATGTAAGCAGCCCTGCATCGACCTAGCTTTGGAAGTATCTTCAGTTAAATTTGGCTCCTGCCAAGGTAAGTGCCTCTATATGCTGATTTAGTAACGTCACCTTCCCAAGCGGCATACAGTCACAGTCAATGTAGTTAGGTTGACGCAGTGTCAGTGTAGATCCTGTGTTGCTTACCGATTGTTCCTGGCTTTCAGGAGCCATCCCACAATGCTCTACACCGACAGTACAATTGATATAAGCGCTCCTGGTGAGGACGTGCACCATGGACACAAGGAGCCAAGTGTGCGCGCACACACACACACGAGTGATTTAATGACTGCAGTGGCTGTATGCTGACGTAAGTTAGGTCGACATACTTTTATAGTGCAGACATCTCCTTAATCGTTAGAGTTTAGCTAACTCCATGGAACTAATGTGATTGAAAAAAGCACCCTTTTTCCTATGCCTGATTTACACGTAAAAAGTTTTACCAGCATTAGTGGAATCTGTGAACTATGTCAGTGGTGTAATACTTTGCCAACATATCAGAGGGGGAGCCGTGTTAGTCTGGATCTGTAAAAAGCGACAAAGAGTCCTGTGGCACCTTATAGACTAACAGACATATTGGAGCATAAGCTTTCATGGATGCCAATAAAAGCCCTACTGTAGATACGGTATAAGCACTTTTGTACGGTTATAACTGGATCTACGCTACGGTTTTTTTGCCGCTTTGAGGTTCAGTCTGCACTTAGCAGCTGCCCCACTGCAGTGCTTCAGTGTAGACACTCGCTACAGCGACGGGAGGGGCTCTCCTGTCACTGCAGTTAAACCGACCTAGCGCTGTCTACACCGGGGACTGGATCGGCTTAACTACTTGACCAGGGTGTGGATTTTCCACAGCCCTGAGAGACGTTGTGATGTCGATGTAAGTTTTCTGCGTAGACCAGCCCTAACTAAGCCAGCATAGTTAAACCAGCAAAACTTTGAAATGTAGGCAAGGCCTGAGGCCTGGTCTACCCTAGGAAATGAGGTTGGTATAACTACATAGCTCAGGGGTGTGAAAAATCCACATCCCTGAGCAACGCATTTAAACTGACCTAACCCCTGGGGTAGACAGCGCGAGGGCGACAGGAGAATTCCTCCATCGACCGATCTATGCCAATGGGAGAACTCCTCCCAGTGGCGTAGGTCGTGTCTTCACTGAAATAAAAACACTTGCTGCCTGTTACAATATCATTGGCTTATGCTTTTCCCTTGTGCTGCACACAAACAGAAACTATCCATGCACCTATGGATGCTGCACATATAGGTCTTGTATGGACTTAAGGCTTGTCTGCACTTAAAACACTGCAGCTGCAGTGTTTTAACTGAGCAACGCATTTAAACTGACCTAACCCCTGGGGTAGACAGCGCGAGGGCGACAGGAGAATTCCTCCATCGACCGATCTATGCCAATGGGAGAACTCCTCCCAGTGGCGTAGGTCGTGTCTTCACTGAAGCAGTACAGCAGGCAGCAAGTGTTTTTATTTCAATGTCAGAAGGATACCTAGCCCTTGTTAACTAGTATGATTTAGTTTTGTATTTATATAGCACCATTGCTGTATATTAGTCCCCTAGCAGTCTGGGAGCATGATGATTCTGTAGATCTCTATGAATCACATAACACCCCCTCTTCCCTTTCTATCACTAATTTGCCCATGGGATTACACATACTCCCAGACTGTAGAGGGCAGGAAAGGCAATTTAATCCCATATGTTGCACAGTTTGGGAGTGGGGTTTTCTTTCTGCAGATTTATTTTTACCCAGGTGTCTGATCTTTCTGGCATGCACCTGCCACATCTCGTTCTTCGGGAGGAAAACATCCTAATTTTGGATTAAGTCTAAGGCAGTTTTATTTGAAAACCTCTCCCTATTGGGAGGAAGGATTTTGCTTATGTGGGTTTCAATGTGACATTTAAAATCTCACACTTGAGGTGGGTTTTTTGGAAATCTAACTTTCTATCTATTGAAATAGTCACACAGCATGGATGCCCTGCTCGCCCTCCTGATAATAGAGAAGCAGGGACATCTAGTGGCTCTAGCTGAATCCCAGAAGGATATTTAAGGGTTTGATTGGCAGAAGTGCCGTGTACCCAAAACTCTGGCTGAGTTCAGTGGATGCTGTGGGTACTCAGCACTTACAAAAACCATGCCCCTATCCCCGGATCCTGTAAAGTGTTATTCATAGAATTCACTTTACTACCAAGTCGATGGGACTACTTACAGTAGTAAAGTTAAGCATACCCGTAAGTGTTTGCGGGATAGTCTGTATCTCAGGGGCTTGGGCAGAGAATTAAAATTCACAGAGAAAGACTGATGCACGGACTCACCCCAGTTTGGGATGGGTGTGGTGTTTCTGTAGGCAGATGGCTTGCACAAAACTGACAACTGCATAAGTGATGCACCTGGCATAAGGTTAGGCTAACAGCGCAATCTTTTTCGAGAGAAGAGAATTGCTTTTATCCCAGTGGGTAGAGTACAGATAATCCATGTGCTGGGCAGAGATATGCCATCCAACCAGGCTGCACTTTTAGGGGTGGCTGATGGAGTGTGGCTAGACAGGAATTTGCTTGATGATTATCTGTTGTGGCTGAGGACTTCTCCTTGCCTTGAGGAACTGTAAGTATGAGCCTAGCTCTTGAGCCATTGATTTCAGCTGCCTTTTGCCCAGTAGTGGACCCTCACTCACACACCCTTTTCCAAACCTGCCAAATCTCCCTCTTTTAGATGGGGACTCTCGTTTAAGACTCGTCTGCATGAAGGGATTTTGCTGCAGGTTTCAGAGAGGCGTTAATATCCTTGTTCCGTTAGCGTGTCCTGCACCTTGGCATTGTCCTGTCTTGCAGTTAGTATAAGCTGGCTCCATGTGTCAGATGGAATGATACCGAAAGATTCCTTCCTTCCCTGATCACAGAGGGAGGGGAAGTGCTCTGTTTACATGTCTCCTTGCAACCTGCTTTCGCTCAGCCGGGTAATCTGTGTCAATGCATTTCTCCAAGGCATCAGCAGATGTCCCTCGTTCACATCTCTGCCCTCCTCCTCTCCCACTTTTTACTGGGCATGCTCAGGACCACAGCCCAGATAAGGGATCCCTTTTACCCAGAAGTAGCCTCTGCTCTTCTTTGCACACGCAGCTTTTTCTGGCTTGCCTATATAAAGCCAGCGAGATCACGGGGGCTCCCTTTCTCTCCTCTCCCCTCCTTAGCCTGCTGGACTTTCCTCTACCATGAGCTCTTCCGAGGTTGCTTGTCCTATCTTCCTCCAGGGAGAGAACTGCAAGCCGTCATGGAAGGAGGCAGACGCTGGCTTCAATCAGACGGACACCCACTTAGAGATCTTGGGCAAACCAGTGATGGAGAGGTGGGAGACCCCTTACATGCATTCTCTGGCTACGGTAGCAGCATCCAAAGGTAAGTGACTAGTGAGGTCCCAGCTCCTTGCAGGGGGGCGAGTATTGTCTGCAGCTAGGGAGTTGTGATGCACTAGTGGGGATTCGGAGGGATTTTATTTGGAACTGAATTCAAGTGTTTTCTGTCATTCTCCGCTCTGGAACGCTGTCCTGAATGGGGCTTCTTGTTGTGGTTAGTTGAGATAAACTTCCCAAAGTTTTTGTGCATTTGGGAACAACAGCTAACAAAGACTAGCAACAGTCAGCAATTTAGCCTGGGAATTAATGTTGCACTATGTTCTTAGTCTAACATGTGCAGCTCAGACTATGAAATAAAGAGCAGTTTGCAGACACGGCTGAGGGTGTACGTGTGTTTTGGAATCTTGCTTCAGTTGATTATCCCTTTGCACTGTTCACAGCACCAATTGATCATGTTAAAGAGAAACTGCTACATGTTAGAAGATTGAAAGTTCTGTTTCCTTTATCAATAGGAGCTGGGCTTTGCGTATCCTGAAATGAATTGATAACGTAACAAGCATTTCCTTCCCGTATGAAGACTGGTGTTGAATAAAACATACAGCTCTTTTAAATAAGGAGCTGGGCTCCCAGCATACAGCCAAAAGCATGGTGTTTTTTAAACCTTCCGGTGAAGTCATTGCCCATGTAACTATCTGCTGTATTGTTAGTAGCACTTACCGCTAGCATCTCAAAGTCACTGTCAGCTTTTTATGAATTGATTCACTTCGTGATTCAAAGAGCAGTGGAAGCCAGAGGGGAAAATGTGGTTTTGAGTACATCAGTACAGTGGTTCATGTCCCCTAACGAAACTTTCAATATGGCTCGTGCAGATAGATCGAGACTTCAGATCAGAGTTTTGGACTTTCATTCTACATGGATGCCTTTAAAGTATTTGATTTCTGCACAGCTTTGAAGGTAACATTGTGAGGGGAAATCAGGCCTGTTGTAGCTTTTCAGTCTAAAGTCAAGAGAACTCCAACAGTGCATATATAATCTCCTGTCCATTGTCCTTGGTGTTCACTCTTCTCTGTCATGCAATCCACATTTTAACTGTAAATGCCAGGCCAAACCATATGCTCCACTAGAGGCAAGGTTAAGAATAGCCCCACTGTAACAGTAGCTGTGTTAAACAGTTGTGCTCTGTGTAATAGAAGACAGGTTTCCAAATAGCTGCAGACTTATCCGTAGGGCAAGAGAGGGGGAAGGGAGGTCTGCAGTTCTGCATGGGAGCAGGGACTAAAGTACCAGAACCCTCCGGTGCTCTACTTGATCTTTGCACTTTACCTTTCATTTAAAAACAAAGTGTCTGATCCAAAGCCCATTGAAATGAATGGAAAGACTCACGTGGACTTCAGGTTTCAGAGAGGTAGCCGTGTTAGTCTGTATCAGCAAAAACAACGAGGAGTCCACCTTAAAGACTAACAAATTTATTTGGGCATAAGCTTTCGTGGGCTAGAACTCACTTCATCAGATGCATGAAGTGAAAAATACAGGAGCAGATATAAATACCTGAAAGGATGGGGGTTGCTTTACCAAGTGTGGTAAAGACTTCAGTACGCTGCGGTTTAGGCCCAAAGCTCTTGAAACATGTCACCTGGAGATTTTTAGTGGCATTTCTACAAGCAGTGAATTGTTACCAGAGAAACAGCCCAGAGGGATCAGGTAGTTTGGTTTTGTTAGGAAAAGGTCTAACCACATTTCATATAAGTAATGACGGTATTGTGGGTTTTTAAAATTGTTTTGGAGGAAAAAATCCTCAAAGTTTAGAAGGGCGATAACCCCTTTTAGGGCATAAACTCACCTCTCTCTGATGGGGGTCAGGAAGAAACGTTCTCCAAGGGCAGGTTAATTTCTGAACCTTCTTTTGAAGCATCTGGTGATGGCCACTGTCAGAGAGGAGTTGGACCTCTGCTTTTCTCCAGTCTGTTTTGCAGTGTTGTTGTAGCCATGTTTGTGCCAGGATATGAGAGAGACAAGGTGTGGGAGGGAATATCTTTTATTGGACCAACTTCCGTTGGTGAAAGAGACACGCTTTTGAGCTCCACAGAGTTTTTCCTCAGGTCTGGCAGTCCTCTGTCCCTATGGAGTCAAACATTACCTGGAGTCTTGTGCAGCGCCAGCCACTGTAGTGTGACTCCAATGCACGAGGGCCAGAATAGGGTAATAATACTTCACACTTATCCAGTGTTCCATTTTCAAAGCAGCCTCCCAAACAGTTAGGCTCTGATCCTGAACATGCACTTATACAAGCACATGAGCAGTCCCCTTGCCATCAGTGGGATTGTCACATGTTTAAAGTTAAGCCTGCAGATAGGTGTTTGCATGATCAGGACCTCATGAGCCAAAAGACAGTGAAACTGACTAGAAACATAGGTGAAACTGACAAACTGAGTTTCCCTCTACCAGCAAAGAAACAGTATAAATGTGTGGGGGGGGGGGGGAAGTAATTTCTTGTCTAGTTTTAATAATTTCAGGGATTAATAGTTGGATGACAGGATATTTATGTTTAAGTAACATTTTAACCCGACAATGTCCCCTTAAGAATAAAATAATGACTGTGTTTGGGAGGTGACTGACAATAGACCAAACGAATAAGGTATGCAGAACATTCCTTTCATTCATGCCCATTCACCGATTTTACAGGGTTGCATGTTGCTGGAGGAAGTAATGCCATCACATCCTTGGTGAAAGTGGGTCAGTGGTAGGACTTTACGCCCACTGATTGGGAGTTTGCATACACTGAGTCATTCCCGTGCTGATGAATTAATTTTCTAGCCTGCCAAGCCATGTGGATCTTGTTCCTTCCTGAGGTTTTCAAATTCCTTATCTCCTTTTCTCTTCCAACACATTTGCAGGGTTTTCTCTCCAGTTAGGCAGGACACCCATGAGTTAGGAGGCAGGGTTTTGTGTTTAAGGTACAGGAGGAAGGAGAGACATGGCTAGAGTGGGAGTAGATAAGTAACAAATCACTGCACCATTTTCCAATCTAGCTTTGATTTAGCCGGCTGGGCAGGCCCCTTGGTGCTGATTCACAGCTTGCCTTGATCTTAGTGCTAACGAAAGGGGCCAGAGCATGAAAATCCCCTGGCTTGAGAATGGGTCCAATATGCAGAGGTGGGACAAGCTTCCCCTGCATGCTACCCTACTGATGTGACCCCCACCCTGACCTGGAGGGACCTCCTTTAGGGCTAAGAGTGATTTTCAGTCTCCATGGCCCATCCAGTCCTTGGTCACATTGCTGAGACTGTCGAGAGAGGAGACCCAGCTGGGTGGGGGCAGACATCAAGACCAAAAAGCCTTCAGATAGGAATGACTGCTGGTCACTAGCAGCCTGGCTTGGACCCGCACCAGTGACCTATCGGTGAAAGGCTCTATACCGGCCCAGCCAGTTCCTCCCAGGTTTGTATCTGAGCACAGAAGACTAAGGGACCAGCTGCCTTGTATCCTGCGATCAAGACAGCTGTCATTTAACTCCCGAGCGTGCCTGCAGAACACTGGTAGCCAGGCTGTGACCTGTCTTTCCCCAGGCGGCCGTGTGCTGGAAGTGGGGTTTGGCATGGCCATCGCTGCCACCAAACTGGAAGAGTTCGACATTGAGGAGCACTGGATCATTGAATGCAATGAGGGCGTCTTCCAGAGGCTGCAGGAGTGGGCCAAGAAACAGCCACACAAGGTACGAGCAGCTCCGCTCGCTGTAGACAAGGATGCGTTGCAGACTCCGTGCTACAGCTGAGCTCAGATGGAAGCATCAAAGGGCCACAATATGGCCTGGGATGGGGGGCGGGGGGGGGGAGACTTATCCCAATCTCTGGCTGTGTAGCTATGTCCATATACAGCCCTTATCACCAGGCTCCAAGCGCCTTGCAGTTGGCAAAGGATTCTGTCCCTCCTCCCACTCCCCAAAGCATTACCCCCATCTTACAGCTGGGGAGGTGAGGCACAGGCTAGATTGTGGTTTGCCCAGGGTCACACAGGGAGCTGGTCAGAGCCAGGAAATGACTCCAGATTGTGAGTCTCTCCCCAGTGCCCTAACCAGTAGGCCAGCCTTCTGTGGTGTTTAGATGTGCTTGTACTTATTAGAACTGGGAGCACTGGCTGTTGGGAGTCTGAAAGGACAGGAAGGAGGCGGGAGGAGTTGAGGAGGCTGAGTGAGAGTTACAGAGGGTGCAGCAGCAGCTTGGTAAAGAGGTTTCCACTGTAAAAATAAAGTCCTGTTGAATATCAGAAGGGTAGCCGTGTTAGTCTGGATCTGTAAAAAGCAACAGAGTCCTGTGGCACCTTTAAGAGTAACAGATGTTAGTCCTGTTGAAATTTGTTAGTACCTTGCCTGGTTGATACACCACCTTCCTGCCCATTTCTTACCCTCTAGATTTCCCTGAGCTGAATGAGGAAACCCTTGGAACCAGAGTTAAAAAAACCGAAACTTTCATAACTTGGAAGCAGAAGAAAAGTTTAGCAACACACAACTACTCCATTAAGCAAACTATTAACTCTCTCAGTAAAGCGAAGGCTGGCCCCACACGCTTCCTGTACGCTCACTAGTATCAAGTTGTTTATTAATTTGCACCATAAACCCGTTTTTTAAATCAGTCACAGTGTATTAGAGTCCACTTGATGGGGTAGAGCAGGGATCGGCAACCTTTCCGAAGTGTTGTGTCGAGTCTTCATTTATTCACTCTGTTTTAAGGTTTCGCGTGCCAGTCATACATTTTAACGTTTTTAGAAGGTCTCTTTCTATAAGTCTATAATATATAACTAAACTATTGTTGTATGTAAAGTAAATAAGGTTTTAAAAATGTTTAAGAAGCTTCATTTAAAATTAAATTAAAATGCAGAGCCCCCCGGACCGGTGGCCAGGATCCAGGCAGTGTGAGTGCCACTGAAAATCAGCTCGCGTGCCGCCTTCGGCACACGTGCCATAGGTTGCCTACCCCTGGGGTAAAGGATCCTCAGTTAATCTAACACACACAGGCACCGCATCAGCCCTGGGTTACATGGATGCCACTCCACTGAGGACCAGCGAGATGCCAGTGGGGTTGAATTTGACTTGTGGACTCTCCCCCCCCACACACACACTTTTACTAGGCCAAATCCGTCCCTAGTGTAACTTACACTGCAGCAAATGGACTTGAATTACACCAGGGTGGGATTTGGCCCAATATCTGTGTGTTAGAAGTTGCAAATGCTGGTCTTGTGACACACACACACTCTCTCTTGCCCAATCCCTGGTGCAGATCAGCTTAGCTCCTTTGAAGCGATCATGCTCCAGCGACGTACACCCATTGTGGAGCTGGACTTTTATATTTAATCGGGGCTTGTTAAGAGGAAACCAAGTTTAATGCTGCCTGTAGCGGAAATTGATCCAACTTTTCCTTCCTGCCCCATTCCCTGGGTGTTGCTTATTCTCTCTTTGGTCAATCATTGATCAGAATCTGTGCCTACATACCATCTTGTGACTTCTTGTCTTGCCTGAAGGTCGTCCCCTTGAAGGGGCTGTGGGAGGACGTGGCGCCGACGCTGCCAGATGGACACTTTGACGGTAAGGGAAGCAGATTGAAATAAAAATCCAAAGGGATCATTGGAATCCCAGGGGTGGGTTGTGGGGAAGGAGGCTGCCGGGCAGTGAGGACCTCTACAACATCCATGGATCAGGGGCCCAGCGAAAGACAAACTACACCAGAGCCAGCAAGCCCTAGTTTATTGGGCAGTATTTAGAGTGGCACGTGCTCTGGCCTGCAATGTTCTGGAATCTAGAACAGGTGTGGCCATTAGACAATGGAGGGATTCAAATGGAGCATGAATCAGAGGCTCTAGCTATATACTCCATAGGAGGGAGCTACATAAACCCAGTGTGAACAGGACCTGAGCTTATTCATGCTAAGAGTAGGAATGACCACGCACCCATAAGAAAATATACCAGCTGGCCTAATTTTCACAGGTGTTGAGCACCTGAAACTCCCATCCAGTTCAAAGGGAGCTGACCTTGCTCAGGCGCTATGAAAAAAAATCAGGCCCTAGGACTTTAAGAACCATACGTGGCTGGAGGAGCTGCACATTAGCTACATGGGAGGCTGTGACACCTAGTGGATAGAGCACCAGAGCCCCATTGGGCTAGGTGGTGCACCCACATACGGTGAGAGACAATCTCTGCCCTATAGGGCTTACAGTCTAAATCAACAAGACAAAGGGCTGGAGGGGAAACTGAGGCACACAAAAGGGAGGTGACTTGCCCAAGGGCAGTGGCAGAGCCAAGACTAGAACTGGTGCCTCCTGACTCCCAGCTCAGTGGCCTGCCCGCTAGGCCCTGCTGCCTCATTAAAGCGGGAGGGATGAAATTCAGCTAGCCAGCTTAGCCCAGCCTGCCAAAGGTTGGCAGAAGGAAAGCACGTTGTTCTCGCTACAATGAAGCTATCGCCAACGTTGGTGTTATCAAATGCATGTGACTCAAATGTCATGTATTAAGGGGTGGGGGGGACACGCCAGGCAGCCAGCTACGAAGAGGAATCTTAGCCCAACTAAATGGTCCCAGTCCGTGCTACAGCATTTCTTGCAGCTAATGCATTATTTCCCTCGGTTTTCCTGGACAGGCATCCTCTATGATACCTATCCCCTGTCGGCAGAAACCTGGCACACCCACCAGTTCAGCTTTATCAAGGTAAAAGGCTCTGCTGCTGTTTTCCAACGAGCAGCGTTCTTCACTCGTTATCTGCATATTGCAAGCCCCCTGCTAGTGTTTCTGCAGCAGCGCCAGGCGGTTGGGGCCTGCTCAGACAAGGTGCTGAGCGCTCTCAGCTCCGGTTGGGTTTCTCTGGGAACTGAGGACACATCACCTGGCAGGGTCAGGACTGTCATTCCCCAGAGGAAGAGACGCTCTCTCTGAGCTGGAGAGTTAGATCTGTAGCCCACGTCCAAAGCCACACGGGAGTCGTCATGAGATGGCACCGGCCCTGAGAGACTTGCTAGGATGAGCCTTTGCCCGTTGTTACGTTACAGCCATCCGCTTCTCCATGCTGCTTTGGGGCCCAGGGTGTTTTAGGATGTGGGATTTTTGCACGTAGCCCACGTTTGTCTCCTGTGACACCTTTCCTACCAGTGCTACCCAAGAAGTGTTTTGCTGGAGTTATGTGGGAGAGGGACCAACACTAGCAAGGGACAATTGAAGCTTTCTGAGATTCTCTGAAAGGAAATGGAGAGGGGAGACGTAGGGGGAGGTTGTTCTAGATGGCAGGCGCTACAGTAGGGTGGCCAGGTGCCCGGTTTTTGACTGGAAAATCCAGTCAAAAAGGGGACCTGACAGTGTCCAGTCAGATCTACTGACTGGACACCCAAAGTCCAGTTACTGCACACAGGAAGGCACTGGGTCATCACCCACTCCAGCCCCTACTCAGCCATTCCCAGACCCATCTCCGCAGGCAAGTCCCTCCTGGCGGGGGTGGGGTGGGAGGGGAAAAGCAGCGAGAGACAGGCGGGGGGGAGGGAGAGGAGTGGACAAGGGCAGAATCTCAGGAGAAGAGGTGGGACAGGGCGGGGCTTTGGGGGAAGAGGAGGGACAGGGAGGTCCTGGCACTCCTGCTGGAGAGTCCATTTTTTAAATATTACAAGTTGTCAACCCTACGCTACGGAGGGCAGGCTCCTGCCCCAGAAAGGGGCAGAGAGGAGCACGGTGTTCAGGCCAGCCCCTAAATCCCATCAGCCTCCGGTTTGTTTCCCTCTTCCACAGGGTCACGCTTTCCGCTTGCTGAAAGCCGGCGGCGTGCTCACCTACTGCAACCTGACGTCCTGGGGGGAGCTGCTGAAGACGCAGTACACGGACATCGAGAAGATGTTTGAGGTGAGGAGGGGCAGAGGCTCGGAGAGCCTGATGGCAGACACGACCGCAGGCGAGGGGGTGCCAAACCCTGCAGTCGTTTCTCACTCACCCAAGGTGGCTGCTGACAGGAGCTTACAGATACCAGAGTCCTACCACCTGCCCGACTGTGGATGAAGAGCTGCATTTAGCCTCGCACCTGCCATTCGGTTTGCAGACACAAACAAGCACATGAGTTTTACAGGCCTGGATGAGATCCACAGAAAAGCCGGCCAGTCCTCAGCTCTTTGGAAACAGACCCTCTGGTAAAGGGCACGGTTAGATAACAGGCAGGTGGGAACAGGAGCAGGAAGGAACGGTTGACAAGTAGGGCTTGGCGGGACCCAGTTAAAGGATACACTTCAGAAGCACCATCAAGTACAGTGGGTGTTTTTCCAGGGCCGTTCTAAAGCTTCAGCCATCTTAGCGGCTGGGGCAGAGTCATTTTAACGTAACCAGACCGGTTAAACAAAGGGTTAGGCGTCGCGTTCATCGGGGATCACATTGGGACGGACTTTGTGTTCAGTCGGAGGTGGCTCAGAACCTCACCGGTCTCTGTCTCACCTGTTCCTCTCTTAGGAGACTCAAGTTGCACCCCTGATGGAGGCAGGGTTCAAGAAGGAGAACATAAGCAACAGCGTGATGGACCTGATCCCGCCCGATGACTGCCGCTACTACTCCTTCCACAAGATGATCACGCCCACCATCCTCAAAGAGTGAGCAGCCACCCAGCACCCACTCCCGTCTCGCTCGCTCAGCTGCAACAAAGAGCGAGGGAAGAAATCCCGCCAGCTGGAGTGAAAACGAAATCATCAAGGACTGGCTATTGCCAATCCAGGGAGGGGAGGAAATATTCGTCGCTCTACAGTACTAATGAGGGAACATTCACATATCGATTGGACTTTCCAGGAAAATTGGAGGGCGGAGAGGATTTGGGAAAGTAGAGTAGGAAGTTTGTGACAGTTTAGAACTAGCACGTCAGTAGTGGACCCTGCACCACAGAGGGCCCAAGTGGCTAGGACTGGGATTCAGGACGCCTGCCTTCTATTCCCAGCGCTGCCCCTGAGCTGCTGGTGCTTTGAGCAAGTCACTGCCCCCTCTGTGCCTCAGTTTCCCCATCCACAATACATCGTTATCCCCTTTCCCCCAATGCTTTGAGATCTATGGCTCCAAGACACTAGGTCAGAGCTAGGTGTTATTTGATCAAAGAAATCTGCCCCGAGGGCAGACCCCTTGTGGGATATCCTGGCTGTGGAATTTCTCCTACGTTTTTAAAGAACGTTTTTATTGTGGGGTTTGACCAGCGCTCAGAGCCCTCGCTGTAGGCTCCACAGAGGTTGATTAAAGTAAAAATCAGGAGGGGACTGTAGGTAACTTGAATGAGGGATTTCCAAATCTAGGTTTCCTGGGGAACACTGTCTTTTTTTAAAAGATCAAGACTTGACTCTCCACGACAAGCCGAGTAAAGTACCCTCCACCCCCGAGTTTAATTCTGAAAGCCTGACATTTGCATTTGTGTAATTAAATGAGATTCAGACAACTCCCAGAGCAAATCCCGTGGGAATCTCTGCTCATATTTTTGGCTAATGGCCTGTTTTTAATTAAGATTTTGGTAACAAATTCTTATGACCTTCCTGGAAGCTTACCGTTACATGAATAATTACCCACCTCTGTACATAGATGTGGTGGACATGCTATTAATACGAACACTAAAGACATTAAATTGATTCAATCCACAGCTGAGACTTCAGAAAAATTTATTTTCATTTTTTATAAGCCCATGTGTAACTCTGCAAAGGCTCTGTGCTCCTCATTACAGATGGCTTGAGGTGCTGGTAGCAAATCACCAATCTGTTTACTCTTCAGCAGCTCCTGTGGTCCTGATGTAGGCAGCCTAAGCTCGGCTTAGAAGCTTTCTATCCTGGTCCCATTTTCACAAAGGCCGCAGCCTTTTAATAAGATTGCTGGGCAAGATTCTAGCTAAAGCAGGTGCCTAAATGTAGACTGTGAGCCCACAAACCAAGACCCCATTGCGCTAGGGGCTGTACAAATGGATGGGCCCTGCCCCACAGAGCTTCCAATCTAAGACAAGAGATAACACGTGGATACTGACGGAAATGGGGGGAGCAAAGAAAACAATGAGAATGTTGGTCAGCATGACAGGCAGGGGTCTCAGCACTTAGTTAAGCAACCAGATAAGAGGCCCGATGTACAGAAATGCTAAGTATCCAACGGGATCTATAGCTCTAAAGAGAAGTCAAATACAGTCGTGTTGTATGCATAGACGTGGAACAGGGAGGTAAATCCTTCTCTGTACAGCTCTGGTGCTGCCGTACCTGGGACATTGTACTAGGCATCACATTATCAGAACGATGATGATAAACTAGCTGGAGTTCAGAGAAGAGCCGCAAAACCTATCCAGAGGGACTAACTTAGCAGTACAGATTATCAAAGGGGTGAGAGGTAATGGGTTGGCTGAAGCGAGGACTGAAGATCAGTGATCAGTTCACAGACACGTGAAAAGTAACCAAAGATAGCAGAGATTTAGGGCAGCAAAGGGACGTACAGAAGCTGCAGTAATGGGCTGAAATGAAGACTATAAATGTTGATTTCGGTCCATATCAGCCACTGCTGGAGCTGTGCTTTTGCCAACAGCATCAAGCTCAGAATTTCACACGCGAGGAAGTGGAGATGAGACTTCTGGGAGTTAGGTTTAGAGCAGGCTTGGGACTGATTTACAAAACGGCCCATCTGTGGCAAAGCTGGGGATACGTCTCAGTCCTCATCGCCACAGAGGGGTCAAAAAACCCCAAATAAATCTCATCTACGCAAGCTGAATCTAAGCCTGTTATCGTCGAAGAGGTAGGAGTTTCAAGGTACTTTCCCCCAGTTTAAAATCAAGCCAGGACTCTGTGAAACATGTGAAACTCACTTATGTATCTGCCTCAACGTCTCTGGTATTAGAACTTGGTTTGGCCGCTTGCACAGTTAACACTATTTTACGTAAATAACATCACTACACAAGAGGGGGTCGTTTCCAGAACCTGCAATTTCCACTGCAGCCAATGGGTCAAACCCAGAGTCGCAGAAGGGAGGGAGGCTGCAGAACAGATTTGTTTGCCAACAGCGGATAACGATATGAAGAACCTAGTGGGCATGCTCTCTCCCCCGCATGAACCATTCAAGCCAGGAACCAGTGTATTCGGAATCCTGATTTAATCCTTATACCCCTGGGGGGTATGCGTGTGGGGGGAGGGCACCCAGAACACCTGGGGGGGGGGGAATTGGGTGAGTTGCAGAGAGTCCCTGAAAAAGAAAGGGATGGCTCCCAGGGAGCACCTGGGGGGTGCAACGACACTAGCTATGAGGTGTGCCCCCCCCAGTTTAAATAACCGAGTGGGAATGTTAAAGACAGGAGATCACATTAAACAGACGACGTTTATTGTGAGGCTTGTGCAGACCACAGCTGCAGTGTGCGTGACAATACAAATACATTTCTCTGTCAGGGAAGGGGGCGAATAGCGAGGTCATAAATAAGGGAGGCTATTTCCTGTACCAGATTTGAATCTTCTTCTCCCGCTTGATTTTCTTCTGCAGCTGCAGGATTCCATAGAGCAGTGCTTCGGCGGTAGGCGGGCAGCCTGAGGGAGAGAGGGAGAGCCTGAGAATTGTAAGCTCTTTGGGGCCGTGTTTGTCCAGTGCCTAGCACCTGGGGGTCCTGCTCCATGACTGGAGCTCCTAGGTGCTACCTCAGTACACAGAATAAACACCAGCCAGCCAGCTGCACTGGGTGGGCTAAAGACACCAGTACTGGAGCTGACATACAAAAGGGCCACTCAGAAAGAGATTGCATAAATGAATATGTTTTAAGGCCGGAAGGGGCCCATTAGACCATCTAGTTTGACCTCCTGCATAGCACAGGTCAGAGAATTTCACCCAGTTACCCCTGCATGGAGCCCAATAACTTGTGTTTGACTAAAGCATCTCCCCCAGAAAGGCAGCTGGTCTCGTTCTGAAGACGTCTGTGACAGTTTGTTCCAGGGGGGTTTAATCCCCCTCACTGTTAAGTAAGAAATAAGGCACAAAATTTTTCTCCTGCATTAAAAAAAGCAGCCGTCACAGAGGAGAGGGCTGTATTTTTAGACATTAGAACTGAGATGCACTTGGAAAAGTTTTATGAATGTCAGAACTGCTTTTCCTTGTAAATACACCTCTACCCCGATATAACACGAATTCGGATAGAACGTGGTAAAGCAGCACTCCGGGGGGTCGGGGCTGCGCACTCCGGCGGATCAAAGCAAGTTCGATATAACGCGGTTTCACCTATAACGCAGTAAGATTTTTTGGCTCCCGAGGACAGCGTTCTATCAGGGTAGAGGTGTAACTTGGAACATCTTGACACAGAACATTCCTTCCTTGGGGAATGACGAATACCCAGACTGGACTGGATGCAATTGCCTGTATAGAAGTTACAAGGATTTGACTTTTCTCCCACTTCCTTGTTGGAACACAATGTAATGAAAGCCTGAAAATGTAAGCGATGCAGCTTAAAACTTAAACCAAAGGCCCGTAAGTAACTACATACTGGACAGGAGTCAGAACATATTACAATCACAGTCCAAACTAAAACACAACGTTCGGTTGCCGCAGCTCTGTTCCAGCTTGCTGCGCTCAGAGTAATGTACTGTAATCCCAGAGACGAGCAGAGTTCCTTTTTACCTGGGACGTAGATGTCCACTGGCACAATGCGGTCGCAGCCCCTCACCACGGAATAGGAGTAGTGGTAGTAACCACCGCCATTAGCACAGCTACAAAAGACGTAAAGGGTTCAGTGTCCTTTGAAATGCAACTCGGGAGCAGCAGGCAAGAATTACACAGAAGGCAAGGCAAGGCTTTACGCGCGCATCGGAGATGCTGAGAGAACAGAGCCACACGGCAGTTAAAGCAAAAGACTTTAGAGCCATGGGCAAGTTTCAGACAGTTCAGTGCTGGGTCAATATTGTGGCCATTCAACAGGAACACACAGGGCCAAGCTCTCAAGACAAGAGCCTAAGTGACACGTGGTTATCTGCACATGCAGATGAATAATTGTGCACCAGTGCATCTCCCACGGGCATGGCTTAGGCTCCTGGTTCTGAGAATCGCTGGACACCCCGGCTGCTTTCCCGACAGACCAGATTCTGAGCAAGGGACTTAAGAATTTCATTCATTTAAAAGAAATCTACATTCTAAAAGTCTCCGTGTCAGTCACAACAATAACCCAAACCTGCGTCATGATCTGTGCATACAAACAGGGTTTTAGAAACCAGCCTGGTTAAAATCACTGCTGCTCCTGCTGACGCGTGCTGCTCGTTCCGATACACGTTCTTAGGGTAGGTCTATACTGCACTCACGGGTGGGATTGCAGCTCGTGTAATCTAGCTAGCTGGGGTCCTGGAGCAGGGAAGCTGCAGCAGTGTTAGTCATAACACTTCAGCACACGCTAGTCCCATACGTAATTATGCAGGGTCCTGGGCAGGTTTCCAGAGCCCACTCTGCAACCCGTGCTGCCATAGCTTCACTGCTCCAGGACCTGAGCTAGTCAGAGTCAAGCTACCTCAGTACGCCTACAGGAGGCGCAATTACACCCCACGACCACATACCCTCGGTGAAGCGGTGCTGGCGACAATGGGAAGGGCAATTCGCACACCGTTCATCCCCACTTGCCTACAAACGTCTGTGATGGAATCAGCCACACGTGAAAGGTCCATATATGCTACAGCGCTACGTATCAGTCCTTACGTTTACGAATCGCTACAGCGAGCGCCACTTTGCTGCCACTGCCGGCAAGTCTATGGATCTGATTACACCACTTCTGAAAACAGAGACAGGTGCTACTAACGCGTACTGGGATCACAACCTAAGACTCACTAAGAGCCATTTCTTAGTGTGGCTGTAAATTATAGCACAGATGAGACCGAAGGCCAAAACACAAGGGGTAGCCAGCAATGCTAGAAACATGTTTGTGAGTTTCCTGATGAAGGGAGAAGCCAGTGGGGAGAGCCCTGTGAAATTCTTTTTATTTTTAATCATTTTTTGTTTTTCCCCCCCGGGAATTTCATGTTTATCCATTTTATCTCCCAAGGAGGTCAGAAGGCCCTGTGGGGATGTCAGCTCCTACCCCCCAGGAGGTGGGTTGGAGAACGAACCTGCCCCACACTTGCCCCCCCAGCGGCAGCTCCTGTCCCATGGGGCTGCACCCAGCTCCCCACTCTGGCCGTTGGGGCTGCAGCATCGCTCACACAAATTTGGCCCGGCTGCCCCTCTAGTCACGAGGGAGCGAGGTTTTTAGTTCCAGTTCATTTAATACGTCATTTTATTTTGTGTTACTTCGCATTTGTGAAGAACACGGGGCTCTACCCCTGGGTGCAGACTGAATAATGGAATTAGCCCCGTTCCTAACCGCGTCTGCCTCCCTATGCACCTGGACGCAGCACTGCCAGGTGCTAACGTCTGCTTCCACGTCACTGGGGTTACTCGCACCAGCAGAGGAGCCAGCTCCGATCCGCTGCTCAGGATCTGCAGACGGTGGGAATTGTCTCATGTTTTGTTCATTACGGATGATTAACGCTAGCTGTCCACTTTTCCCTTCTTTGGGATTTTTATAGGAGAATTTGGCGGCTCCTCCCCTCCTTTGTAAAAAGAAACCTCCGTAGCTCACAGTTCAGAGTTCTGACTCCCAGAGAGGACACTAATATTAAAAAATATTCTAACATCTCCCCCCTCACCAAAAGGGAACCTTGGGCCTTATTTTCATTTACACCAAGGCCTCTAGACACAGTGTAAAGGGCTGGACACATGAGTGAGAAACAGGCCCTTTATCTACTGACTTAATACAGGCAGTGGCAACCGATTTCCTTCCAGCAAATTGTAAGATAATAAGGAAGCCTCTGGCATTTACCTTCCCATGGAGACCACGTAGCGTGGTTCAGGCATCTGGTCATAAACCTGGAGGCGAGAGAGATTTCACAGTGAACTCTGTTTGCATCTGAGTTATAAAGCTGCACTTGCCAGTGCGGCCAGCATCCATACCTTCCGAAGGGCTGGGGCCATTTTGTTGGTCAGAGTGCCTGCCACAATCATGACGTCCGCCTGCCGGGGGCTGGCCCGGAACACCACCCCGAAGCGATCCATGTCGTAGCGAGGAGCCGCCATGTGCATCATCTCCACCGCACAGCACGCCAGGCCAAAGGTCATCGGCCACAGGGAGCTCTGGGACGGCAGAGATCTGAGTTAGGTTACAGGACTGGGGTCTGCAGCACGGAGACCCACGTGGGCTGCTCAGAATGTTTCAAGGGACAGTAAGTCTGTGGGGGGGTGGGGTGGGAGGGTATGGCAAAGGTGTTTTACGTTCTGTAGGACGCATGTAGTGCTACAGATGGATGTGGGCTTTGCATCACTGAAATGCAGCCAGATCTAGAACAGAGGGGCAGCTGCCAGCGCACAACAAACTGCACAAGGGCCCAGGAGAATGGAGAAAAGCAATCTTGGCCAGGATAAAGCCTTACTCTCCAGAGCAGAGAGACCGCAGTTTAAGGTGTCATCTATAGAGCCCCACGCTATAGCCCACGAAAGCTTATGCTCAAATAAATGTGTTAGTCTCTAAGGTGCCACAAGTACTCCTGTTCTTTTTGCGGATACAGACTAACATGGCTGCGACTCTGAAACCTGTCAGATACGGATAAAGAGCCAAGAAAGCGACATTTGCTGGAATATACAAGGCAGGAGGGAAACCACAGAGGAACAGGGTGACTCTCTCAGCACATATTTAAGCAAGTTTGTAGCGCCTTCAGATTAAGACGTTAGTCCTCTGTCTGAAGCAGAAACTCCCAAGCCCCCAGCTCTGGCCAAGGAACATGCCCTATTTCATTGCAGGGCACCAGAGGATTTGAACTCGATTGCTGCCCTTTCGAAGAGACAGGCTCATCTACCTTCCCGCAAGCACTCCGAAGCCTGTTACCCGTTCTCGTTTACAGGCCACGGGCGCTCCTGGCCACTCACCCTACGAGCCCAGTTGATTAGGTCATCGAGTTTGGTGACAACATACTCTCCCCGGCTGGTAGGGACGTAGGATTTTTTCTGGACGACGGTAGTGCTCTTTTGCCGGACCTGGGAGGGGCTGAGAACAAACAGCATGGATGGCAACACCAGCTTACAATCTACCCGGTTATTAACAGAGTCACTGACTAAGGTGTCTCAACTCTGAGGACATTCGATCCCCTGCAGAGGCTGTAATAAGCTCCTCACAGTCAATTCAATACCAGCTGCTGCTGCTAAAGATGGCACAGTAGGGTGAGGGCAGACTCAGCGGTCATCTTTGGACCAGCCAGTTTAAAATCCAGAGGAAATCTCACAATACCACTCCATTTGGCACAATAAAGCCTGTCTGGTCAGGGCTGGAAAGGCAGGGGACGGTGCAGTTCAGGACCGGGATCCACTGGCAGACCTGTGCATGGGATCCAGGATTGGAAGAGCAAGTCACAATGAAGGTGCTCTGGTAAGGAGCCGGTGGTCTGGAATAGACGGGGATACTGCTGGCCAGGTCAGAGGGAAGAATGGGAAAGGATGCACCCGGCTCAAATACCAGTGCTGTTTGTCCCCCGCTTTCACAAGCACTGGAACTCATCCCCAAATTAAAGACCAGGATTCCAGTCGATGAAGAAGAGGAGCACAATACATAGAACATTTGTAAATATCACTCATCTGCCTTGTGACGCAGGCGGCTGAAGATGGCGAGGGTTTTGGATCACAGGCTGTATATGCTGCATCGAGTTTTGTTTCGGAGAGTTCTAACCGTTAAAAATAGCACACCAGGGCTAGTGCTGAGGGAGCTCTATGCTGTTCAAACGAGCAGACTCCACATAGGGGGGAGAAGCCCAAATATCGTGGAATCTGCTGCTCAGACAGGGAACCTTCACTACCCTCAGGCTACCTGGCAGGCTCATCTCTAGGACCCAACACCTTGCCATTTAATACTGATTGCTAAGAGGAGAGAGAAACGGGGCTTTCTTCGGCCATACACCGGAACGGAGCTGTAGCACACAGACATTCTTTCCTGTATCACTTGCAATCTCCCACCTGAAGAAGTGACACTCAGCTAAAGAACTTAGATGGTAGCGTGGCGTTACCTGTCAGCATGGCCGGTTGCTGGCGTCTCATGGAGCGACTGAGCATGAACAGGAGTCACAGCACTGGGCCTGTAAAAATGAACACAGCCAAACATCATGGTGCAGCAGCAACACTTTGCCGGCCATGTCGTCCCTTCCATCCTAGGATCTCACAGTGCTTTACAGATACTATCTAATTAAGCCCCTCAGCCCCGTGAAGCATAATACCCTCATTTACAGACAGGTAAACGGACCAATGGAGGAATTAAGTGTTCTGACCAAAGTCCGTGGCAAAGTGAGAACAGAAGCGGAGTCCTGACTTCTAGCCCTGTGATCTAACCACGGGGCAACATTTTCCAGAGACCCTATCACAATCAGACAAGTCAGGCTTGTTTCCCTGAATGTCCGTTAAGAACTTGACGTTACTGTCTCTATACGACCAGCAACAACTCAAGCAGAGAGCTGTACAGCTGCAATCAGCGCAAATTCACTCTCACTTAAGGAGAAATACATTAAAGGAATAGGGCTGTAGAGGCGGCAGATTGGAAGGATTCACGAGAAAGGCATGAAGAGGGCTGCAAGCAGCAAAATGATTTAATCCATTTTGCCTTTCTCCCCCCGACACAAGTTAAGTTTCTTCTCTGTGGTTGCTCAACCAACCAGGTGCTACTTACCGCAAAAGAAATATCCCAACCCGGGCCAGGCGAGGAGCTGTGAACAAAAGCCACATGGCAGTTTACCTTTAACACAGCCAGAATCTCAATGAAAGAGGATAACGGTGCTGCACTGCCATCCTGGCAGCAGCATTCCACTAAGTGTGCTATTCCTCCCCCAAGGCTCAGAGCTGAGGATAACGGGGGGTGGAGGCAGGGGAAGGAGAGGTGGGAAGTCCAAGCCCCAGGTAGGAGGTTTAATACTGACCAACCTGCCTCATCATCATTCGCAAATGGGTATAATTCTGCAACGATTGGAAAGCTAAGCAGATCTCTCAGTCATAAAACTCTAACCCATTCCCCTGTATTCCCCCCAAAGTCACATTCATCCACTAAAATAAATTAGCCCTTAAACCAAGCAAAGCAATAAATAAATAAATGCACACACAGACTGGTGCTTTTTTAAATGTCAAGAACAATGCACTTCAAGAAAGTGTTACTGCACCTCTGTCCAAATCACAAGTGTGATTAAAAGAAAAGAGTGCCTACAATTCACTGCCTAGGGCAAAAGTAGGTCAGTGACTTAAATGACACTCTTTCAACGGTCCCTTGAAATTGTTAACTACTTATGCTAAACAATCTGTTCCACCTTGGATTTAGCAGTTAGTTTCCCAAACCGGAAGAAGAGCTCTGTGGAGCTCAAAAGCTTGTCTCTCTCCCCAACAGAAGTTGGTCCAATAAAAGATATTACCCCACCTGCCTTGTCACTATTTCAAACTGTCTCACACACTGACAGCCCTGCAGGTAACACTGCCTGGGTGGAAGTAAGCAATCTAGTACCCGTCTAGGGTCGGGAGAGCAGCCTAATATTTGGGGAGCCAAGCATTTGCCACTCCCCGAATCCAGTTCAGAGCCCGCTGTGGTGCATTTCTCAGTTTGCTCAGCGCCCTGCAGCCTGTTGATCAACAGCCCAGGACTTGCCACCTGTTTGAGTTTGTCAGACAAGCCGCACTGAGCTGTCACAACCCCGCTGCAGGGGTATCGGTGCCCGCACTGGTCCCCAAGAGATCCCAGAGGATCAGGCTGCCAGAATCCATGTGTGGGCTGGAAGGAGGGGAGAGTTACTTTCCAGGCACTTTACAAGAGGGTCCTGCAACCGTGTGTCACCCGCACACTGAACTTCACGCTTCCTCCCAGCCGTAAACACCACCCCGCCAGGGAGACGCACAACCCAGACCCCTAAGCTGGGAGGTAGAAGGGGGGGGGGCTTCTTACCAGAGAGGTTGGGCTGAGCCCACTGGACAGGGTTCCCCCTCCCCCCAAGACAGAAGGGAAGCAAACCCCCTTTTCCACCTTCTTCGAGGGGGCTGCCCTGCCCCCCACCCCACTCCCAGCCCCCCCAGGCAGGGAGGCTGGCCCTACACGTGTCCTAGAGGGGGGGCTACCCCACCCTCCAGGGAAGGGGGGGCGTCCCTGCCTCCTACCCCCAGAAAGGGGAGGGGCTGCGTGCGTATGCCCCTCCTGCTGCCCCCCACTCACCAGCCAACGCAGCCATCTCACCTCCAGCCCTTCAGCCAACCTCTGCCGGGCAGGGGCCGTGCACCCGCCTAAGCCATCCGGCGGGGAGCCGGTGCAGCCCCACATCCGGTCCCCGGCAGGCCGGGGAAACGCAGGGAGGCCCCCCAGGTTCCGTGTGTGTGTGTGTGTGTGTGTCTGTGTGTGAAAGGAGGGGTGTGTGTGTGTGAAAGGAGGCGTCTCTCTCTGTGTGTGTGTGTGTAAGGAGGTGTGAGTGAAAGGAGGTAGGGGTAGTGTGTGTGTGTGTGTGTGTGAAAGGCTGGCGGTGCAAAATTATTTGCAAAGGGGGGGGGGGGTGTTCAAAAGGTGAGGCCAGGAACTTGCCAGGGGCGGGGACTCAGATCTGCAGCGCGGGGTGGCCGAGGGGGCGCAGAACACGTGTGCGTGGCACCCACTTGTCCCAGACACTTGCAGGGGGGTTGTTTGCAGCGCAGACTGGGCACAGGATTAGCGAGGGGGTGCAAAGGGGACTCCCAGCTGCACCGGCTTGGGGTGTGTGTTAAAAAAACACGTTCTCCCTCCTTGGCTCCTGGCGCAGCCATCTTGAGTAGGGGCAGCTCTTGTCTGGCTGCTCACTGACTTCCCTCCCCCACTTAGTGTCCCACTCAAATGCTACCGTCCCTCGTGCAAAATGCAGCCTCCCTTCCCCTGTCCTTCAGGAAGAGGGTTTATTTCCCTTGCACAAGCCACAGCTCCCCACTCGCAACCTGGGCCGTTCCCTTTGCATCCCCCCCACACCCAGCCCCAGGGCTGCTTGGGGGCAAAAAAGGAGAACCGCGTCCCTGGGTGGGCTCGAACCACCAACCTTTCGGTTAACAGCCGAACGCGCTAACCGATTGCGCCACAGAGACCGCGCTACTAAGTTGTATTCTGCAGCCCCCTAAGATCTTAAATTCATGTCCTGCTCTGTACCTACCACTTAAAGGACTTTGCAAAACAAAGTGGCAGAAATTATTCCAGGGCGAGCGAGGAAGGGCTGAACTGGAAAAAGGACTGGCCTTCCTCAGCAGCTCGCCCAGCTGCCTGATCCCTCCGATTCAGAGCCCCTGGGTTTGCAAGGCTACAGCTAATACTCCTGGGGAAGGGACAAGAGACTTAGTCTCCAAAGAGGTGGTGTTTTTTTAATGTGCAGCGTTGTGATAATTAATACCAATAAAGAATGTTCTGATTAGCCATGCAAAGCAACAGGGCTCTAACTATAGACTAGATTCCAGGAGGAGGGAATTCCCTAAGGAGGCCTGGCCACTTGGCCCCTCCTAGTTATTGCCCAGGGGGTGAGCCTGATGGTGTCAGGGCCGCATGCAGCCTGTGGGCTTTAGCTTTGCGGGGCTCCCAAAAGCTGTGGGGGTCTTGTGAAACCAGGCTGAGGTGCTGCTGCAAAGGGAGGAGATTGTCTTGCGTCATTTTGTCCCTGTGAAAGATGCGGATGACACCTTCCAAGGAAGGGGGCCTTTTTGCTTGTGGGCTGGCACATCCCAAACACGGGCTGACTTTCGCCACAACTTGCTGACAGTCAGACAAACCATTGGTGCAGTCCCAGGACACTGTATTAGGTGACAGGCTTCAGAGGGGTAGCCGTGTTAGTCTGTATCAGCAAAAAGAATGAGGAGTCCTTGTGGCACCTTAGAGACTAACACATTTATTTGGGCATAAGCTTTTGCATAACTCACTTCATCAGATGCATGCAGTGGAAAATACAGTAGAAATATACATACATACACATACACATACAGAGAGAGAACATGAAAAAATGGGGGTTACCATACCAACGCTTACAGACTAATCAATTAAGGTGGGCTATTATCAGCAGGAGAAAAAAAATTGTAGTGATTATTTTTCTCCTACTGATAATAGCCCACCTTAATTGATTAGTCTCGTTGGAGTTGGTATCGTAACCCCCATTTTTTCATGTTCTCTGTGTATATCTATATCTATATCTATCTTCCTACTGTATTTTCCACTGCATGCATCCGATGAAGTGGGTTTTAGCCCACAAAAGCTTATGCCCAAATAAATTTGTTAGTCTCTAAGGTGCCACAAGTACTCCCGTTCTTTTTGTATTAGGTGAGAGGGCACATTTCATTGACTCCAGATCATCTCATTGCAACAGCATGAGTGTCAGCAACCTCCTCTACCAGGGTGCAGGGCCAGTGGCCAGAACTTGATCTGATTAAAAAAAAAAAAAAAAAAAAAAAAACTCTCTGTGGGATTTGTGTTTACTCCCTCACTGCCCCCACAGCCCTATGCTTTGCTCACTTGAGAAAGCCTGGATGACTGTCCCTCTGCTCCTTCAGTTGGTCTTGCATATGAGCATCCAGAGCCAGCATTTGCAAAGGAGTAAGGGTAGAAATCTGGCCTATTTTCTGGGGACATATTTCATATATATAGCCAAATTTTAGCCCCCTCTCCACGCACATCCGCTGCAATCTGCTCCCCCAGCCCCAAGAAAACAACCCAAGCCTCCTTTCTTCTCACCCACTTAATCAGTAACACCGTCAACTGTACTGGAGTCATTTTAGTGGGACAAAGGCATATCTGTCCTGCATGTCTTCCCTGGACTGGCTGGGCCAGTGTCTTCTTCGGTTGGGTACAGCACTGCACGCTGATGGCTATCAAATCAAACAAGGAAGTGGACCTTTGCATACATTGGCAATGGGCTACATAGGCAAACACCAAAGCGCTCGATCAATACATGAATAAAGACACTTTAATAAACCCTTGGGCATCAATCTTCAATTTCAGGGTAAGGAGGAGAGAAAGGAGACCACAATCAGCCGAAATAGCTCAGTTGGGAGAGCGTTAGACTGAAGATCTAAAGGTCCCTGGTTCGATCCCGGGTTTCGGCAGATGTTTTCCTTGGTCAAAAGGGGTTAGTTTTAGCAGTTTCCATGTCCCAAGCATCAGTTAGGTTCCAAGCCCTGATGCCTTGCGGTGTATTCGCAAATGCAGCACCAACTGAGCAAACGTTTCACCTGCTGACTCCTGATATGCAACTGGGAGCTAAGAGCCACTGTTGCAAATCTCCCTTTGAACTCTTCCCTCTGCAACTAAGCAACAGGCTCATAGTCCAGAGAGTGGATTGTATTTTTTAACTAGAGAACGAGATAGGTGGAAGGATTTTACAAAAAATTCTCCCTACTCTTAAAACCTCTAACAATGAAGTGCCTCCCTCCTGCCACTCTAAAGCCCTTAGACCCCTCTCCCTACAGGGCAGAAGCCCCTAGTCCAGGAGTAGGCAACCTATAGCACATGTGCCAAAGGCAACATACGAGCTGATTTTCAGTAGCACCCACACTGCCCGGGTCCTGGCCACCGGTCCAGGGGGGCCTCTGCATTTTAATTTAATTTTAAATGAAGCTTCTTAAACATTTTAAAAACCTTATTTACTTTACATACCATCGTTTAGTTCTAAATTATAGCCTTATAGAAAGAGACCTTCTAAAAATGTTAAAATGAATTACTGGCACGCGAAACCTTATATCAGAGTGAATAAATGAAGACTCCGCACACCACTTCTGAAAGGTTGCCGACCCCCACCTAGTCTCATAACCGTGCCACAGGCAGAAGCCCTGAGCTTCCCCGTGCCCAGTCTTGTAGGCAGAAAATGTGTGTGTGCGCGCACGTGCGCCCTCCAGGTGCCACACATTAACTGTAAAAAAGCCACAGGTTGCTCACAAGCCACAGTTTGGCCATGCCTGCCATAGACACTTATTTTAGCTTAAGAGGGGCATATATTGACTGAGTGGACAGATTCCTGAAAAGCATGATCACAGTGGGGTTTATACAGGTTTAACATATTTTAGATAAAACTGTAATTTCCATTCAGCTGAGGTTCTTGCGAGGATCAGCATTTTCTCTGAGAAATGGGTCTGAGGGATGGAGCAGTAAGAGGCTATTCTTAAAATCTGATATGCAACAGTACAGTATTTGGAGCTGCAACTAGCTAGGCAATAGTGCCTCTTTGTTTATTCTCATTCCCTGCAAAATGCTGCTTTCCATTTACAGAGAATTAAAAATGTCATTACCGACAAGAACAGCTTAACAACTAAAAAGCCTGGAGTTTACACACACACACACACAATTTAACAGAACCTTCTTCCCTAGGATTTTGTCCATACATTGCTTAGATATGAAGAAATATGCCATAGATGTATATCAATGAACTAGTTTAAGGAGGGGGGAAAGTATTTAGGGTGAGGACTTGTCTACATAGGGATATTTATCAACCTAGCTACCCTGATATACACCTCTACCTCGATGATATAACCTTGTCCTCGGGAACCAAAAAAATCTTACCGCGTTATAGGTGAAACCGCGTTATATTGAACTTGCTTTGATCCGCTGGAGCGCACAGCCCCGCCCCCCCAGAGCACTGCTTTACCGCGTTATATCTGAATTCGTGTTATATCAGGTACAATATCGGGGTAGAGGTGTATTTATAACTCCCCCTCTGGACACTCACTCCAGAATAAGTGTCTCTTTCTGGTTTAATTTATGTTGCTTAGGAAGTGACAAACTAAATCTCAAAGAGGGACTCATGTCAGAATAAGAGCATTCACATTAGAAGTTACAATTATGCCAGTAAGTGTCTCCATGTAGCTTAGCCTTAAAGTACTGAACAAGATTCCATCATCAGGGTTTCAAATGATTAAATTGTGTTTGGAAAAAAAAACATCTGAGATATTTGAAGGCCCATTCTTATTACAGTTCTAAAAGGCAAATAGCCTACAATGAAAGTATAAGTAAAACACATTAGTGTACATGTTGAAGGCAAAGTTATCAAAATGTTATTAACAATAATATTGACAGGGGATCTCAGAAGGTTCAATTTAGATAAACACATCACAAATACTTTTGGATACTTACTCAAAACCCTCCATGGGTTAGAAATAAACACAGGCAGACATAAGTTAAACATTCTAAGAAGAAACCACTTCGCTGACAGAATATTGGAAGTGCTATTTTTAAACTGTACTGTATATCCCAATGAAGAACAAGCCACTGATTAAAATTGTTTCTTTTTGGTTACTCTGCTTTATTAAAAATTACAATACAGGACACTGCTTTCTTATATTCACCCAGATGTTATCTTACAAGATAAACAAAATATTTCAACATAAAACACTGTCATTTAATGGTATTTGACATACCCATAGTAGGAAGAAAACAAAAATCAACTCAACTGTCAGACAATACAAAATGCAGCTGGAAGATTTTTTGGTTAAACTGAGAGCAATGGATTACATGAACTGTATCTGAAGCAACTGAATTTATTTAAACAAAGTAGAAATAATATACCTTGGAGAGTTCATGCCTTGTTAGGTACCAGTTTTAGTTGGTATTTAAGAAACTGAAGTCACACAAAATACCATAAAAAGGTAAATACTGTATATCATATTTACTTTCTATTACTGCATTAGGCAATATCAATCTGAATGTACTGTTAAATTTAATACAATATCTTATGGGAATTCAAAAAGACGGTCTTCAGATTTATCTGTACTTTACAGAAATGCGCTTTCTACAATGAGTGGAAAGTATTTGTCATTCCAATTAAGTTTACAGATCCAATTAAGCCTTTGGATACATATGTGCAGCACCCACTGAAGTTAATGACAGCCAAATGTGGATTTGAGTGCAGAATTTGGCCTTAATATACCCATAAAAACAACAGTTTAAATAAAATAAAAAAAAGCTATCTAGCCTTTGGTTTCTTGAAGATAATAATGTTTAAATTTTGTTTTTAATATTTTCAAGGCTAAGTTGTGCTAGGCACATATTAAAAACAAACTTCAACATGATGTACTACTTTAGGGCAATTCATTCTTGGTTAACAAAGTGCAATTAGATTAGCTATTACTACTAGTTTGTATTTTAAAAAAAGTCTTATGGTAGGATGTGATTAGAAGAGGAAAGGGGAAAAAATGAACATGGAAAAGAGTGTGATACATAGAAATGAGGCATCAGAATTTTTGAGGTTACTTCTCCCCAGACTGTAATTCGAGAACATGAGATATTAGAATTTCAGCTACTGTGGCATTGCTTAGAAGTCCCATAACCATTATGGCAATATTGATGAAAAGTGCATGTGTGGTGATGATTGATTTCAGGAGGGGAAATGGGTATCGCACTGTGATTTAAGCCTTTCCCTCCCTTCTTTCCCCCAACTTTAAGAGATCTACATTTGGTGTGGCCCATTATCTCTGGCTGCAGTAGTTTTGTTTGTTTGTTTGTGTTAAATCTCTCTTCTGAACACGAAGCTTGCACATTGTAAAAGAGATAGCACCAAGCTTCAGAAATCTCCATCTATAATTAATGTCTGCCAAAGCAGCTTTCAAGACCTTTGCAGAGCTGAAGGTATATTTATATAACTGGCTTGTAATTAAAGGTTTTATACCATGACAAAAAGTGTATATAAATTGCATTATCCCTTTTTCAAAAAGTTTTAGTGAAAAGTAATATGAAAGAAGATTTTAGTACGATATCCTCACATTCATTTGTTACATTCATGTTCTTAATACACCTATTTAATAGGTCACTAAACCATACAAGGAGGATGGACTCTCAAGATACAGTGCAGTTAGTGTCATTTGAAGAACTATTCAGATGAGTACAATATATATACACACATAATATCAATATGCCATTTTACATTCCATTTTCTCACAAGGAATTAGATATGAAAAAAATTAAGCTACATCATTTAATTCCATATAAATCAAACTACACCTCAGTTCAGACTGTATACCACACCCTGATCAGAGATTCGTACTACAAATAGAATATAAATAGCCAACCTTTTTGATTGGCTCTTCCCAAATTAAGACGTATTCTGTCAATGAATTCTGATGTCAGCCAGCTTCACTGTAGGCCAGCCAACAGTAATCTGTTTGCAACACGCTAATGAATTTGTGATACCATGATGTGAACTGCTTCTAATGCTGGCACAGCCCCAGAAGCATGCAGATTTGATTTTTGAATAGGCTAGACATAAAAATGCTAAACATGACACTCATTGAATTTATTGCTTCATCTTTCTAAATGAGGTGAAGCTGATTGTATTATAAAATAATTCTAGTGTGTTGAACGCCTTCTCTTACTCTAAAGTTTAAAGTTGCCCTCTTAACAGAAAGAGAGCTTCTGTGCCTTGGGTTTCATTAATGGGTGGCATTTTTATTTCCCCATAGGTACATAAATTAAAGTAGAGCAAGAACAATCAACCTCTGAAAATTTTAAAACAGGAAACCCAGTAATGAAACTACCAAAGCATACTTGGCTATAGAAAATCCTGTAACTCTACATTTCTATCATCACAGATTCCTCTGATGGCAGACCTTTGTTTCCAAAAATATTCTGAAAGGCTAATCCACACAAAATTAAATACAAATTACATGATTATGTCAAAAGCCTCACAAAGCATTTGCCATTTATCCTCTTAGATTGTTACTAATGTACATTTCAAGTAGGGTAGGGTGACGTCAAGCTGACTAGCAATATGTCCATAAAAATTTATATTACATCTTTGTAAAATTAATTTTACAGGGAGTTCAGTAGTATATCACTCAGAGGAAAGCAATGAGCAGTTCCATAGAACAAAAAACTTACAACAAGACGTAGAAGTACAATTGCATCCGAAAGAACACAGCACTCTGAAGACTCAGCACATCCACTAAAGAATATTTACACGTTGATAAAAAAGTAAAAATATTTCACAATTTATTCAAAAAATTGCCTTCTTCTCCAGGATATACATTCAGCGCCAGTGCAGACTTTAAAGCTCCCTACTGCTGTTGCTATACACTGTCTTCAGGGGCAAGGTCAGTCTTCAGCAGCTCCAGTTTCTTTTTTTCTAGAATTTCTGTGTCAAATATTTCTCTTTCCCTGAAAGAAAAAAAAACACAAAACCCCGAACATTGCACTGAACTTCTGCATTTAAAAATAAAAACTTACTTTCTTCTTAAAAAACAAAACACACACCCAAAACACACTATTGTCAGTAGGAATATTTCCAACATTTAATCATTTCAGCACTTGGATAATGAAAGAAGTTAGCTTTACAATTATAAGTGGGCAGTCAAGGTACATTTTAAAAATGTAAGCATTTTAGAATATCTGTTAGTTATTTTTAAATACCGGCAATCTTGGGTCTTCATCTTGTCTAGAAGTTTGCATTTTCACCGTAACAAAGACCATCTAAACTAGTTTTTAATCAAAAACTGATTACAGTAGAACCTCAGAGTTACAAACACCTTGGGAATGGAGGTTGTCTGTAACTCTGAAATGTTCATAGCTCTGAACAAAATGTTATGGTTGCTCTTTCAAAATGTTTACAAATGAACATTGACTTAACACAGCTTTGAAACTTTGCTGTGCAGAAGAACAATGCTGCTTTTAACCATCTTAATTTAAATGAAACAAGCACATAAACAGTTTCCTTACCTTGTCAATTTTCTTTAATTTTCCCCTTTATTTTTCTAGTTTACATTTAACAGTACTGTACTGTATCTGCTTTCCACCCCCACCCCTGTCTCTGCTGCTGCCTGATTGCGTACTTCTGGTTCCAAATGAGGTGTGTGGTTGACCAGTCAGCTCATAATTCTGAGGTCCTACTGTACATGCATTAAGCGAAACTGAACGGGAGTCTCCATTTCCTCTTCATCTTCAAATTATCCCTTTGTATATGTCACAACTGTGCTACATAAACAATGACTAGTATTATGCAGTAATCTTCTATGCACCAATTTAATTGGGTTTAGTTACTGTTGCTCAATACATATCAGCCTATGGGCTGCTCTAACTTCAGACAGAGGGATATGGTTCCTAAAGGCCCACATGCCAGCAGAGAATTGGCCTGGGGAGAATTGGCTCCATTCTATCCCCTCCCCATGCCACTCCAAACTCACTTCCTCCCCTGGTATGCCCCCTTATGCCAGGGAGGAGGCTGGCAAAGGCACACTGCACCAGCATTATGCGAGTTAAGAATTCCCCTCCACCAGCAGAATTCACAACTGGGCAGCTTCAGCCACATTACAACCTCTGAGCACCACGCATTCAGCATAAAGGGGACTGAACTGGAGCAAAGACTCTAGCCCTTTTTTTTTTTTTTTTTTTTTTTTTAAAGTAAGATGAAAAGCCAAATACTAAGTTTTTCAAGGAGTTAAAATTTCTGACAAGTTTCCATGTTGGAATAGTCAAATCTTGCTTTAAATATGAATATAGAGTAATATTTTTGCAAAAGCTGAGGGACGGCTAGAAAAGCCCACTTTTGAGAAGATTTTACTGATTGAGAAAACAAGGTAAAACCTAATGAGTCTTATTTCCTTATGAACTGAAAGTTGGGGCTACATGCTGATTTTTTATGCAAAGATGGGTGAGAATCAGGCTAATTTCTAGGCGAAAAGTCTGACAAGTAAAATTCTGGAGATTACAATAACCACCATACCTTTTGCTGACAGATGGTCCCTTTATGTACTTCTCCTCTGCTTTCTTGTAGTCTATATCATCCACAGCAGAAATTGCATAAATGATGGCCTGTAAGAACAGAGTTTATTGATACTAGTGAAAAATTAAAGTTTAAATTGTATGAACAATAATCTGAAAACAGCAACTGAAATTGTCTCAGCAGATGAACAAAATTCTGGAATAAGATTTTACCTTATTTAGTAAAGTTCGCTCATCGTGCTTTTAGAAAAAAAGTGTGTATTTAAAGAAATGAAATTCAGGAAATAAACTTTCCCTGTAACCCACTTGGAAGGATCTTTTTGCAGCCATAAGAGCTAGAAGTTTAAATTTTGTTTTAAAGAAATTTTAGTTTCTATAGAAGTTGGAAAAGTTCCTTACAAGGATTTTTCCAGTTCTTTTTATAGGCCACATTACAGAAGTATTTATAGAGTTTAGGAAAAGTTGTTTGTGTAATTTTCTAAAAATGCAGAGATTGGAATAATAAAAGCATTTCAGAAAGGCAAATTATAATTAGCATACTGTGAGAAGCAGCCATCTTCCCTAAAGGTAACATTTTGTGACACCAGAAATACATGAGCCCAGAGAGCTATTGTATAGCGCTCTTATTCTACAATAAGGCAATTTTTGACAAACCATTAATGTTTGATATTTAAACTGGTGCTTACATAAGAAGTTTCAGAATAAATCAAGCTGGACAACGGTTTATAAATGGAGACAGAGCTGCCGTTATGCTGGTGTGCATACTCACTTTTCAACAAGATAGCAACACCAGCAGGAGGCCCAGAATGCTAATTTGGCACTTTATTTTCAAAGAATATTTAAAAAAACATATACATGTAAGCTTTCAGATTGCTCTGCTGAACCAAATGGACACCTTTGACCTCCCAAGGCTGAGCCACATAAACATGGTTTAATATTATTAATATATAATAATAAATAATAATAATAATAAAAAGGGTCCACCTTTAATCTTAGTTGCCTAAATCCAGAGTCAGATACTTAATCTGAAGAACCCAAGATTAAAAACTGGGCCCATTAATTTTAACTTGTCTAGCTCAAATATCACTCAATGACTGGGGAACATTCAGCAAGTCTCTGAACCAAGGTCAAACAACAGTAAAGATGTTCACTTACTTCAGGCAAAAGGACATCCAAAATAAATTTTATTCTATCACCATTTTTTACATCCAGCTTCCTGGTATCTATTTCATGACAGACTTCTTGCAAATAATTCACCACGAGGTCCAACTGCTCTTCATCCTCAAGGTAGGTCTCACAGGTCATATACTGACTTGAATTCAGAAATTCTCTCAGCCATCTGGACTGCTTTTTGCTTTTCAAAATAGCCAAAAGATGCTCTTCTGCCCCCTTTGTCTTCACTATGAAGTCAACTATCTTTGAGTTGGCTTTGTCTCTGGCGGCCCTTGTTCTATCAGGAAGAACTTTCTTGGAGGGTTTGATAGGTGCAGTTTCTGACAAAGATTCTTCAAGGTCTTCCTCTGCTATGACTGGGAAGGTCATTCGTAATTTACCTTGATTAACTTCTTTTCTAACTGGATAGCCTGAAAGGAAAGCCAGCCTTAAAGTAACTGCATCCAAATACACTGCAGATAAGAAAAATAAAATATTTTTGATTCTGGAAGAGAAACCTTTAACTATGCCAGAAAAGAAACTAAAGAACTGAAATTCGGATAGAAGTGGTTTTGAAATGTATTTGTTCTCAGAACATCGGAGTTCCCATGCTGAAGTGGGCCACTTGTTGATCTAATGTGGCATCAGGTCTTCATCCGCAGCCAATGTCTGATTGACGAAGAATGAAGGCACCCCATAATGCACACTGCTATTTGTGCAATTCTGGATGACAGTGAGATTGGGCCGAGTGAAGTAAAAAATAAAACAGGAAAGATTCCTGCCTAGTGCTTATACGTATCAGCTTATTCCTTGAAGGGTGACAACAGATGTCTTCTCTAACTATGATCTATCTTGTGTATTAAATTCATTATTATTTGCTGGTGTATAGAGCTGCACACACTCGGTGAGATACAGATAAGGAGTCTTTGCCTCAAAATGCTTTCTGTCCAAAAGACAGACAGCTGATAAGAGGCACTGAGAACCCTGAAGGAGTGAACTTAGATTTTACCTTCATCCTAGTCACTACAGTAGTGACCAACTCACCAAATACCTTATAATATGGCATGTTTAGGACGGAGTCTGTTCAAGAGAGGACAGGATTATCAGGGGATAGAGGTGGAAGAAAAATGCAGCCTGGGTTGTTAGCAATATGTAAATTTATGGAGTCTATTAAAAACAGGCTAAATTATGCCAGTCATTACATCTGCTCTAAAATGAACCATGTCCAGGAAAATAAGCCAGTGCACAGAAGACATGGCATTTTGCTGGAAAGAAGCACAGTAGTCAGGACAGAGAGCAGCAGCTGAGGAGGAAAGAAAAATGATTGGTGCCATGCCACCAGCAGAAGTCAAGAGAGTGGCCAGGAAACGAGAAGAGAACTTATCACCCAGAACTGTAGAACAGGCCTAGGAACAGAAACCTCTCCTAAAAGAGACCAACAGCCATCTTTGGCATGAGTCAGGCAGCACCTCCACCTTAATCTGTAGGTCAGATAACACGACCCTCACATCTCCCATTGTCATCTGCAGGCTTAGTGCATCCCTCTTTTCCATATCATGCTATAGTTAGCGTATGGGACTGTGCAGGAAAGGTCAGTTTTGACAAGTTTCAAAAGGCAGGTTGTTTGGGGTCAAAATGATTTTTTGTTTTGAAATTTAAGTTAATTTATAAGAAAAAATAAAGGTCAAAATCAAAATGTTTTGATTGCTCTTCTGATTTCACCCTCCACCCCGATTTTCAGTTTGCCAAAACGTTTAAGATTTACTTTTTGTCCCAATTCAAGATGGCAAAGTTTTCAAAAACTCAACAATTCTCATGGGACAGGAAAACGGTTTCCTGCCTAATTTGACATTGAATGCCTCCCCTCCCCCTGAATGCTTCTCTTGATCCCTCTTCCTAACATTCTAACTCAATGCTTTGAAGTCTTGATGTTTTCTCTATATCCCTAATAGTTGGAGTGCTTACGCCTGATCCTTACTTCCTTATTCTGGCAGCTCACCCATTTTTTACACCTGTTCTCCCTCCCCAGCTCACTGTGAAGAAGCAAGTACTACCTACAAACACATGGTGCGGGTACCTTGCCAACCATTTGCAGTGTGTCAAATAAGGGAAAGCGCCCCAGGTCTTAGCAGGTGTCTTGAGAAAAAAAAAGTAGTATGGATTTCACCCTGCCCCATCTCTTTTTCTCTGGGGGCTGCACTGACGGGAAGAGATAAAGGCAACTAGGTATTTCTGATCTGACAATATGAAACAACTGTTATTCATTTGCACGAGCACGGAAAAACATGTGCTATAAAAACTGACTCAGATATTTTCAGTTCCAAAATTAAAAGGCAAGTTAACAGCAAAATTTTTAGGCATCCCTGAAGTATGTTGTCAGAAAATCTAACTGCAAGAATTTGGTAGACTAATACATAGGAAGCTATCTACACTGGCTGACATGGACATGAGGAAAAAAACCCAGCCTCACCATGGAAATACTTACTGATGTCATCAGCACAGTATTCCAAGAAGGATCCTGTAAAAGAACGACAACCTGAAAAAAATAAAGGAACCTTTATCAATCCAATTAGAATCTCTGAAAACAAAAGTTTGAGATTTTCTACGCAAAGACTGCACCTAAAGAAACTTTACAGCTTTTAGGCTGTAAATATTCTAAATTTAAGGTGCTGTAATAAAGACATGATTCAACCATTAAAATACTTTAGTGCAACAGGCATACAGTGTGCAAATTTTAAAACAGAGAAGCCACTTAAAGGTGTCCTGCACAGATAAAGTGCCAATATTGATCAGGTGAACATTTCCAAGCTATGAAGGGTATTCAGCACATTATCTAAACACCACATTGCTCATAATACAGCACCTTTCAACTGAGCATTTCAAAGCCTAAATACTGACCTGTCTGAAGGTGTGGCCCAATAGTCTAATGCCAGAACCGAGAGCCAGGAACACCTGAGTTCCAATCCCAGTTTGTAGGGCAACTCTTTTGGCCATGAGCATGTCACTTGCCTCAGCTTCTTCCTCATCCATAAGATGGGGAAACCTACTTTTTAAAGAGGCGTTGTGAAGATTTGTCAGTCTCTAATGGACTGTGTAAATATTGATTATTTTTTCAGTTCCCATGGCATCCAGCCCACGGCAGGTGGCCCCTGTGAAGCCCACACAATGCATGGTGCTACAAAATTAGAGCGACCACAGAACCCCTAGCACAGCTAACTCATAACTGCGGTGAGGGGAGCAGAACAGGAATATGTTTTCTTGGCTTTGAACATTTTCTCTTGCAGACTTGATATAATATATAAACTAGAAAATCAGGTGTATACTTTTTTCTGAGGATTCAAAGCACATTGAAAATATTGATTAATGAAGACTCAGCATCCAGTGAGGTATAATTAGCACATAGGTGGGCAAACCGAGGCACAAGAAGGAAGAGTTAACTTCAGCCTGCAATAAATCCCAGGTCTCAAGTCTTCTACTCTACCACAATGTCCTGTAAGTATAAGGGCCTAAGCTCCACCGGATCTAAAGAAAGACAATATTGCAATAGATATATACTAGAAAGGACATGGTTGACAGCCTTGACCCATTTGCTTACCTACTCTAATTCTGTAGTCAGCAATCAATTCAATGCACCACTCAATTTCCTGGCTGTAGTCCTCTTTGGCTTTGTCCTACAATAAAAAAAGTCAACAGGTTGGATTTAAACTGAATAATTCCTCCTCTCTCAACCAATCAAAAAATAATGCAGGGATGTTTGGTCAGTGTTTTTCTGCAACAGAGTAATGTGTCCATTTGCCATCATAAAATGGATAAGGCTTGCTTATGAAATTGCTTGTTTCTATTTCCAAGGGGAGAAATGGTTCCCAAGTTTTGGGACTGCATTACAGAGGAATCTGAAGATTTCTTAAGGCTTGCAGAAGTGCAAGCTAACATGGGCTGAGCTTCAATCTCCCCCATCCTGCAATTAGCACAGAAGTAATTAGATTTTTAAATGAGTATGGCTCCACAGGCTACTCAGATTTTAACACCTACCCCATTTAGGGTTAGGGTTACTGATGGAAGCTGGTGAACACTCAGGACAAGTCATCTTCTGGGAGTCCAGTCACACTGGGAAGTTGATTGTAGAATGCATTTGTTTGACAACCCAGACAGAATGGTTGTAGGTGCCTGAGCACTCTTCCCCTCACAAAGAGCAAGCTTTACTTTATACACTCCAAACCAGCCAACTACATTAACCGACTGACAGAAAACAGCATCCACATCTCCCTGCTTCACAGAATGTACACAACACCCACAATTCGGTCAATTTGTTGGTCTTCAGCCTTGTAAACATACACACACTCCTTTCCCACTTGCTCTTAGCTGCAGGTTTCCCTCTGCCAGAGCTCACAGGTGAACTGGGATATCTATTCTAGGTCAAAGGGCAGTTAAAGCTCATCTTACTCAGCATCAGCGGGGAGAGAACATGGCTTGCAGTTCCAAAGCAGAGGGATTAATTTTGTCTATTACATAGTGTAACAGCCATTTGATCCATATAACCCAAGAACAATTTGATCCCTTTAAAATGGTTAATACACATTTTAGAAATCTATAAGCTTTCAATGTAGATTAAAAAGAGTACATACTATTATGAATCCATTTCAAGGATATAGAAAACCCTATTGAAATCAATGCACTTTGTATATTAGTACACAATCCACAAAAATACACATGCTAAAAGGCGCTAAGAAAAACCATTCCTAGTGAATATAATGTAGCTCATCTTACATGTTAGACATTTATGAGAGAACTCAGTCCACACTGAATAAATAATACAAAATATTAAGTACTTTTAAAATACTAAAAACCTGAAGACAATTCAAGTACAAGTTTTTTGAGAAAGTACTTTGGAGAGTCTTATGGATTATTTGCCTATGGATTCCTTCTTGGCTGGGCAATGCTTTTGGCACTTGTCTTTTCAAGGCTTGATTTGAATTTTGAAAGCCTAAAACTAATTTCAATGAAAATGCAAACGCTCGGGAACAGAAGCAATGCACTGTGCTGCCGTAATACGCTGGAACTTCAGCTCGGTCTCACAAGTATGCTCTAGTGGGGTAAAAATTATGTAACTACTAACTGGAGCATTTATGACTTACCAAACTGCCACCCATTTAGACAGATTCAAGCAAAAATTCCTTTAGGCCTGGTCGATGCTAGGAAACTAAAGAACGCTTTCTGCAATGCGTGCTGAATGTGGTTTTGTCCTAAGAAGACAGTTAAAGGAAGCCAGATGCTGACAGCCATTAGCTATGGATTACCTTGCAGATACAGGCACTTAGAGAGCTTTGAGCTTGGAAGCAGTAAGTCAAACGAAAACCAGTTCCAGAGACAATCCGAGGTACCCACCCTCAAATGCACCCTCCTGCCCTCCATTTTGAAAGACGTATCATGCCTTGAATATCTACATTTAATTACTTTGTTCAAGATTGCATTCCAGCTGAAAAAAGTTATACGAACAATAGATTTGAAAAAAGGTAAGATATATTTGCATAAAATTTTATTATGGAATAAAGGACCAATTACGGCCAATAAGTAGGGATTCAGCTTTAAAGTAATGTCATATACTGAAGAAAAATGTGACACCTGCTTCTTATTACTGTACTTACTATTAGCTTCTGCTTTTCTTTACAGTCAAAGTGCTTTAGATTTTTGAGACCTATAGAGAAACTTCATGGGGAAAAAAAAAGAGGAACATAGTTAGTGCATACAGACAAGCTTAGATTCTCACCCCACAGCCCCCCAAATTCTACATCTTTCTGCAGGTTAGGTTCCATAACTAGTTTAAGAATAGAATTTGTACCAGTTTTAATTCTTATAAGCTACCAGTTCATATTCAAGGAATTGTTTGATGCTAAATTGGGTTAGGCACAAGACAACAGAACAACTGATTTAGGAGTGACATTGACGAGCTTTGAGGGAAGCTATGTCCAGTGGTCCTCAGCTACAGAGATAAAGATGGCCACATGAAGACTGAAGTGCAAGTTTTAAGTTGCTTTGCAGACTTAAGCCAACCCACAAGGACAGGCACATCCACCTTTACTCAACATATGCCGTTTTGTAAAGTTAAGAATCCTTCTGTATGATCTGCAACACACTGAACTAAAGTTTTATAAAAGCCATGCACATTTTAAGGGGTGGGATGAGGAAGACCTCTCGAGGTTGTTGGCAGTTGTAACAGGATTCCATGGTGGACATGCCATTAACAGCTAAGAGCTACTTTATGCCAACTCAAAACCAGAATGATTGGCTGTGCTGGGCTTCGTACTAGCAAAAGGAATTATGTTCAGAATGCCTCTATTACCCTGGTTGTTAAGGCACTTAGCACAATTCTAACAAATGGTAAGTGAAGTTAGGAAACTAATCAGAATCAACAAAATATACCCCTTTGCCTTCTTGTTATTCATACCCGCTTCTATTAGCAGCACATTTGCTTTTTTATATTTCCGCGTCACTCTTTTTATCTGTTGAAAATATAAAGACAAGTTAATATTCTAGAAACTTGATTGCTTATAAAGCAATCACATTATTTCCACTTGCATTTTTATATATTTCTCCATGTATCATTACAGAAAATAGATTAAACTTGACTATGTCTAACAGGCAAACAAATAAAGCAAATAAAATTGGTACATTAAGAATAGCATGTGCACACATGGCTTTGTTAGTTGTTTGATTATGCAATTTGTTTTACTTCATTTGAATTTATTCCCTTATTGCCGCACAATGGAAAAAAGCAAAGTAGCATGATCAAAACAAATTTACAAATTAAAGACAAGAATAATTGATAATTTAGAGTTAATTCATCTTTGGATGCTACCTGTTAACACTGTATTATGATGTACATTAATCATTCTTTCCTATTCAGAACAGAGTAATGCGTGTTAACAGCCACAAGAGGGACCACTTTGCTGGCTGTTCTGACAGGTAGCAACATAATACAACGCAATGAATAAGGAGGAACTCATGAGATTTTACTACCTAATAGAATGGGTTTCAATGGAGAATTTATTATGTATTACAAAGCTCTCTGAGTGATTATCACCTTCTATACTGGAATCTGTAGCAAGTGCTCTATCTTTAGACACCAGACTTGTATAGGGTGACCAGATATCCCAATTTTATAGGGAAAGTTGGGATTTTGGGGGATTTTTCTTATATAGGCACCTATTACTCCCCACCCCGTCCCGATTTTTCACACTTGACATCTGGTCACCCTAGACTTGCAGCTACACACTTCAACAAGCATGTCATCCTTAACATCTGTCTCTTAAAGGTGACTGATGAGTTCCCAGTGATGTCTGAAAAGGAAAAATATTGGGCTTATGCCCTTTTTTCTACTTTATAGGGTTTAAAGATTATGTCAAGAGATTTCACAAACACACATTTTTTGCCCCTGCTCGTTTTTTACATCCAAAATACAGGTTCTCTTTACCCCAAAATATTACAGTGATTAGAGAATGAGGGAAACATCACAAGAATCAAGACAGATGAGCAATTTAGTAAGGCACTGATTTTTAATCAGGGGGATAAAGCTTTGGGGAGTGGGTTGTTTTTCATTAAAAAATAATTTAATTCAAATGCCTAAATAGCACTTTGAATCTATAATAGAGACATTTTTTGTCCAAAAAAACCTCGTTTTTCAGTGGAAGTAAGCACTAATAAGACATTTGAGACATACCTTTCTCCACACACACCCTCCCCAAAAGATATTCTTCCAGCTAAACTAGAGAAAAGTCTACACATTGAAGTTCCTGATATTTTAAAAAGTAAAAATCAAAATAAAAGTAAAAACCTTTAAAATGCCTTTTGGTCTCTGTGCATAAAAATCCTTCACAGTTCATCTAGCAAGCTCAGATCGGCACTGCACACCTTGCCATGGGAAAGCAAAAATCTATCCTGCTTTCAGGTAGCCGTTGTTTTTAAATGTTGTTCAAAGATTTTGAACCAATGTAAGTAACAACACAGGGAAGAGTGCTGAGTGTTCTCAGCTTATCCTGAAGTCAGTGAGGGCTGAAGATATTCAATACAGCCATACAGGATTTCAGAATCAGACCCTTGGATCCCATTTTCAAAAAAGTAGTAAGGTGCTGTACTTACCACTGCTGGCCAATATGGATATCTTCGCAATTTGCACCAGACCAACATCCCTGGTTCAATTGAACATGGTTCTACAGCACAAAAATAAAAGTTAATTGGACTACATAATTAGACAAGTGTAATATTTACATAGCATCATTGATGTTCAAACAAATAAGACAAGGTCCCTGAACTACAACCTCAAGTTACGCTAAGAAACAGGGTCCCTTTGTGCTAGGCATTGTACACAATACATAAGATGACTGTCCCTGCCCCAGAGATCTTACAATCTCAGTATCTCCATTAGTCTCCTAGGAACACAGGAATTGCGAAACTGGATCAAACTCATGGTCCATCTAGTCCAGTGTCCTCTCCAACAGTGGCCAGTGCCAGATGCTTCAGAGGAACATGCAAGCAACCCTGCAGCTGGCAAATGTGAAATAATCTGCCCTCTATGACAATCTCAACCCAATCCCTAATAGCTAGAGATTAGTGGCAGGCCTTAAGACACTATCAGCATTAACTATAACAATCCTGGATAATATTGCTATCCAGATAAGTGCAATCACTCTTGGGATCTTGGTAATTTTTTTGGCCTCATCAACATTCTGTGGCAACAAGTTCCACAGTCTAATTATGTGTTCTGTGGGGAAAAAGTCCTTTTATTGGATATGAATTTGTTATATTTCAGTTTCATTAGCTGTTCCCTTGTTCCTGTGTTATGAGACAAGGAGAACAGATGCTCCTAAGCTAGTCTCTACACTAGTCATTATTCTGTATGTTATCACCATGTCCTTTTGTCATTATCCCTTTTTTAAGGTAAACCAGCCCAATCTTTTCCATCTCTATTTGTACAAGAGTTTTTTACATGGCCTAATCATTCTCATCATCAGTAAGATAGGGTAACAAGTGCCACACATAGTATTCAAGAGGAGAGTGCACCATTGATTTACATAATGGCATAACAACTTTTTGGAGTGTCCTCCAACATGGATCAGACAGAGACAAAGATTTGGTGAAGGTGAATGAGGGAGCCAAGGAGACAAGGATAGAAGTTTTTGTGAACTATGCCTAGAGGGAAGCAAGAGTGGTGTGACAGGGTGCAAAGTGGATACTTCTAGTTCCGTGTTGGGACTGGATAGCCAGGGCTGGCCTTACCATGAGGCGAACTGAGGTGGCTGCCTCAGGTGTCAGATGGGGTGGGGCGCACTAGGACCCAGAGTGTAGAAAATGGTGTCTGCTGCTCGTGCATCTGTATTCTCTCTGCTCTAGATGCACCGAGATGGTGGAGTGCTGTGCTGGAGGAAGGAGGGCACAAGAGACATAACAGGCAGGCAGGAGAAAAGGCGAGAGGAAACAACAAAAAGCAGCAGGAGCTGCAGGGAGAGAGAGGAGGAGGAGTCTCTTATGTATCTCTCTAGCACCCCCAGGAGCCTGGACTGATTCACACCAGCTTCTCAGGGAGCTTCCTGTTTCCTGCTGCTTCCCTGAACCCACTTGAGGAGAACAGGCAGTCAACTGAAGTAGTAGGAGCCAGTTAGACCCTTAAGACACTGATATCTTCCCTCATTCAGGCCCTGCTACCAGCCTGCTTATTTGCCCCCTTCAACTGAGTGTTGAGAGCCACTATAGCTGGCACAGAACAGCAGTCATGAGTGAAAGAAGAAAATGCCCCTCTGGGGCAGCATTCAGAAAGTAAGCAAGCAAAGGAAGCTTTTCTATCTAAGCAGGAAGGAACTCTCCTGAGATAATAGACACAAATGTTCACGATGAGCCTGCCAGCCCCAGTGAGGATGTGAGTGGTGAGGAGATGCCTGATCGTCCAGTTAGTCAGAGTGCAGGTGACCTGGCAGCTACTGCAGCATCCATATCTCCATCTCAAATGGATGTAACCATGCACATTCCTGAAGAAAAGTATAGATCAGAGAAGAGTATGGTGGAGACGCAAGAAACAGCTGCTGCTGAGTTTAGTTCCTTAAGTCTAGATGATCCAGGACTGTGAACCCACTTGAGCAGTAGCCTGAGGGACTTCCTTGTACTGCATGGGCCACAGCAAGTGAAAAACGTAATGTTCGCCAAAGACAATGAAAATAGAAGTTTCCATCCAACACATTACTGGCGTGAAATCCCCAATGGTGACAAAGTGGAGAGGCCATGGCTTATGTACTCAAAAACCCAGAATGCTGCATACTGTTTTTGTTGCAAACTCTTCCAGTCTAATGTTCCAACCACATTGGGTTCTACAGGAACAAAGGACCTGAAAAATCTGGCTAGAAATCTGGCATGCCATGAGAAGGCAGCAAATCACCAGAGAGCATTCCATAGGTGGAAAGAGCTTGAGATGAGACTAATGTTAAAGGCCACCATAGATGATCAACATCAAGAGAAGATTGCATCAGTCTCTCTTTACTGGCAAAATGTTCTGAAAAGGCTCATTGCCATTGTGAGAATGCTTGCTACCCAAAACCTAGCACTGCGTGGCACTTCAGATCGGATGTATGTGCCAAACAATGGAAACTTCCTTAAAATTGTGGAGCTGATGGCGGAGTTTGATGCTGTACTCCAGGAGCACCTAAGAAGAGTCACCACCCAAGAACGTACACACATCACTACCTTGGAAAAACAATTCAAAACGAGATCACACAGTTACTGGCAACAAGTCAAACAGAAGATTGTGGCAGATCTGAAGTCAGCAAAATATTACTCTGTTATTCTCGACCGCACATCTGACATCAGCCATATGGAACAAATGACTTTAATGGTGCATTTTGTAACAACAACAGAACCTAGTGAAAATGTCCCTGCAATGGTGACGGTCAGAAAGCATTTTCTAAAATGTATTGACATTGATGTACAACAAGAGCTGGTATGACAAATGTGCTTCTTAAAAAGCTGGAAGATATGGGAATTGCGATAGCGGACATGAGAGGTCAGGGCTACGATAATGGTGCCAACATGAGAGGAAAGAACAGAGGAGTGCAGACATGGATCCGAGAGTTAAACCCTCGAGCTTTTTTTGTCTCATGCAGTTCTCATTCATTGAACTTGGTGGGTCAGTGATGCAGCGTCAGCTTCTAGTGAAGCTGCTGAATTTTTTAAATGTAATTCAAAGCATCTATGTATTTTTCTCTGCATCAACTCATTGATGGCAAATTTTGAAGCAACATCTGGGAACATTCTCTCTGACACTGAAACCACCGAGTGCCACATAATGGGAAAGTTGAGTGGAGGCAGTATGTTTGGGATGTTGTATGATATTCCAAAGCTCCTCACTATACCTGAAGAAGACCTACACCAGCAATGCAGGGCACTAGAGACAGTGTTGACACATGATGACATGCGCGATATTGATGCAAGTGATTTAGGTGATGAACTGAAAACCCTTTCAAGATACATTTCAGCAGGATCAACTCCAAAGGCTGTTCTGGAATATATGTGCACAAATAAGATGACCACCCTCTTTCCAAATGCTTTTGTTGCTCTGCGCATACTTCTAACACTTCCTGTAACAGCTGCCAGTGGAGAACACAGCTTCTCCAAGCTGAAGTTAATAAAAACACATCTATGCTCCACAATGACACGGAGAGGCTGGTTGGCCTTGCAACCATCTCAATAGAGCATGAGCTGGCCCAGACTGTGGACCTTCAGGAAGCAGTTCAAATCTTTGCAACCAGGAAGGCATGGAAAGCACCAATTTGATTATTCAAACAGATAAAAATGCCAGTGTTTACTATGCAGACAAGAAAAGTTACATTTGCTGTTCAGGTGTTTGAAAGTTAAGTGTTACTTAAAATTTCTGAACAAGGCATTTTAAGTTGTTAAGTTCTCCTTTATTGGGGTAGGCAGCAGAGCAGTACCACGAGAGGAGAAGAACAGGAAGAAGGCAGAATTGAGACCTTTCAAATTTTTGGCCCAAGCAAGGGGGTATGGGGTAGCATAGGTGCCAAAATGTTGTGGGCCAGCCCTCTGGACAGCATACACATCCCCTGACATTCACCCACACCTGGAGTGAGGGGGAAGAAAGACAAAAGTCATCACATCATCGCAGCTCTTTCCAAAGACTACTCTTGTACTGGTAAAAGAAATGGACTGTCAGAGGCCCGAAAGAAGCCCATGTTTCTGGGAGCAGAGAGGTAAGACAGCATGGCCTGAAGAGATTCCTTTAAGAGGAGTTTGCATGCAGCTTCTAGAGCGGTGCATGAACATGTTGCCACACTCAAATGAACAAAACAACATTCACAGTTTCTAACAAGAACAAGTCTAATGAATAAAAACATTTGTTTGTTACCAAGCTATTAGTAAACAAAGTCTAAATCATAGTTAAGTCTTCAATGACTCTAAGGCTCAAAGAAATAGTTACATTCTCTTCTTACCTTGACGTAAAAGAATACTAGGAAGTTCTTCATCTTCCTCTTCTTCCGCCTCATCTACCAAAGTTGTATCGAGAGAGATATCTCCTGGAGAGCTAAACTTCAAAGACAGATCAGAGGATTCCAATCCTGTCAGTGAAGTGAGAAGAATTGTTTTATCATATTTTTTTCTGGTCATGCGAGGTATCTTAATTGAAAAATATCCCAATAGTATTTTGAATTACTGAGTTCGTTACATCTATTAAGCTATGACAATTTGCCATTGCGCATTCTAACCTAGGCACACTGACAACTCAATTTAATTTTAATGGAGTTACTTCAAACTTACCCTGGTGTAAAATCAGAATCTGGCCAGTGAATATTGAGTTAAGTGCTTAAGAAATTAGGAAGGGGAGAGGAGCAGACTTCTGTAGATAAGTGTCTGGAAACAACAAGGATCTTTTAAAAGAAAAAAAAGGGAAGGGGAGAGACTTCTGCTAGGGTAGAATCCTTATGACTCAGAGAAAGGAAGAAAGTCAAAAGGTTGCATGGGATGCCTGAATTGAAGGAAATAATACAATACATTTTAGACAGACAAGCAAGTAGCAGTCTTGAGTACTGGAGAAATAATTATTCAAATATGAAATGATGCACACACATTAGTTGACAGGTATTTAGCCATATTTTAAAGGGTGGCTTGTCCTTGGGCTGGAGAGCCTGGGGCCAAGCCAACCCTGATTACACGAGTCCTACCTGAGGGGAATAAGGCAATTCCATATGAAGGGCAGAAGGTGGCTGCAGTCAGGGGGAAGCTCAGAAGACTGCAGAGGAGCTCCTGCAGGGAAGACCCTGAGCCCAAGGGAATTGCTCCAGCTAGGAAGAACTGGGAGTAGCCTGCAAAGGCAGAGGGGACTCTGACCAGACCAGGGGAGTTTTGGCTGTAACCAGATAAAGGCTGGAGAGGCGACTTTTGCATTTAGTTTTGAACTTTAAGTTAATAAATTAAACCCTACAGAAGGCAGTGGCAACCAGACTGGAAAAACCTTGTGCGGAGTTTATCTAGGGAATCCAAGAAGGGAAACTGAGGTGAGGGACTGCATGTTGGGCTGCCATGAGGTGGCTACTTGTCTGCATCATATGATTCCACTAAGCCACACAACAGGATCTATACAGATTAATCCATAAATAAGCAGTTCAGTGTTGACCCACACACTGAAGAGAAATAAGAATATATTTGTAGATATGGTACTAGCCTGCTTCTTTGCACAGTAAGAAAATAAAGAAAGCAGCAAGCTATGGCTTGGCTTTGACTAAGACTCAAGTCTATGAAAAAAAAATGTAGTGGAAAGGAAGCATCTAAACACTTGTTACTAATTTAACTGACTTCGTAACTAGAAATAGAACAAATTAGCAAGAACAATTAACGCTCTTTAGAACAGTGAATTTTGGAAAAAAGGAAATCAAAATAAGCTCTAAAAGAGTGGTAAGAGAGGCAAGGTGTGAAATTGACTGCTCAAACTACAAGTATTGCCAAAGATTATCTGCCTCCTTATAAATAATACACTTGTCAATGGATGTAGAAACTGTAGATATTCAAGTAGTAAAACATCAAGCCGAGGTCAAACGATGAAGGAGACTGAAGTCAAGAATTAACACTGGAGAATTACAGTAGGAATCGACAAGGCATTAAAATACAATGCTTGTGCGATTTTCATGTGAATTGTTCAGCGAAGGAACCAGAACCTCTAAAAAGTGTGCTAAGAAACTTATCAGTTACTATCAGAACGCTGAAGAGCAGTAAAAATCCTACCAATTAATGGAAGGTTTGCAAGTTCCCACTATATTTCTTAGTAACATTGAACTGCAAAATAGATAATAATCTGGCACTGCACAAAAAGTTAAAACATTTAGTAAAGCAGAAATGACATGTCATGGGTACTGTAAAGATGCTCATTGTCACACACTAACATCTTGTTAATAGAGAGAGCCAATGATTATACCACTGTATAACGTTTCTCTAAACAAAAGCTCATTGTTGTAATGATTATTGTATTGTGTCGGATATTTACATGGATAGAAGTTGCAAAAACTTCCTAAATAAAGAGTTTAATAAAAAACAAAAATAAAATTTAGTAAATCACATCTAGTACTGGTAAATTATTCTGTATCCTAACTTTCAATCCAAAGCATTGTTGGAATGGAGAAAGTGTTGAATTGTCCATCTCACTAAGCAATTCTGAAATTTCCCCAACAGGGAAATATCTTCCTTCTAGACAATATGACTGAACTGTTTCCACATTTAAATTTCAGGGAAACAAAACAAAACAAAAAATGTCAGATAGAGGGACTGGCCATGATGGACTTTAGTATAAAATGAGTATTCAGAGAACACCTTCCTCAAGATATTGCAACTTCCCACAATAATAGATAAGCAATATTTGAACATCAAATGGCATAAAAGTCCTAGTTCCCCCACTGAAATACTTTACCTTCTTCGTCTTCCTCAAAATCAGGTAGCTGACAGTTTTTAGTTTTATTCACAGGACTGTATGAAGTATCCTTATTCTCCTCTTTTTTAAACTCAGAAAGAGGGCTATCAGAATAATTTGTGTGTTGAGAAGCCCCAGATAAAGGTTCAGGGCCACTTATGCATCCCCCTTTTCTGTGCAGAGGTGACACTGCAGTAGTCTTTTGTTTCCAGCTAACACACTTTGAATTCACTGGCTTTTTGCTCCCATCTAACATTTTATATTTCCTTGCTGGAGTGTCTCTTTCTTCACTGCTGTTACTCTCTAATTCAGGTGAGGTACTTGTAATAGAAAAATCCAGTAATCTCTTTTTGGGCAAACCCCTAACATTTGGCCTTTTTCCAGCAGATATTAACATAGTAGAATTGCAGGAAGCAGATACTGGGGTACTCTCTCTAACAAAAACACGTGCTGTATCATCTGGGGATTTAGTGCTAGGAGATGAGGATTCGCTTGCATCTCTTGGTCTCTTTCTTCCTTTCTTCCTTTTCTCATTCTCTTTTAGCAAAAGCGATGAGCTTTTTCCTGTTTTGGACTTTGGCAACAATTTGGATTTTACTTTTTTCTGTTGAGTTAATGTTTTTAGTTTTGATTTAGCTGTCTTGCAATGCTGGCTTTCTGACTTCCATGTGCTAGAAAAGTCCCCAGATTTAGATACTAAAGAATTTGTTCTGTTTCCATGTGTTTTAGCCGTCTCCTTGGAACTGAGCCGACATTTTCGTTTGTTTTTTTCTGTATCAGTTTGTGGACTGGTTGTCTTTTGTTTCTTTTTTTTCTTCAAGGTCTCACCCCCTTCCAATTTTATTTTTGGGGAAGATATTGGACATCTAGTCACGGGAGGAGATAATGAAGTTCTTGTTTTATTTTCTTTCTGGGCTGATCGAGTAGTTCGTCCCTCATCTGAAGGTCTTACTTGTTTCGGAGAGGCACTCAAAATATCTAGAGCGATTTTAAGAGCTTTCCGATACTTCAGTTCTTCCACAGGGTGACTAGGTTTATTCCTCTGGTCTGTTGAAAGAGGCATGCAAGAAGTTATGACTACTTTTCCTTTGTGTATTAAAAATATAATGTACTGTTTTTATAGTACCTCTTGCACAGTGCATCACAGAATGCATGGCAAAAAGCACCATTAGTTTTTTAAAGGCAGAAAGGAAATGCTAACAAAAAGGCTCATGCTTCTCTCTGATTACAAATTTTAAATAGACTTGTACAGGTTAAAACACATCCTGGCCAAGATTCTCCGTTATGCCTCCCTCAGTGCAGCACGGAAGGCCTAGCACAGGGGAAGGAAGAGCAAAAGTGAATAAAAGAGCATATAACTAAACTGCTACCAAAATGGTCATCAGACCATTTTCCACATGCAGATTTGAGATACCAACTAAATGAAGCAAGCTGGAAACCCATAAGGAAAATGATTCACAGGCATTAAGGTCAGAAGAGACTATTACAACACTCTTCTAGTCTGATCTCCTGCGTAACACAGGCCAAAGAACCTCACCCAGTAAACTGTGCATCAAGGCCATAACTTTTGTTAAGCTATATAGCACAGGGGTGGCCAACCTGAGCCTGAGAAGGAGCGAGAATTTACCAATGTACATTGCCAAAGAGCCACAGTAATATGTCAGCAGCCCCCCATCTGCTTCCCTTCCCTGGCTCCCAGCGCCTCCTGCCCCCTGGCAGCCCCGCCAATCAGCGCCTCTCCCTCCCTCCCCACACTTCCCAATCAGCTGTTTCATGGCGGGCTGGAGATGGGTGGGGGGAAGCGAGGGCACGGCAGACTCAGAGGAGGGGTGGAGCGGGGGCAGGGCCTGCGGCAGAGCCAGGGGTTGAGCAGTGAGCACCCCCCGGCACATTGAAAAGTTGGTGCCTGTAGCTCCAGACCCGGAGTCGGTGCCTATACGAGGAGCCGCATATTAACTTCTGAAGAGCCGAACGTGGCACCGGAGCCACAGGTTGGCCACCCCTGATATAGCATCTCTTTCCTAAAGATACCCAGTCCTGATTTAAAGACTTCAGATTATGAAGACTCCACAACATCCCTAGGTAAGGTGTTCCAACGGTGAATTACCCTCACTGTTAAAAATATGCACCTTGTTTCTTATCTGAATTTGTCTAGTTTCAGCTTCCAACCACTGGATCCCATTATGCCTTCTCCTGCTATACTAAAGTGCCCTTTACTATCAGAAGTCTCTTCCCCATATAAGTATTGGTAGACTGATCAAATCACCTCTTAACCTTCTCTTGGATAAACTAAATAGACTGAGGCCAGGCCTACACTTGGAAGGATTTGCCAGTATAGTGCTACTAAGTATCAGAGCGGTAGCCATGTTAGTCTGGATCTGTAAAAAGCGACAGAGTCCTGTGGCACCTTATAGACTAACAGACGTATTGGAGCATAAGCTTTCGTGGGTGAATACCCACTTCGTCAGATGAATGTGATACTGGTATACTACAGCAGCAAAGCACTCTAGCGTGGATGCAATTTATATTGGGAAAACTGCACTTTTGCCAGTATAACTTATACCACGCCTCCTAAACAAAATAAGGTATACCAGCAAAAACTGCATCTACGGTAGGGGCTTTTGACAGCAGAGCGACATCAGTCATACCTCATCAGACCCCTGACCGACATAGCTATGCTGGCAACAGTTTTTAGTGTACACCTGGCCTGAGCTTCTTCAAGTATAAGACATCTTTTCCAGTCATTGAACCTGGAGACAGAAAAATGAAGCAGCTTTGCCCAAGGCAATATAGCAAATCAGTGGCAGAGCCATAATCAGAACTCAAGACCTGCTGACTCCCATTTGTCCTCATGCCTTTAAGAATAAAGTTTACATATCTGTGTTGCTTCACACACCATTTCCAAATTACAAATAACTTAACAGGGGAGTTAGGTGACAGTCTTACTACTAAATATGCTTTTTAAAAAAAATAACTGTTACATGGCTTGCACAGAAGTCACTCCTCAGTACATATTGGTATCACATTACAGAGATGGCATATTTGGGGAACATCAGAGGTAGCTGTTTGTGATGTTTCATGTATCCACATGGAGACTATTTTTGGAAGCCTCCCAGGGAAACGAATGAGTCAGGTATTTAGATACTCCCCCACCTAGTTCTTCCTTTTCTACCACCCATGTAAAGTAAAGTATCCCACCTAATTCAGAGGCAATGATTTTTATGCGCTCCTCCTCCAAAGGCTCCGTGTCCGTACAGTCCACATTAGTCCTGAAAGAACAGTAAAATTGTTCAAGTCTTAAATTAGTAATGACATTACATTGTTTTAGAAGTCTCGTTTTCTTTAGACAATAGGAAATCAATACCTTTTCCTCAGTATTTTGAATAGCACAAATCAACTGCCATATTGAGAGAAAAACATTGCAACTTGCTGGTTAGTATGGACTGTAAGGACAATAATAAAATCAAGAGGTTGACTGGTAAGGTGGAAGATATCAAGCCCACTATCTAAAATATTTCAATAATTACATGTATACGGAAGTATAGTAATCAAAAAAGAAATGTTAACTTTTGCCTTCTGAAATACCAGGAGGCTTTGCTACTTTTAATGACCATGAAACAGGTTTCAAATCAAAGCCTAGAACAGTTTAAGAATGGCATATTAGTACAATTGTTCAGTCATAAGATTTTATGCATTTAAAAACTGTCACACAAAATTCTGGTTAGCCAACAAGACACTTCAGAAATCAATTAATCTGGTTTTAGAGACAGCTTCAAGAATCAATGATTACAGCATGTTTGCCACATATTTGCATTCTTAAATATAAGACGATTAATGAAAAGGGTACTTAACTGTTCTTCCAGACCGAGTATTTCAACTTTGAAAGAGGCTGCTTTTGCTTTAGCAACAATTGGTCTTCTGGAAGTTCTGTTTTCGTATAAAACCTAAATGAAGAAAAAGTATAATTTTTACAGCCATGCACACAATGCTCATAAGAGTAAAGATGTCATACAGCATGCAGCCCAAGTGAAGGCCTGAGGAGAAACTCAGAAAGCTATGTTGTAAGGAAAAGCCTAGTCCTAGCTATATTGGATCTGGGATATGCAATGGAAACCATCTTAAAATTAAGTATTCCCCCTCCTCAGATAATTTAACATATTATTTGCATATCAAACTATTAACAGAACAGCACCACCTATGCACACTAATGTCCCTGAAACCTTGGAAAGTACCCCACACACACACAAAAAAATCAGTGTTAGCTTTTAGTCAACACATACAACATTTCCTCAAACTGTAACTGTTTTTTTTAAGGAGCATTTGCTAGAGTTTATATATTTACCTGTGACTTTTATACAGCGGGTCTGAGAAGATGCCATATCACTCCATGGAAACAAACATTCCATGATTGTTGTAAGAGGCTATTTTAAGAAAACTAATTTTACAGAAGGTAGGGATAGAAGAGATTCTATTCAATCAAGTCTGTCCCCTAGCAGGATATAACCTTTAACAGAGCCAAAAGGCCACAGAGTTTCATGTTTCTAATCTGAAGGCTTTTTTCTATTCTTGTTATTTCTCACACTTGCTGACCTGAAAATAAACAGAACCAATTTACTTTCCAACCTGCCCAGAGAATCTGAACCACTTTCAAACAAAAATAGTATGTGTTTGTGTCAGCCTGGAAAGAAATTTCAGCTATGCCACAGAGAAAATTGCCCTCCCACAACTAACCCATGGAAGGCGAGAGACTTGGATTGAGCAATCAAACTAATTAAGTTTAAGAACATCAATAAGTGTACTTGCTTTCTCTGATTTAGAATATTTTGTTACATTATTTTAGTCTGATCTTTTCTGCAGCAGATCAACACAAAAGGTGTGCTCGATATTCATGGTGCCAACTTCTCTACCAGATTGTCCCAAATCTCATTTTGTTTTGCTTCATGCTGTTGAATGAAATCTGAAGTGAATAGCTCTGGAGCATCTTGTGAATATAAGAAACCATTTAACAGAATACTGTTGCTAATAGTTGCTAATAGTGCTGTTATTCCTTTCCCCCTACCCTTGCCTATGCCCAATGAAACTTTAAATAGACAACGTGCAAAACAAATTTTGCATTTATGTGGGTATTTAGATCACGTTCACCCTGGTGGCAACTTAGTGTCTTTATTTTGGCACATATATCAAGTTTTGCAGGAACTGTGTAACAGGAGCAAACACGCAGCAAAGTAGATTAACTATGCTTGGAACAAATTAAGATCTCTTTTGTTGAATATAGGTTAAGAATGATGTATCTTATGAGCACCCTTCTGATACTTATATCCAAATCTACTAAAATACAGGGAACCAATAAAGATCTCTAGTTTTCCTAAAATAAACTACCCATTTGCACTAGGAAATATAAAACATTATTATTCGTAAATGCATATTACGATTCTTTTAGGATAAATTAAAATCTCCTAAATAAATTCAAATTACAAAACTCCTAGTTTACTAACAAAACAAGCATCTTACAATGAAAACATAACTGTGCATGAGGGACCTTTTCCATTAAGAACTCCCATCTAGTCCAGGTGGCTTGTGTTTCAAAATAGCAAGTACACCGCTACCTCGATATAACGCGACCCGATACAACACGAATTCGGATATAACGCGGTAAAGCAGTGCTCCGGGGGGGTGGGGCTGCGCACTCCGGTGGATCAAAGCAAGTTCAATATAATGCGGTAAGATTTTTTGGCTCCCGAGGACAGTGTTATATTGAGGTAGAGGTGTACAATGTTTTGGATGATTGATGCTCTTTCTGGTTGCCTTGCAGAAGAAACAGGGAACAGTAAGTGAAAATTTAGTATAAAGGAAGCTAAAGTGTACCGGAAAAAATTATGCAAAGGAAGTGAAAAGGAGTTGAGGAAAAGAAAACAGACAAATTATAAAGGAAATAACAGGAATGAAGAATATGGCACAGATAAGTACATCCTTCTCTTGTGTTAAACTACCTCCCAGGAACGATAAGAAACTAAGGAGAAGAGTTGGAGAATTAAACTGGGAACATGCTTATGAATACATTTAACAAAATGCACTGTGACAAAACCAAGCGTTTCACTTGTTTAAGCAGGAAAGTGGTAAGTAAAGTGATACTTTACATCAAGCAGACCTTACTGACTTTACATTAGGTTAATATAAAAGTTATCTTCCCTCAATAAAAGGATTTTTTAAAGTATGACAGGGAATGAGGCTGCATCTCCCACATAAGTGGGGAAACCCTGTCTTATCTATTACAGCTTACATTTGGCTTCAACTCCTTGCCATCCAGCGAACATTCAAGACAAATCTGCCGACAGTATGGGATCATCCTTAATTAGAAACACTTCCCTAGCTCCCTCTTCGCCATCATATCAAACAAACTTCTTTTCGTCATTTTAAAGTCCGTCCTGACCTATCCCCACTCTACCTGCCATCTCTCATTCAGTATTAAAGTAGACTCCCGCCTCTGCTTGGCCCACGAGGTCAGTTTCTATCACCCATTTGCTAAGTTTTCAAACAAGCACCTTCATGCTTCCGCTGATGCTTCCCCTCATGCTTGGTAGAAGCTCCCTGGAAATATTTGCAAAACTAACTCATTTTCCTTCAAAACTCTCCTTTGTTGTGAGGAACAGAAAAAAACTGACAACAGGTAGGCTGCTGGAGTGCTAAGATCACTGCCGATCATGCGGACAGATACTGTCTCGTTGCTTCCTTGTATGCCCCCATCTGTCTGTATCCATCTCTTCTCTCATTTTATACACCTCTACCTCGATATAACGCTGTCCTCGGGAGCCAAAAAAATCTTACCGCGTTATAGGTAAAACCACGTTATATTGAACTTGCTTTGATCCACCGAAGTATGCAGCCCTGCCCCCCCCGGAGCACTACTTTACCGCGTTATATCCAAATTCGTGTTATATCGCGTGGCGTTATATCGAGGTAGCGGTGTACTTAGATTGTAAGTTGTGTGGGGCAGGAGCCTCTGTTTGTGCATCATTTAATATAATGGGTCCATATACATAAGTCCAGGATTGGGGTTCCTAGATGCTAGCAAAACACAAATCATCAACATCATGTTTACTTGGAAATCATAATTTCTAAATAAGATTTGTCCCTGTCAATAATTCCAATTTTTTTGGCCTAGGTAATTCATTTCTGGTGTTGTCTCCAAATAGGAAGTTTCAAGGAGAATAAGTTTCTTGGCTTTTGATCACATATCATATGACGCATCCCTCTCCCACACTCCCTATCTTTTCCTGATATCTTGAAGAGGATGGGAGGGAACCTCCACAAAGTTTCTCCTCATTCCTATACCTATTTAAATGGTACCATAATGCTCTCACCTTTGCTGGCCATAAACGGTTCTTCCATTTGCATAGGATATATTCTTGATCTGTCATGATTGTGCTTCATGTAGGATGAGCAAGGTAACTAAGGCCCAGCGAATTCTGAAACAAAACTGATATTACATGGGACCTCTAAGTGTAACAGTCTTTTTACAACTCAATTTACCTTATGAAATAAGAGTTATGCAATATCTCAAAACAATTTAATACTACATAATTATTGCTTATTTAATATTATAAATTTCTGTTAATTTCTCCCATATTGTTTTGTACATACGCAGCCCAGCATTATCAAGGATAGCTATTAATACTAATGCACGAAGTGCAAATCATTCTAGGCTAGTGCAACACACCACCAATGTGTTTCAGGTTGCTTGAGTGGTCCTGTTGTATTGCGAAATCTAGTGAATAAAGTGAACCTACAAATGAGAATAAACTAATATTTCAATCATCATTGCAGTCTAGTGCATGCTAGAGGGGACTAACGTACTTGTCTAGTTTGCCCACTGAGCTAGTTGGAAAGGATATAACATTCACTTTTTACCAAATTCTGATAACCAATGTTTCTACAAAATACCCAAAGAGTCTAATTTATAGCATTGAAAAGTAAGTGCGTCCCAGGTTTATGTAGGTGAATTGTCACATCCTGTAACTTATGCCAAACGTGGCAACCCTTTTTGAGGCTTATTTAGAGAATGTGAATTTTTCAGATTCTGAATATTTTACATGTTTGTTAGAGACCTGAAAAAGTCAATGAATTACATATTAAGAGCCAAAAAAGCTTCATGTACTTACAAGGCTGAAGACTTAATTACATGAAGTCTTGTTTTTTGGTCCTACATATGAAAAGTTAAGTGAAAAGTAAAGTGTAATTACTGTACTTAAATGTAAAACTTAAGAGACCATACTTATCACCTTGTTTGCATCACCGAAACATGAGATATTTACAAATAACTTTTTCCCTCCCTTGTATTTTGTGTTCCATGTTTCTCCAGACAATTTTGTACTTTGGATACAGATTACATCCCATTTCCTACCTCTCAAACACAAACAGACACATTGCTAGTGCTAAATAAATAACTTTGTTTTAGCAAGAATAATAAAAACAATATAAAGGTATAATTATCATTGCTACATAAGTTATGTTAGTGCAGAAATATTGCCCTACTTTTAGTCCCCAGTACAGTCCACTTTAGTCCCTAGCTCAGAATGATCCATACATGCCCACTTACTATTTTATTCAGCTTGCATTAGTTTTGTTGCACTCAAATTACATTTAACTCACTCCAAAAACCTGCTTCGGAAAACGTGTGCTACTGCCCAGAAAAAGGTTCATTCCACCAGTCAACAAAAATATACCTCATCAGTGCCAGACGGGCATGTGCAAAACGAGAGACCAGGACAGTATCTGGCACCCCCAAACCTTGAGCCCTCACGAGTTCCAACGCAGAAGAGACAGGGCAGGCCAGCCTGCTAAAGTGCAGCCCCCACGTGCCAACCCACCCCAGAAAAATTCACGTGGAAAAGTGGACGCAGAGGCAAAAGTCACACAGCTCAGAGGGCGAGGGGAAGAAAACAAGAGGGCCCTTTAAAGTCTCACACACACACCCCTGGGGGGAAAGGGCTGGTCTGTCTTATACACACAGCCCAGCCCAGCCCACTCTTAATGGGAAGAGGGGCGCCCCCCCAAGATCCCCCTTGTGTGGGTCAGGGCGGGGGGGGGTGAGGAACCCAGCGGGGGGGGGGGGGGGAGTCCCACGCGCCCTCTCTGAGGAGAGCTGAGTAGTGTGAGCCACCCCGCCGCTACAGAAGGGCCCCAGCCCCCAATTCCTCAGGCGCCCCCCATTGAGGGGGGTGAGACCCAGCGGGGGGGTGAGTGGGAGAATGGGGGTGCTCAGGGGCACCCCCTGAGGAAGGCTGGAGTTGTCTGATCCCATTCTAAGGGGAGAGCCCGAGCGCTACCACCCCCCCATGACCAACCCGCACGCGCAGAGCCCCCCCGCCGTTACCTCAGCGCTCTACGCACGCAGCCGCCCAGCCCAGCCCCGCCCCCTTCGCTCACCGCGCGTAAACAATAGCAGGACCCGGACCTCCGGCCCCTTCCGCCATACCTAGCCTCGTTCTGGCTCCGCCCCAACGGCGTCTCCGCGCGCCCGGCCCGGCCCGGCCCGGCCCGGCCCCGCCCACCCCGCGCCGCCTTGACTCCTGCTCATGCGCGAGAGTTGTAACTTTTTCAACCTCGCGCAAAAGGGCCTGGGGGCGGGGGAGCGCCGGCGGCCAATCAGAAGGCGGCTTCCCCTTGAGTCCCCCCCTCCCCACCTGAACTAGACTTGGGGATGGGTCCACCTCACACACACACACCCCAAGTTGGTGACGTGAATGGTTTGTGATGTCAGCACGTCGGGCCGTGAGGCGGCAGCTTCAGGCGGTACCGCAGTGTGGGCCTGGCGTGGGGCTTGAGTGACAAGGGGCTGCCAGGCGGCTGTTGTGACATCATGAGTTGGCATAGCAACCTGGGGGCGTGATGTCGGCCGGTCTGGGCGTGACCCAATGAAATATGCTGGGGGGATCCTGACAGCTGGTTGAAATTGGCACAATCCTGGTCAGTTTCATGCCTCCCCATGGAATAGACTCATGAAACTGACACAGTTCTTGTCAGTTTCATGCCTCCCCCAGACTCATGAAACTGACCATCCGAAGAAGTGGGCTGTAGCCCACAAAAGCTTATGCTCTAATAAATGTGTTAGTCTCTAAGGTGCCACAAGTACTCCTGTTCTTTTTGTGGATACAGACTAACAGGGCTGCTACTCTGAAATCTGTGACCAGATTGGTCTTTTTTTTTCACCATTGAGGTGGGCGGCCAGGAAACTGACAAGAATCATGTCAATTTCATAGAATCATAGAATATCAGGGTTGGAAGGGACCTCAGGAGGTCATCTAGTCCAACCCCCTGCTCAAAGCAGGACCAATCCCCAACTAAATCATCCCAGCCAGGGCTTTGTCAAGCAGGGCCACCCAGAGGATTCAGGGGGCCTGGAGCAAAGCGGGGGAGTGGACATAAAAAAAGGCGTCACCCGCTGCAGCGCTTGTACTCACCGGGAGGTGCTCCAAGTCTGCGGCGGCGGTGGGTCCTTCAGTCGCTCCGTGTCTTCGGCAGCACTGAAGGACCCGTTGCCGAAATGCCACCGAAGACCCGGAGCGACTGAAGGGTCTGCCGCCGAAGTGCCGCCGAAGTCCCGGAGCGGGTGAAGGGCCCGCCACCGAAATGCCGCCGAAGACCCGGACTGCTGCCGGGTAAGTAAAAATTAAAAAGGCGCCTCTAGCCAGGGAAGGGATTCTCGGCCAGGGCTCGTGGGGCCTGGGGCAAATTGCCCCACTTGTCCCCCCCCAGGCGGCCCTGTCGTCAAGCCTGACCTTAAAAACCTCTAAGGAAGGAGATTCCACCACCTCCCTAGGTAACCCATTCCAGTGCTCCAGTGTAGCAATTTCAGCCAGGCTTTTCCAGGGTCCCTGGCTGGGGAACAGCTCTGACATGTGGACTGCCCCAGTGATCCTGGAAACCCATCCCAGGACTTCCAGGCTGCCAGCTCCATGTCAGGGAGTTTGGACCCAGTGGCAGTCTATGTGGAGGGACTGCCTTGGAGTTGCAGACCTTGGAAGCCCAAGCTCCCCAGGCAAGCTGGCAGGCAGGGCCAGCTTTAGGAAGTGTGGGGCCCGATTTGAATAGTTTCCACAAGGCCCCAGCAGGGATGACTCACCCGGCGGCGCTCCGGGTCTTTGGCGGCACTTTGGCGGCGGGTCCTTCACTCGCTCTGAGTCTTCGGCGGCACTGAAAGACCTGCCACCGAAGACCCGGAGCGAGTGAAGGACCCGCCGCTGAAATGCCGCCAAAGACCCAGAGCGAGTGAAGGACCCGCCGCCGAAATGCTGCCGAAGACCCTGAGCGAGTGAAGGATCCGCCGCCGAAATGCCGCTGAAGACCCCGAGCGAGTGAAGGACCCGCCGCCGAAGAACCCGGAGCACGGGGCCCTCTTAGGCACGGGGCCCAATTCGGGGGAATCGGCCTAAAGCCGGCCCTGCTGGCAGGATTCCATCAGAATTCTGCTTCTGGTTTATCAGAAGTGCATCGAACCCAATACGTTCCCACAGAACATTTCAGGTTAGTCAAATCAACATTTTCCTGATTAGCTCTAGTCATTAACAGACTATAGCCAGAAGTCCAGGCTACTCTTGCTTAGAGCAGCCACAAGGGCCCAACCCACTAACCAACCCTTAGGCTTGCATTGTGTAATCGTGCCCCAGGCAGAACTTGAGCTAGTACTTTTTCTGCTTAACTACATCCTTTGCAATCTTCACAGAATCCACTTTCCTCATTCCCAGTTTTGGAAAAATATCTTTTACAATCCTCAAAAGCATCAATCAGAGCCAACTACCAAACAAGTCAAGTGGGGCAGAGGGAAGCGTGACTGTAAGTGTGGGGGCTCTACTTTAGTTTGAGACACTCCTGGAAAAACAAAAGGCCATTTGCTACCATGGGCCCTTGAAGTTTACACTGATTTTGTTTTATTGGTTGGTAGTTTTTGTTTTGAGTTCCTAAACAGTTTAATGTCTGAACTCACTAGGCATGGTCTAATTCCAGCAGAGGTAACCTTGGAGTGAATGAGTGGTTTATAAACCTACATTTAAAGAGTTCAGAATGTTCACTCCATCCAGCAGTGGGATTTAATGGAAATCTATAAGTGTGCTATAGTATGAAAAAAACAAACAAAAGACAGCCTAGGGAGCCATTGCTTTGTCAAGTCTAAATCACTGGAGTGTTGCTATATCTGTGCTGGTCTCCAGATATTAGAGAGGCAAGATGGGTGAGGTAATCTCTCTTACTGGACCAACTTCTATTGGTGAAAGAGAAGCTTTCCAGCTTACATAGAGCTCTTCTTCAGGTCTGGGCCTAAAATCAGACATTTTAGGGCATTCTCAACAGGATGACAGCCTAGAACAGGGGTAGTTGATAGGCGGACCACGGGCCAAATCTGGACCACCAGACATTTTTGAACAGACCCCGAAATCTTTTTATTTACTTGTTATCATTATTGTTATTTTCTCTTTAGTCTGGACCTTGACTTTACAGGCTTAACTTGGTCCACTTGGGCAATAGATGGCCTACTTGGAAGGACAGATTCTTATTACACTAAGGAGCCTTCATGTAAAGGAAAATCAGACTGAGAATCTTGTCCCTTTATCTTCCAGTCAAACAGAAGCCAGGCAATGGAAGCCCTTAAAAACCTAGGTCCTAGATGTAGTATTCAGTTTCCTGAGGCCTGAAAGTCTGTTATGTGAAGATGGATTCAGGCAACCATGTAAAAACGAGATCAGCTGAGAATTATTTGTCCCTACCAGATGAGCAACACAATCCCCTAACCTTCCCCTCTGTCTGACAGCTCAACAGTAAACACAAAGGATCCATGTGTTATAATGATTAATATTTATTGATACTTTTATAAATACCTATAACACTGAAAATGTTAACACTTAATTGAATTTGTAAATTATTATTAAAACACATATCTACAGATCAAAGCTGTACGTTCTACTTAGGTTTATTCCAGGGAGTACATTTTCTCTACCTTTAAGCTATCATTATTTACAGAATAATTCTTTTTTGAAATGACAGATTTATTTATTTTTGCGTAGTATTTTCCCTTGGATTCCTTCTATCGTTGCAATATCCTTTGTTATTCAGTGTTCCCAGCCTATCCATTTTTTTTTTGTAGTTCATCCTGCAAAATAAAGAGCGCCCTCAACTGCCATTGAAGTCAACCCAGTAGTTATTTAGCAATTCACTGGGTTGGACCCTAAGCTTTATGGGCTATGTTGGCGTGATGGGCTTGAGCCTTCAGGGTGCACTAGGCACTCTGGTCCTGATCTGTAAAACATTTAAGCTTGTGCTTAACTTTAAGCATTTGTGGCCCCACTGAAGTCCAATTAAGCAAAGCAACGTTTAAAGGTGAAGTCCTGACCCCACTAAAATTAATGGCAAAACTCCCATTGACTTTGATGAGGAGACGATTTAATCCTAAGAGTTTTGCAAGATCAGGGCCAGCATGTTCAGCACTCTGTGAAATCAAGCCCTACATGCATTAAAAAAAACACCCCTGTTTTCCTTTCAGATTCTGTCATTGATCTCACCTTAACAATATAATCTGCATTAATTTGACATCAGCTGTTTTCAAGATCCCATATTCTATTCTTCCCAGACAATTCTCTGCATCCAAACTGATATCTTTCTAACGCATCTCTGCAGATGCATGCTATCCCATCTAAGAAATAAATATTAATTAGAGGAGTACTTCTCTAGCCTAGAACTAATACTTTTCCAATCAGTAAAACTCTAGGACTTAATCTCTCCCCACTACATTTTTTGTTTCACATCAAAATGCTCCATACTCAAATAAAAAAAATTTCCTTATAAACCCTTATGTGTAATCTTTCCAATTTCTACTTGTGCTGTGAATATATCTGAAAACCATTTGACTTTGTTTTATAGTTCTGACTTGCTCTCTATCCCCTTTTAGATTTTGCATCAGCAACACTAAATGCTTAGGCTAAATGTAAATGTAAGTTTTATTTGTGAGCCCTTAGTTATCAGATTCCGAACTGTACATACAAAGTATCAAAAATGAACCGTATTTACACATTTCCATCTCTTTCGATTGAGATTTTTCTGCCAGGAGCCCATTGTTGCACACATTGGGTCAGCTCCTCAGTGGTGTTAATCCATTAACTGAACTGGAGCTATGCCAGTTTACAAGTTTTGAGACTGGATCTATAGGGAGTGATCTGACTGAATGACAACTCATAGTCCCAAACAGGTTACATATTTCTAAAATTGCTTTTCACTGATTTGATGCCTCTGAATGGTTATCCAGCAGTATGGGGTATAATTGCGCCAAAAAAAGCTAACTGGGATTTTTCCCCAATACTCTATCAGTTGATTTCAATAACCTTAAAAAAACTGAAACAACATTATGCTGTACAAAGACATTGTCTTCAACGCAGGATACCCAGAAACAACAGCTCTTCTTGCATGTTACAAACAAAGTCTTAGGATGCTCAGTAGAAATATTTGCATTGTTCATCATTAGAATTAATTGTGTAAATTGTCGCTTAGAAAGCAAATGCAAAGGCCAATGGCCTCTGCTATTAAGAACCATGTGATCTGCATTGTTGTCCCTAGCACAAGACTGAACTTCTTAAAAACAACTGAAACTGGAGTGTAATTGAAGCACAAATTAAACAGGGCAAGCACGATTTCTTTGTATGGCATCAAATGCCTAGGTCCAGATGTGTCTACCAACCCTACCTAAAATATCCCGCAGTTGGGCCTCGAAGATTTAACAACAATAATAATAGAGATAACATAGATTCACTGTCTTCCCTCATTAAATAGACCTAAGAGGATTATTTACATTAAATTACAAAACAAGTCATGAAGATAACATAATTTCTTTTGTAGGGATGGTAAAAATGCCTCTATCTGCTGTTTGCTCCTCTTTCATATGCCATAGACAAGGTGGCCATGAACAGTTTGTTGAAAGTTCAACTTGCCAACTTTGACTTGCTAGGTTGGTCCATACAGACACCCACATAGACGGCCACCAGTTACAATTGTACTGGAGACAGGACATTAAATAAGGATGCGTCACATGAGAGACCAAGTGCTTATCAAAGCACACCTACTACATGCTATATATTATTCAGAGTCCCAGTTTCCAATCATTTCTCAGATGCTCCTCCCATTGCTGGGTCTTCTTCTGCCTACTCCTCTCCATATGGCTGTGGCCAAGAGTCATGGGATATTGTTTAGTTAAAGTTGTTAAGAGCCAGCAGCCATATTTATAACATTAACTTTCACAGCTGGCCCCATTAAACGCAACCTTGGGAGCTGCAGGGCAATCACTTTGGAAAGCTTCCAGGTTCTCTGCCTTTGCTGAGGGACCTGTTGCGCTGGATTCTGGGCGGCTGGCCATGGAAGAGCTATCGGGATTGTCTTGAAGACAGGAGTTCTCAGCTGCCTGAGCCAGGCACGGTTCTTTGGTACCTTCGTGAGTACGTCCATTTCTGGAGCTGTCATGATGCCCGTGGTTACCTAGGCGGCTCGAAGCGACTACAGCTTTCATTGCAGCCTATTTAAAAACAAGCACAAGGAGTTAATGAACAGCAGTGGTGCAAGGATGCATTTCAGAGATTTGCTACTTGGATGTAAGTTCAGAAACACTCTGATGCTACATGAAATGGCTGTAATGGTTCCCAGGCCTGTGTTGCTAAAATAAAAAAAACCTCGACAAAATAACCTTGGTTCTTCAATAGGGCCAGTGGGATGAAGAGACAAGGTCACATGGAAATAAATATATATATATATTTCCATATGTGGTATGTTTCTTGGCTCTAAGGAAGGATAATGAATAGCTTAGATCAGAGACCAATGTATTCTTACAAGAGATCAAATCATATTAGGCCAACCAGAGGGATTTATTTTATTTTGATTGTATTAACATTTTCCAATCAAATGTATTTTATATTGTATTAAAGTGTATCCCTAGGCCCCAACCCTGCAAAACTTAATGCGTATGTAAGTTCAAAGTCAATTGGACTACCCATCTGGGTAAAGTTACAAGCGTGAATCTTTGCAGGATCGAGGCCCTAATGTGCATCTATAAGTAATAAAAATAAATACAATTAAAAGACTTACAGTGTTTTCATTAGTAAAACTGGGGTTTTAAAAAAGTAATTTGTTCATTTAAGTTCCTAGAGTGAATTTAGTGTCAGAGAAAGGTTCTGGAGCGACAGCCCTGGGTAGACAGAGGACTTCCGTCTGTCTAGAACAGATAGAACATGGTCCGTATCAGTTTCCCCAGTGTAAGTCCGGATTTGGAGACATACCCCTCCCCTCTAGAGGAAAGAGATCAGTTTCCATGGGCCATTCATTCCTTGGTATCTGGGCTAACAAGGGGGCCAATTATTTTTGTGGCAACATCCATCCACCAGGGATGGACTGAGACTTCTGGTTCGTTTCACGCAGGCCGCCAAAGAGACGCCAGCTTGCAATGACTTTGAGATAGATTTGAAGTGATGCCATAGGCTATGACTCCAGAGTAAAAAAAGATGTGTTTTCTCATCATGTTAGCAACTGCAATGTAAAATCCCAGTGAAGACAGAGCACAGGCAGTTTTTACCTCAGCGTAGCTAGCAGAGTCCAAACACTCTACCAGTCACTGGGGTTTATTTCAACTAGCCACATCAAGGTAGAAGCTACCTGTGCCTGGTCCCCACCAGAATTTTACACTGTGATAGCTAACGACATAACAGCAGCCCTATTTTTGGCAGTGGAAACAGCCTCAGACGCAAAAAGCTTCATATCCTTTTACCAGTTCCCTGAGCCATCCAGTCCCCCATCAAACCTGTAACATTTTAATTAATGTTTGTCTACACATGGAGTTATTTTGGAATAGCTCTTGGGCTGCATATTCATGCCCTATCATAATCCACATCAGCTCGAAAGTGTAGACAAATCTCAAGTGTTTCTTAACTAAAACCACTGCATTCTGAAGAGCTGACGATAGCAGATCTGGTTAGCAGTGACAATTTGTACAGTCTATGTAAAAGGGAAATAAGAAATATACCAGAATGATTAACAGCAAGGCTCTGTAATGTTACCTTCAGTTTCCGCCGGGCATTAAACTCTTGCAGTTTCTTTTGTGTGCTATCCATATGAGCAAATTTAGCTGCTTTGCCAGTGACCCAGGGGTGTCCCAGTGCTTGATGTACTGTTAGCCTCTTCTGTGGGTCCAAGACTATCAGTTTTTGAACCTGCAGCCAGATTTCAAACAAGTAAGTTTAAATATGTTTGTTCAAAAGGAATTGGAAATTTATCATTAATGTCATCCGCAGTCCGGCGATGGGGAATGCAATTACAAGGGGATGCATCTTCTTGCTGTAGGGCACAGAATGATCACCAGCGTGAGTCAAGAAGAATTTATCCCATTGTAGAGTATAGCAAAAGTAAGCATATCGGAGGGATGGTTTAAGTCTTCTTATAAAGCACTGAGCACTGTCAGAGGCCCCAGTTCACAGATCACATGCTTAGTGCTTTCCTGAACTGGGGCCAGACACAGGAAAGAGAATTCAGATAGACCATTGGTCTGTTTTGGTTTGGCAAATCCTCTGTTCCTGTATTTTTTACAAATGGATTGATCGTAAAACATTTTAATATTATCAGTTGACAGTGGATGATAATCATTCATTGATAATGCTGATCTGAATGGTTTTAATTTATATTTTGTTGCTGGAAACGGCGAGAGTTTTAACTTTAGATTGATTCCTGTCATCTTTTGCTGTCATTTTATAAGGCTCATCCATGTTTGTCTTTTCTTTTGGCTATCCATTGTACTTTGTGAGATTGGAAAGACTGCTAAATGGAATCACTTATGTACTTTTCAAGATATTAGTACTTCAATATTGCACTTCAGAAGGATTGCTCTGCAAATCTGCTTTGTATTATTATTAAATATTATTATTATTGAATAACAGCTATAACAAAATAGAGAGCTTTGCACCCAGAGATCTCAAAATGTTTAACAAAGCATTACCCCCCTCATTTTGCAGATGGGGCACAGAGAGATTTGTGCAAGGTCTCAACATGTGAATAGCAGAGCCGCGGGTAGGACTGGCTGAGGGTAAGAGGGCTATTGTCCCAGAATCAGGCTACACCAAACTAAAACCAATGAGTTCAATATCTCGTAGGGAACCTCAGGGTGTATGGCAAGGACACTTAGACTGAGGGCAAAGCACAGCCGTAGTGATTTTTATTAAGATCAATAATAAAGCCAGAAAAGCTCCAAATCACATAAAAGAGTTAGGAATAACACAGTATTGGGGAGTATCTGTGGTATCATTCTTTGCATATGCTCTTAGACTTGCATACTTTTACCCTTCCTTGAGACTTGCATACTTGCACCGTTCCTTGAGGACCTGATGGTAAGAGACAAAGGGCCAGCCCTGTCTCTGGCATGCTGAATGAGTCCAATGGTCCAGGTTCCTCAATGGCTAAGATTGATGGCAGATAACAATAGAGCGGAAGGGTCCAATGATGGAAAGCTAACCCCCGCCACATGGTGGTTTGCCCTATTATAGGGCCTGCGCATTATCATGAAGGTTCATTTTAATGCTCATGTCCAAATCTAACTTCCTCACCCTGGTAATACTGGGGTGCACTTATCCTATAGGTTAACGTATCGTATGCATACACAGTAATGCCATTTAACTCATTATCATACATCTCACTTATTGCTCAAGCAAATTTGTGGTTAAACATCTGCCACAGATCTGTTTAGCTATCCTAAAACATAGGGGTTAGCTATCCTAAAACATCCAAGCCCAGTATCACTTCAGTGTTTGTGCACAGTTAGGTTCCAACTCCTGCTGTTGAGCAAGCTATTACTAGTTCCCCAAAATCTAAGGGTGACTGTCAGGGCATTTATCTATGAGTCACAGGCCTACTGTACTGGATTATACTTATGGGAACTTGCTTAAGCTAATGTCTTCCAGGATACAGGCCTGTATGTTCCTTGCATTACAGCTGAATATAATAAAGGCTAAGCTAGCCCTATGGGCTACAGTATAGAAATGTCACACACACAAAATAAAATAAATAAAAATCACACTCTGAAGCAAAAAGTTTCTGGTGTAGACCTGGCCTTACAAAGTTCTTCCCTGACAAGACGCCCCCTCATGTTACCTACAATACCGAGGTCATAATTTCTTCCACATCATGGCATCTATATCTGTGGCCTTGGGTAACTTACCAAGTCCTTGGCATTGAGGGAGACTTCATCCCACCAAGGGGAAACAAACTCATAGTCACAGTTCAGTATCCTGCTGTACATGTACTGGTCCCCTCTTGGATCAAAAAATGGTTCAAACCCACAAAGCCTGAAAACACAGTGGGATAAAATTAAGAAAAGGGAATCTGAGGCTACATACAAGTAGCAGGGGACAATTTCTGCCAGTAAGAGTTGTAACGCTGTGGAGCAGTCAAGAAAAATGGCGGAAGCCTAGATCCACAAAGGAATTCCACTGAATTCAATGGAAATTAGGAACCCAAAATCCTTTGTGAATCTGGGCCGGAAGCACTATTACCTGGGACATTGACAACGATAGTGGACAAAACACTGGAGCACATCCGGTAGGGAACAATCTTGAGCATTTGCCGTGGCGGATGGACTGGATTACTTTATAGGGCTTTTCCCCCCATCTGTAATTTCTGAGTCATGCTACACTTTAGCATATGGCACAACGAAAGGAACCTATAAGAACAATCAAGAGAGCTTCTGCCCCTTGCTGAGCATCTGTTAGTTTTGCAAGCATGTAGAATTCACAGCCAGTAATACCGTGCACATTCCAAATAGGGCCAGAGCTACTGAACGGCTGCGACGTGCTCACAATAGTTCGGTGATCATTTTGGAAAGAGGTGGATAAAATTTTGCAGCTCAGTTACACCAGTGCAAATTAGGACAATTCTACTCCAGTCAGCGGAGCTACTCTGGATTTACACCGTGGCAACAAATCTGAACTTGGCCAAGGAACGTTTTTAACCTAAAAAATGGTCCCAGTTCTCAGTTGTCCTGTACCTTATGCTGTCATCTACATCAGGGCATAGTAAGGGTAAAGTGGATGTAAGACGTTATACTCCAAGCGCCTGCCAGTCGTGCAGTAAGTGATCTGACCAAGGTCTTGTCTACATGGGGGAAATTGACCAACGTAGCCATTCCAGATTCTTTTTTAAGTGGAGTAACTTTTTTTCTGGAACAGAGTTTCCACATGGGTAGAGACTGCGGTATTGTTATTCCAAATAGTTACGATGATCAGCTTCCACATTGTCACATGTGATTCGTTCTCTCTCTCATCCTCTTACTTTGGAGTAACAGATTCCAGCCCACTGATTTCAGTGAGACTAGGAGCAAAGTAAAGTTCTACTCATTGTGAATAAGTGTGGTAGCATATAACTGTCTAGGGTTCGAAGTTTTAAAAAGACTCATATACTCGTAGAAAAAACTAATGAGAGAAATCCTCCTGGGGCATTAATAAAGTTAACTAACTAACTAAAGTTGTTTTTTAAAAAAACACCAGTACTCAGCTAATAGCAGATGATAGCAGTAGGGACTGTTCAAATCTTCATCCATCCAGTGATGGAAGCTCATTTATCAGCTGGCACTCACTGTCTGTACTATGAAGTTCAGCCAGTCAGAAGATATCTGCTTTCTCCAGCTGTGTTTACAACATGCCTGCAGGGCCCCATAAGTTCAAAGTTGGCCAGTAATTGACATTTTTTTTAAAAAGGGTTCCAATAAGGGAATCTGTATTACTGGGTGTAGCCACCGCTCCGAAAATAAAGAGGCCAGAGTCACTTACAGCAGAACGAGGCTTGAAAAAGAAATTGGGTGACTGAAGGCTTTTAGAAAAATCAGACATTCGTGATCAAAGACCCTGGTAACAAATCATGATATACCATAAAACTGACAGCCATCTCTCAAAAAGCCGTATATATTTCTCTCTCTCTCTTCTTAGTATGACTTATTTTTATTATCTGCAAACAAAGGGCCAGATTGTGAGCCCATTTCTCAAACCAGTGAGAACGCTCCCACGAGTTAAGTCAAAGGTCCAGATGTTCAAAAGTATTTAGGTGCCTAACTCCCAATGGAAGGGAAGTATCTAAGTACCTATGAAGATCTTGGCCAATGAGACAACTTGTTAGAGTTAACGGCTCACTGCTGTGACTAAGGGGTTAAAATCTAGTCCAACGAGCATAAAGATTGTCCACCCCGCCTCACTTGGTAGATGCTAAGGGCTGAGACTGCCAACCCTGAGTCCCGTTCTCATTAATGGGAGTCCTCAGGTAAGTCCTCATTCTTGTAAGGGTTGCATGGACTAGACGTGTAATTAACATGAGTTGCGTGGTAGGCCCTGGAGCAGATTGGTGAAAACACCAGACACGTTTGCAGATGGAGTTAAGATGAGTCAGTGCTTCTCTGCTTAGGGACAGCGGTTGGAAAAAGCAGCAAAGATGAGGGGGCGTGGGCTGCTGTCAGAGATTTTCAGCGTTACTCACAGTATATACGTTATGACACCCACAGACCACATATCCACTTCGGGTCCATACGGACAGCCATGGAGAATTTCAGGCGCTGAAAGCATAATTCACAGTTAAAATATGCCAGCAGGAGGCATCTGTCAACACCCTGAGGATCAAATTCTGCTATCTAGATTATTTATATGGCTCCCATCACCACAGCACCTGAGTGTTGCACAGCTCCCCGGGTGGGGCAGGGCAGTGCTATTATCCCCATTTTACAGATAGGGAACTGAGGCACAAAGAGGCTAAGTGACTTGCCCAGGGCCACATAGTGGAAGTCTGTGGCAGAGAAGGGAATTACACCCATGTTTCCCGAGTCCCAGGCCAGAGCCCTAACCACTGCACATCCCTCCCTTCACCTGCTTTCAGTTACATTGGTGTAAATCCAGAGCAATAGGGTTACTATAGAGTCAAACAGTCGTGTGTTAATGTCTCTCACAGAAATTGGTCAGTCTGCTGTACTTAATAGGTGTTTTATCAGCTGCTAAATATTGCAGATGAAAATTCCAAAACAATGTCATGTTTACATCGTGCCTTTACCAGCTCAAAGCAGTGACAGTGTACTGAAATCTCACTTTTTGAGCTAACTTCCTGTTTCAAGCCACTTCCATTAAAGGGACCACAGCAAGTAATTTAGGCCCAAAACTCAGGTTTTCAGGATCTTTTATAACCCTAATATGAAGAGAATTGGTTTCAAGGAATTAAAAAATAAGTGTCAATGAAAAACATGTTTTGCTGTTGGGATTTAAACATTCCCTTGCAGAGGTTAGAACACGGATAAGACAGCATTGTTCTAGACAATGTACAGGAAGAACCAAAAATGAAGCATATTAAAAACTGGTTATACAGAAAAGCAGAATCATCTAGATCTTGGGGACCAATATCAGTAAGAAGCAAAGAGGAAATAAGTGGCTTGAACAACAATATTTTAAATAAAGCCTACAAATAAATTCGCACTTCTGTAGAACATTATCAGCTGAAGATTTCAAGGCAGTTAACAACCATATTAGAGATATGGGAAACTGAGGCACAGAAAGATGAAGTGACTTGAACAAGTCTGTGACAGATTAGGGAAGAGACTCTAGACCTACTGAGTCCCAGTCCTGTGCTTTACTCACAAGGGAACCCGCCCTGAAAACTAGACTGTAAAATATTCTCCCTGTCTTTAGAGTTCAAGATATTACTAGTGGCACATGTAAGAATTTAGTCTGAGATTATCAAAGCTGCAGTTCCAATTAATTTGAGTGGCAAATGGGCATCCCAATCTTTTGGGCAGCTTTGAAAATCGGAGCCTAAATATAAATAAATTATATGGATTTTTAAAATAATAGTATCTCTTTAAGACGCAGTCTGCGGCTTACCTTTCACAAGTGCCTGGTGATTCTGGGTGCCTAGTTTGAGACACCTTAAAAGGGCCTGCTCTACAGAAGTTGGATGCTAGGCACTTTCTGAAAATCAGACTCTTAAGGCATCTCAAGCTGGGCATCCAAAAATGGAGGCAACACAGATCACTAGTTGCTTGTGAAAATCTTGAAAGTCTTTGCAGACCCAGGGTGGGATTTTCAAAAGAGCCAGAAGGAATTAGGTGCCTAATTCCCATTGGACAGCAATGCGACCTGCACTCCTAAACCCCTGCAGTGCTTCTCCTGGGTGACAGGACCGTTCTCTTTAACACGACTGAATGGCAATTCTTAGGACATGTCTTCACTGCAGAGTTAACCTGGGTGATCAGCATCTGGGTCTGAGGAGCTGGGCTAGCCTACCCCAGGTATGAGTGTCCCCAAAACACAGCCCCGGCCACTTTACTCCATCCTCACTGTCCCTGATCTCACCCGGGTGGGCCTGGAGGTGTAACCCTTGGTTCTTTGATTCTACGGTTGTTCTACGATTCATTCCCAGTCCATTGTGCCAACTGTGGGAGAACTTGTCTGCCCTCCCCAGGGAGAACTGGGGGAAGACACAGGAGACTGCATCCTAACTGCAAAGCAGGTGGGTTCAAGCCTGAATTACAGCAGAGTCCAGGCTGTAATCTCCCCCTCCCCTCCCAAAATGGGTTAAATAGCCTGGGCTTAAAGCACCTCCAGGTAGGAGGGTTTTCTGTGTGGACAGTAGTGGGGGTTTGGGCAAACCCCCTGTGCAATGAAGACAAACCCTTAGGGGTTTCTGTCTATCAGAACATGCAAAGATACATTCCCTCTCCGCTCCCACCTCCACAAGCTCCCCACTACGCGATTCCTCCACGCTCAGCCACTTACCGCAATATCCCGGAGTACCACAAACAGTCTTCATGGTGTCCTGCTCGTCCACTATCTTGGACAATCCAAAATCACCTGTAAGGGAACAGACGGGCAGAAAAAGGACTGTTACGCTGACAGGTGCCCACTGGCTGCCATCCGGGTCGGGCCTTTGATCCTAGACAATCACAGCTCTTGTTAAAGCCAACTGGGTGTGCTGAGCAGCCTTCTTTCAGTGGAAGGCGCAATTCAGCCCCTTTATGTAGCAAAACAACTGCAGACAATGGAGGCTACCACGTGAGGCACTCAACTGCCCAGGCACACTCCTCAGCACAGCTAACCCAGATGAGCTAACCAGGGTTGCCCTGGTTGCCCAGGCTACCACACTGGTTTTGCAACCTGTGCGTACGAGGGCTCATCCATACGTGAAAGTCGGTTTGGGGAATGTTTATCCGCGTGGAGTGATCCGGAACAACGGTTGCGCAAGCAGCACACCCCCCCCACCTTGTTATCCTAGGTTAAGCTGCCCCTCTTTGGGATCAGCATGTCCACACAATGGTGTGCTGTTTTGAATTCAGCACTCAGCAGCCTGGGCAGATATCCCACGCATCCCACCTGGGCTCGGTGCAGTCTCGGATTTTTTCCTCGCGGCATGTTGTGGGATAGCTACCAGAAGGCCCTGGAATTCTGGGACTTGGGGTCAAACTGAAGAATTCCCATTAATTTCTCTCATTGCATCCCTGCCTTCATTTGGCTTTAATAAGCCAGAATTTAAATGGGGAGGTGACATCCAGTCAAAGTGACCCCAGAGCAGTAGAGGACACTCAGGTAAGCAGACTGGTTGACACAGGTAGTCAGCCAAGCAGTGTGGGATCCAGAGGGAGGACTGCCAGGTGTGGATTCAGGACAGGGATGGAAAACTCATCCCAAATGTCAGCAAACTCATTTCCCCAGTGGGTTTATTAGCGTGGGTTGAAACATCAGATGACTGAAAAGAAAATCGTTTGCATGTAGATACAAGACACTTTATCCACCAAAAAACTCAGGTTAATCCAAAACAACTTTCAAGTACAGACAATTCCTGAGAGACAGAAAGAGAAGAATGGTGAGCATGACCCTGAGATGGAGATTCTTGGGCACAGAGCTCACTGGAGGGGCAGACTCGGGGATTTCTGAGCAAGGAAACTGCCTGCTGTTAGCTTCTATTGTGATCAGGGAGACAGGTCTGTCTGTGCATTTTTTTGTAAATAAGATTACAGCCAAGAATAGACTCGACTAGTAGCGTCAATCTCTCCTCCTACTGTAAACAACCCAGCAAGGCCCCAAATATTGGCTAATCGCTCACGCCAAAGGGGCAACGGTACCGTGGCATGCTCCGCAGCCAGCATGGGGATTTCAGCTGATAGGCTTCTTTGAATGTCCTAGTCTCAGTTTAAGGGAGTTACGAATTCACTGGGATGTGAGTGCCTAATTCCCATAGGCTCCTTGGAGAATCCCAGACTGAATTATTACTATTCCAGCCATGAAAAGGGGGAAGTAACTTCCACCCTCCCTAGAGTAAAGGGGAAAGGCGGGAAGGAACTGAGTCACAATTCAGAGTGAAATCCCGCCCCATTGAGGCTAATGGGAGTTTCACTATGGACGTCAATGGGGCCATTCTACCCTTTTTCTCTCATCTGCTCCTGGGACAATGCAGCTCCACACCACCCCCTTACTCAGAGCAGACTGAAAGAGTATAGTCTACTCTAGCCCACTGAAATCAAGAACCAAATTCCCACTCCCTGTTGGACTGGGCCTTCCCCATGGACGGTAGCTGCCTTTGCACAGGAAACCCCAACTCTGCTGCTTGCCCCCCAAACATACCGATTTTGAGAGGGGCATCTGGGGAAAGGTCTGCATACAGGAGATTCTCTGGTTTCAGATCACGGTGGACGACTCCATTTTCATGCAAATACTGGAGAGACAGAGAAAATGAAGCGGGGGAGAAAAAGCCAACTCAGGGTCAGACAAAATGCAGGGATGATAACTGATAATACAGCAGCGTTCAGAGTATTAATTACATTGAGCCAAACCCTGGAGAGTTCGCTCAGGGCCCGATTCTGATACCTTTATTCACATGGAGTTGCAACTTTCTCTACAAGTGACGTCTCATTCCACTGACATCCATGGGACTAGGAATAAGGTACCATTCAATGTCAATAAGGGTATCTGGCCCTTGGTTTTTGGCCAATGTAATTACACTGTTACTGGTATTCGCCATTTATAAGCTAATTACTTACAAATCACCAGTCACTCTTTATAGTGTGACCGGGAAGCATCGCTGAATGGCTGATAACATCAAACGGCACGAACTCAAGTTGAATGGCGAGCTCAGTTTTCCAACCCCCTCAAATGGTTGCCCAGCGCCTTCTAAGATGGCGTGGTTATCCATTCCGAATGCCCGTCAACCTCCGGCATGAATCCTCTTTGACTTTGACCCAAAGAAAGGAGGATGGAAAAGACCCGGTGGAAAACCTCAACTCCGATGGCTGGACGACATCAACGGACACTGGTCCTTCAGAGGACTCTTTTCCCAGAACATGCCAGAGTCGGTTTAGGATAGAATGACATGGAGGCGCATAACCGGTTCCGTAGCCTCTACGCTGTATCACTAGTGTGAGACTTAGCGACCTGCATTGTGATTGCCCCAAGTGATGGACCCTGGTTCTCTGTAAACACATGTCAAAAGACAGTAACCAGATCTCCAGCTGGTGTAAATTCGTGTAGCTCCGCTGAAGTCAATGGAGTTATGCCGGCTTACACCAGTGCGGGATCCGGCCCAATGCCCCAGTTGTGAATTTGCAGTCTGATTCAGACACAGCTCATCAGTTCATGTACAAGAGGTCACAGAGAACGTCTTCATTGAGGAGATCAACCTATGAAGACTTTGCAAAGGAAGAAGATTTGTGTCTTGAAGAATCACAAAATACCCACTTAGATTTCCTTACCACAATGCTTAGTTTGTATTAAACAGAGTACGAGAGTCCATAGACAGAACTATCCAATCACATAGGGCCTTACTCTCTTTTACATGGCTCTGGCAGTGTAAAGGGGCCTTGGTGTGGACGAAAATCAGGCCCCAGTCTCTGTTCAGTTCTAGACAGAGTTCTCAGCAGACAAAGACAGCTGAAGATTAGAACTCTCTTTCAACATTGGATCATGCTTTGACTGCACCCAAGCACTCCTAGTCAACAGGAACACACCAGTTACCTGGTGTTAATCCATATGCAACAGACACAGAGATAGGTCACCCTGTCATTGCTGAAGTCGATATTGTGCCTGGCACGTATCGAACAGTTATAAGTGACTGGAAGGAGCTGAGGGAGGGTCTTTGAGAACTAGCGGGTGGCTTTCAGGAAAGTGGATGTACGAGAGTGGGAAAAGGAGCCAAAGGGAGCAAGGAGAAGAGAGGATATGGAGGAATGAGAGCAGAGGAGGCAGAATGCAAAACACACTATCAGTGAGTAGATGGTAGGGCCCAATAGCTGGGAACCTACCCCGAATACCAAGAGACCCGAATTCCATCCCCAGCTCTTCCATTGACCTAGCATGTGACTATGAGCAAGTTGTTTCCCTTCCTTCCCCTTGGTCTCTCTTCCTGTTTGGATTGTCAGCTTTGTCGCCCACTACGGGCAGCACCAAGCACACAACCAAGCACCTGATGCTTCTATAGTATAAATAATGGCACCTTGGCTGTGTCCGGAACGACGTAAATGGCTGTTGCCACAGTGGCAGCAGGGGAGAGAAAAATGTTCCCTTCGGCTCATATTGATCAGCTGTTGTATTCTATTGTACTGATCAACTATAGGAATCTAACACTCCTCCTCCAAGCACAGCTCGCTTACAGAAATCACCGCCCCCTACGGTAACCTGCTCCCCCCTTAACCCTGACCTGCTAATCAGCTTTCTTTACGAAAGGGCAGGGAAGAGCACATCTGGGGATGTGCAGCATGTTGCCCCGGTTTGCTGTGTGATGTGGCGCGCCTAGAGATCCCAAAATCCCAATTATTTCCTTTAAAACCCCCTTTGCTGGATGCCTTACTCCTGGGTCCATTGTTGCTCTCTCCCTGCCTACGTGGACGGAGGTGCAATTTCCACACGGGAGATTTTCTGTTATGAGCTTCCCTTTTTAAACCCTCTGTTGCCATAGAGACTCTCTTCAGCTAACCTTTCATGTAGAGAAACAGTGACCTTCCTGATACAAATCCAAGGTATTTTCTCTCTGTCTCTTTGATCCTCTCCAGAGCACAGATCTGAAGAGGCAGCTCCTCCGAACAAGGCATCGTGGGTTCCTTTGTGAGTGGCGGGGATTTTTCAGTTGCACAAAAACACAGTTTGGCAGATTTTGCGGCTGTTGTAAACTTGTTTGTGAAGACTGACAGCGCTTGCTAGAAACACGCCCGGTCATGACAGGCTTGCCCCAAAGCCTAAGTCCCCACTCACTGATTTAATAACCAGCCCCTGGGACAGTTTGAGCATATCTAGGGCCACCCCACCCCCACAAAGCCATTTTGATGGGCTCCCCCCTTTGCCCCAGTGGTCAGCACAAAAACAGTCCCATTAAAGAGACCCTGTAACAATGACGCCTTGGCCCTGCACATATCTGTTTTAATCCTGGATCCGAGCCATCTAATTCAGTAGCTGCCTCTAGCAGTGGCCAGTCCCTGCAGGTGAGCTTGAGCCTATAATGCATCTAGTTAACTGTGCATTAATTCACATGGAGGAGGGACTGGGGTAGAGGATCCAATATCCAGTAGCGGATGGTGGGAGAGCGAGCTCCGTTCTCGCTTGCCTTATGCACCGGCAGCCCAGCGGCCAGCTAAATTCCGATTCCGGAACGTTTATCATTGACGATGGAAGGAGACAATGCCTGAGGCCGAGAGCACGTAGCTTTATTTTTAGATGCCAGGTTAGGCTCGTAGTGCTGGAAGTTGGAAAGATCTTGCTTTGATGTATAAGCTTCCCCACTAGGGAAGTCACGGAGGCAGGATAAGGAAGGGAGCCCCTCTGTTTCATATGCAGGGGTCCTAGCCGGGCTGTGCTCCGAGTACAAGGCATTTCCCTCCACTACAATGGGGAGGTATCCAGCTTTCTTTTTCCTCCACAAACACAGGGTACAGGCCTCCCTTGTAATTGTGCTTGAATCTGCAGCACTGCTGCTGTGCTCTTCATTTCGCAGACTGCTGATCCCCGAGACGGGTGACCTTAAAAGGCCGGGAAGGGGCCACCAGTTAACAGGACAAAAGCCAAGCTGCAGCTGTTCTCTCGGGTACTCAGAGACCCACTCCTTTCTTATGCCATTTGGCAGCAGGTTTATGAGACCAGCGTCTTCTAAGCAAAATGCCTTAAATATGCATAATATTTCATTTACATTACCTTAGCGCCTTTAGGCCCCATTGTGCCGTACAGACAGAGTGAGAGACAGTCCTTGCTTGAAAGAGTTTAACCTAAATAGACCAGGCAAAGGGTGGGAGAACAGAAGTATCATCATCTCCAGTTTACAGCTAAAGGAACCAAGGCCCAGCTAAGTGACTTGACCAAGGTCACACAAGGAAACTGTGGCAGAGCCAAGAATTGAACGTAAACTTCTGAGTCCTACCATGACGCTTTAACCACAAAGCCCCCCGTCCTCTCTGAACAACCCATGATCCAGTATAAAGCAGGTGCCCCCCCTGTCATCCTGTCCTCTTTTTAGGGAACCAGGTATAGAGAAAGGGAGAAAGATAAACAGAATCAGAAAAACAACATATAATATTTTGCTCTTGTATCTCAGAGAGCTTGAGAGACATTAATGAAGCCTCACAGAGGTAGGTGAGTTATTAGCCCTTTGGTAAACTGAGGTACAGAGGTGCCCAAGGTCTCACAGTGCTAGAGACAGGCGGCTTATCTCTTGATCTAACCAGCAAACCACTGGTTCTTAATCTTTGCCATACTGAGGAACCTCCTCCTGTTAAGCTAGGACCTCCCTCCCATCTATTCTTCTTGGGGCCTGGTGAACATTAGAACTGGGGGACATTTTTTTGGCTGAAACTTTTTTTTTGGCCAAGAAATGCAGCTTCAGGTCAAGCGAAACCTGGTGTGAATTCATGTCAGATCCCCCGGAATTATTTCAGTCGGGGGAAAAAAATGAAACATTTCCATTCAAAACCACTTTGCGTTGTGAATTTTACCTCAATGTTATTTTTTTTTAAAGTTTAAAAAAAAGAAACAATAATGAAACAAAACATTGTATTTGACACAATTTCCCCCCTCCCAACTTTATCAGTTATTTTCCCTGCTCTAATGGTTGCGATCCCTTGACAGCTGTCCATGACCCCCAGGGTCTGACAGAGGCAGAGAGGGCAAAATACTGTAGACAGATAAAGAAACAGAGGCAAACTTACAGATACAGCTTCTAGGATCTGCTTGACCACATGGGCTGCATCTCTTTCGCTGTAGAATCCTCTCTCTACAATCCTGTAAGGTGAAGACAGCAAAGAGGTCACAAAGAAGCCTGCGTAGCAATGGCACATCCCAATCCCAGGGTGGCTCACAGCCTGCCCTGGAATCAATTCACACCAAGTTTGAGACCCTTTTGCACTACGAGGCTCTTCCTCTATAAACCGTCATCCTTATTTCTGCACTTGGCCAGTTCACGCCTGGAAACAGGAAGGGAAAAATAAAGGGCTGATTTCAGAACCTCGAAAAAGGTTCAGTTCCAGCCCATCGTGTGAGCTTACTCCACTTCCCTAGTGGAAACTCAAACGAGGCCCAAAGAAAACAGCTTTTTCCCCCATCCCCAAAAGATAGCCCAGCCCACACCAGTTATAAGTTAACTATTCCATATAGACTTTATCACAGTGACCTCTTAATACTAAAGCCCAGCTCTTTAGCAGCTATCATTCATCTGATGCTGGCTTTTCCCAGAGGTAAATGTAGGGCATTAGAGAATCAGGTCTTTTTGTGTCCCTCGTTGGCCACTTGCAAATCACCTGGTTTCCTGAATTGACTGGATCTATGAGCCTGGAGATGGAAAGCTGGTAATTTAGCCCCTGAGCCACTCAGATCTCCCTTCCATCCTCCACGTTTTTGGTGGGGCTAGACGTGTCTCCTTTTATTAAGAATTTGCAGGTTCAATGAAGGTCTAGCTGAGTACCTGTCAAAGAGCTCTCCTCCCGTCACTAGTTCAAGTATGAGCACAATCTTGGAGGGCGTTTCGAAGATCTCCTTCAGTTTGATCTGAAAAGAACAGGAACAGTTCACTCACAGTCCTGCTCCCTTGCCAGAACGGGGCCATTCTTCCAACCGCGTCAATTACAAGCCCGGCGCAGAGGGAATTTTCCGCCAGCCCTGTACTCGCTGTAAGTCAATTTATTCCTAGAACAGGTTAATTCGTTCATGAGATGCATGCCGGGGAGGCTCGTCGTGGTGAGAGGAATAAATAAATGCAGAACAGATTGCGTAGATGTAACAAGTTCAGCATCAGCGTAACAGGGCTGCCGTCAGCAAATATGCCTAATTTTTTTTTTTTTTACTTGAACATGGCATTTTAACTGTTCAAAACAGGTTTGCTCACTTAATCGGGCATTTAAAAAAACAACAACTGCAAATTAGAGCAGGGAAACAGACCCGCACGCCCTGCATTTATTCTCTCCAGATCCTGACGCTCATTATTGTAAGTGGAATGTACTGTAGCCTATGAAAGCTTTTTAAATTAGCAGCCCCTCCATCCCTGCCAGGATGACTGAGCAACCTCTGCTGTACACATTCCTGTGGCTTTGCAAAGCCTATTGTCCTTGGCTCTTTCACTCAACCGCTGGTTCTGCTAATTGGAGTGTTTTACCCCTAAGGGTGAAATCCCGGCCCACTGAAGTTAATGGGAGCTTTGCCATTGACTTCAGCAGGGCCGGGATTATAGCTTGAAGCTCTTGGGCCTGATTCTCATGCCTGGTCTATGCTTCCAATGTCGGTTGACATAGTCATGGTGCTCAGAAGTGTGAAAAATCCACACCCCTCGGCTCTGGAGCTGTACTGATCTAGCCCCCAGGTAGATGCAGCTAGGTTGATGGAAGAACATTTCCATTGCCCTAGTTACTGTCGCTCAGGAAAGTGGAGTTTCTACAGTGACAGGAAACCCCCTCACAGTGCTGTCGGCGATGTCTACACTACAGTGGGCTATACCACTATAGCACCTCTAGGGTGGACTTGGCTTCAGTTACTCCATTCCTGCACTTGGATCAAAGAGAGGAGGAGATGCAAACTCCCTGTTCAGAGGCTTGCCTGGTTGCTGGGGTCAGTTACAGCAGCCTTAAGGCTACTCTAACTTACGCTCTGGTTCCCACCATGGGAAGCAAACATAGCTATGGAGCATTGCATTCTGGTCACATCCCTGATTCACTGCCTAGGTCAGAGAATGGGAGCAAGGTTGGAGGAGCTCCTTTATGCCAGCTCTGCAGTGGCTGGGCATGGCCCCTGCACAGGGGGATACTCCGGGGACTGTTTCATCCACTCTAAGGTTGCTTTCTGATGCCACAGCCATGTAAAGGGACCTTAGTGTTACTGAGAATAAGGGTGCTTGCATTTACAGTCCTGCTAATCCCAAGTGTCTAGGCTTGAAAAAATAACGAGATCATCTTAAAAAAGCATGAGATTTTTATATAATTTTTTGTTTTTTTTATTTGCCTTCTGATCTTTGAGCGTTTTGATGTCACATTTTCAAGTTTTCCTATGCAACTGTGAGCACTAGAAACTGGCTTAAAAAAATAAAAAGAATGTAAGCCAAGGGTTTTACACAATCCCATGACTCCAGGAGCTGAGGCTTTAAGGAAAAAACACCAAATATCATGAGACCCACATTAAAATTGCCAGAATTGGCCACAGGGCATTTATGCTGGAATCGCCAACTGCAGTTGAGTTATCTGCCCTTTCCTGGAACAAACTGTACCATTATTCCAGTATGTTATTTGCAGTATCCTTAGATCATGAAAGGATAAAAAGGACAGGAAAGGAAAATTAAATGAATGTGTCAGGGCCGCCCGGGGGGGGGGGGGGGAGAGGCAAGTGGGGTAATTTGCTCCAGGCCTCCCAGGGGCCCCCACGAGAGTTTTTCGGGACCCCTGGAGCGGGGTCCTTCACTCGCTCCGGGGGCCCCAGAAAACTCTCGCGGGGCCCGGGCCTCCGGAGCTTCTTCCGCTCCGGGTCTTCGGCGGCAATTCGGCAGCGGGGGGTCCTTCCGCTCCGTGACCCGCCGCCGAAGTGCCCCAAAGACCCGCGGTGGGGGGTCCTTCCGCCCCGGGACCCGCCGCCGAAGTGCCGGGTCTTCGGCGGCGGGGGCCCCCCACCGCCGAAGACCCCAGGCCCCCTGAATCCTCTGGGCGGCCCTGGAATGTGTGCCGAAGACACATGATTGGGTCCCATGTGCCTATACACAGCAAACTTCTTTTGCTACAGCCTGATGTTTTAGGAACCTCTCATGTTTAGGTAGTGATTGTATACATTGTTTTTCAGGAATAAGAGACCAGCTCTGTTATTTTTGAAAATGTGACGTTGGGCACCTAAGTCAGTTAGGCACCTTTGAAAAGGTCGCCTGTGACACACGGGCTGTTTTGTCATGAGGAGAGCAGAAAAGAAATAATATTTCCTGAAGATTTAAAAAAAATAAATGAGACTAAATGAGACTGCCTGCATTGGCCTTTTGTGCCAATGCAGCAAATGTGGAATTAACAGGGCTCATAAAAATGCATCACGTGCATTTTTTTTAAATGGAAAGAAGAAAATTTCATAGTGCTTAAGACTTTTGTGACACTGTGAATTTCATGGGGCTTTAATCATTACCTACGTATGAGACATCGTGGCAGCTTACTGTATTATAATACTACACAGAAGCGCTATAATTTTCCTATTAACTTCAAAAGTTTACAATCCTATTATCGTCTGCTCTTGAGGTGGGTACGGAATGACAGCAAGAAGCGTACAGATGTCACCAGTGTAAATAATGAAATGAAGCATCATTTTTAAAAAAATCATTTGAACTAGGGAGTGAGCAGAACTGATTTAAATACTAAAGCTGTCCAATTGGTTATGTCAATGGAGCTGGCCTGTAGCTGCGCCTAGTTCTGGGGTGGGCAAATTAAGTTTTCTACCCCCTTTATAACACACCGGAGGCAATCTCTCCTTTGCCTCTCCCCCAGACTCTACACAAACAAGACTTCAGAGACCATGTGGTGCATCTACAGCAAATGTGGGACCTCATCTGGTATAAGCTGATGCTGCTCCACTGGGCTGATTTACGCCAACTGAGAATCTGGTCTGGGTCTCTGTCATATCTTTTAAAAAGACGTAGGGTAACATATTCAAAAGTGGCTTGATCTTGTTCCATTGAAGTCAATGGGAGTTTCACCATTGATTTTTATGGGAGCAGGATCGAAACCCAAGTGATTTAGGAGCTGAAGTGTCACTGTGGGAAATAGGCCTGGTCTACACTTAACACTTAGATGGACATAGTTGTGGTGGCCAGGAGTGTGAAAAATCCACATCCCTCAGGGCGGTAGCTGTGCCGACATAATCCCTGATGTGCACATGGCTAAGTCAACGGAAGAATGCTCAAGGAGGCGGAGGTGGTGGAATTCCTACAGTGAGGAAAACCTGTAGGCTACATCTACACTACAGGGTTGTACTGGGATAGCTAAGGTGCCACAGACAGCCTTAGGTGCTCTTGAAAAACTTCCTCCTTAACGAAATACAGCTTGCCAGTCATTCACACTCATCAAAAGAGGAGAACTGAATGCTGAAATCAGTCTAGAAAGCAGGTGGAAAAGAATCAGACCCTCAAAGCTTACCAGGGGCATTAACAGATAAGGCCATACACAGCCTTTTGGCCCCAATTCAGGATCTCTCTATAAGTATGTGCCTATTCGAGACAGAACTTAAGTATACGGAATCATAGATTGTAAGGCCAGACGGGACCACTGTGATCACCTAGTCTGACCTCCTGTGTAACACAAGCCATAGAATTTCCCCTATATAATTCCTGCAGCAGATCTTTTAGCATGGGATGGAGCTCAGTCCCTGGCAGGATCAGGAGCTTGAGTGCACAGGCAGAGTAGACAGAGCTGTGTGTCGCATGTTCCACGTGGCCTGACAAGAAGATCCCATCGAGGCGGTCGCCTTCTGTAATGATATCTGCTCCTGGGTGTTACAAATTGCTCCAGTTCAACTGCTTACCGGCTGTTCCAAAAGGGGATGCTTTCCTGCACCAGGGGTCACTAATGGAGACCATCAAAGAACAAATACAAATACGAATATAGCTGTCTCAGACCAGGCAGCCTGCTCCAGCCCTCTAACAACGGGTGTCCAGATCTTTTCAGTGACGATTTCCTGGCAGGGAGCTAAGAATGTGAAATAGCCTCTGTGGGTAAGTACAGCAAGTTCCTTTGCTTGGGGCATTTACAGCACTAGGAAATGTCACACAAATGTGTGTGTGTGTTGGGGGTGGAGGTGGGGGGAGGATAGACAAAGGTAGGGTGACCAGATGTCCCTATTTTAAAGGGACAGTTCCAATATTTGGGGCATTTTCTTCTATAGGTGCCTATTAACCCCCCACCCCGGTCCCTATTTTTCACACATGCTGTCTGGTCACCCTAGACAAAGGACAAAATCCATCCCTGGAGTGAGTGGAGTTACACTGGGGGTGGATTTTCCCCCAGCTGCCTGATTTCCAGCGATTCCCTGTCCTGTTGGCTTTGCTTTTGCCAGGAGGATCTTTAACGATTACAAGTGGGCAAGACTTCCATTCTCAATCTCAACCCCACGAGGAGGGCGGGGATTGTTGAAAGCTCCTTCACCCGGGGAAGTGGCCAAAAGCAGCCTTTCTGGGAAATGGGGGTTACCCTGCAACAATGAAAATAAAATTCAGATTGCCTGGCGTTCTGCGGACCTGTGAAAAAACCATCCGTTTACAAATGGGTGCTTTTCTTCCAGGAATTACATTACAGCACAGCATGCACAGGGGGCAGGAAGGTAGAAAGCAGCCATCTGGTCTCCTGGTAATTCCATGTCAGCTGGGGAAGTAAACAGCCAGGAATAAACCTCTGGAGATAGAAAGGCCGGGAAAGGGGTCCAATCCTGCCCAGCACACAGCCCCTGCAGCTCAACGGGTGCTAACCCCGGTAGAATTAACAGCTTGAATGTCTGGGACTAGTAGACAGAGCAGCGTGTCGCGTCAGTTACATGGAACCTGACAAGAAGGTCCCATCTAGGCCGACTCCTTCTGTAATTATATCTGTTCCTGCGCGTTACAAATTGTTCCAGTTCAACTGTCATTATCCTCTGAGCGCTGCATTATATCAACGCCGCTCTGTTCATGCCGGCGAGCGGCTGAGAGCTCAGCTGTTGCAAGACATGGCCTGGCGTTCTTGACTTTATCTTCCTTTGCAGGATTCGTTACAAACAGGCACTTTTCTTTGGCATTCAATTGATCTCCTCGATAGAAATCGCTTACCGAATGGAAACCCTTAGAGGGGGGAGTCTAGTGGCCTGAATGTCAGACTGGAACACCTGAAAGACCCCTGGAAACTCAGACAGTGGCAAACTCCAGCAGGGCTAATTCACATCCTGTCCTTCCCGAGGCAGTGGGTAAAGTGAGTTCCATGCACGGTGCTGCTGGTGGGTGTTTTGAATGAGACCTTTAAAATAAAAATAAACCACGAGGAACAGGGTGGCCTGCCCTACAGCGGGACTGGGATCCTGTGGGTCCTGCAGACCTGCTGCCATAATTGCGGGAATGGGATAAAAATTCAACAAACAATGTGGGAGGGGGTGGGAATGGGTATTGTGGGGCGGGATTAAGAAAACAGTCCCGTGCAGGACTCTTGCCTGCCCCTGTTAGGGCCAGAGGCCTGGAGCCAGCTGTCCTGGTCACTAATCAGATGCAGCTGAGCAGGGGATAGATCAAGATCAGCAGGAAGTGGAGTGGGACCACCGAAAGGGACTGTCTCTCGCAGGAGTCCTTGGAGAAGGGAGGCAGCAGGTTGAAAGCTCTGGGGATTATGGCTGGGCAGACAGCCCCAGCTGGAAGGTTTGTTTTCCTTTGGAGAGTTTGGTGGCTAGGCCTGGAGGAAAAGGCTAAGGGCTGATTTGAGCCTGGCTGACGGTTTCCCAGGCGGGCGAGGAAGGCTGCCAAGCTGCAGCGCGCGTCTGCTTTGTGCAGAGAGGAATGATGGCACAGAGAAGTCTGGGGAACACACCTCACAGGGAGAGACTTAGGAGCTCCGCTTATTAAGGCTTGGTCTACACTAGGAAATTCGACCAGTTTAACTGCATCACTCAGAGGTGTGAAATATCCACACCCCTGAATGAGACAGTTATACCGACCTGACCCCTGGTGTAGACAGCGCTAGGCCTCCCGTCGACCTCGCTACTGCCTCTCGGGGAGGTGGATTACCTGTGCCAACAGGAGAAGCCCTCCCGCCGGTGTAGCGTTTTAGGTGTAGACACGTTGCTGTACAGGTGTAGTTAATTCATCTTCCCAAGAGCTATGACATAGTGCCGTCTACACTGGGGATTAGGTCAGTGGATTTTCACACCCCGAACGACGTAGTTATACCAAAGTAATTCTGTACTGTACTCTAGACCTGCCCGTAGTTTATCAAAAGTCGAGAGGCGGCTTGATCTCGGTCTGCCAGTTCCCCTGTGCAGAGATGGGACTTGAGGGCAGAGGGCTCGAACCTGGCAGGCAAAGGAAGAACAAGGCCCAGGGGGTGAGAGCGGCCAGGAGAAAAATTTCAACTGGAAACAAGGTGAAAATTTTTAAGGAGATTCGCCGTCGGAGCAGCTTCCCGGTGGCGAAGTCCCCCATCATCTGCCACCTTGAAAGGTGAGATTTTTTGAAGGCGCTCATGGGAGTTAGGCACTTAGTTGAATTCCTGCTGACTTTCGGAAGGGGGCTAGACATCCAGTTCCCTTAGGTGCTTCTGAAAATCCCATCCTCTATCAAGACTGGCTGGGACTCAACAGATGCTCTCGCTCAGCCGTAAGTTAATGGGCGGGTGGCAGGAGTCACTGGGTGAAACACAACGGCTCGGGTTATGCAGGAGGTCAGGGTAGATCAGGGGTAGGCAACCTATGGCACGCGTGCCGAAGGCGGCACGCGAGCTGATTTTCAGTGGCACTCACACTGCCCGGGTCCTGGCCACCGGTCCAGGGGGCTCTGCATTTTAATTTAATTTTAAATTAAGCTTCTTAAACATTTTAAAAACCTTGTTTACTTTACATACAACAATAGTTTAGTTATATATTATAGACTTATAGAAAGAGACCTTCTAAAAACATTAAAATGTATTACTGGCACGCAAAACCTTATATTAGAGTGAATAAATGAAGACTCGGCACACGCACACCACTTCGGAAAGGTTGCCGACCCCTGGGGTAGACAGGCCATAAGGGACCGCTACAAGAGATAGGGGTTTGCTCCAGCATCTTTGGCCAAAGATTCCCTGTTTTGCTGCCCACTGTGCGCCTGGCATTGCCCTTTGCCCCAGAGGTGGCTGCATTTCAGTACTGCCGCATGGAGAGCGCTTAGGGGAAACAGTTGGGGATCCCATCTGTTATCTTAGGGTTTGAGACCAGTGCCCATCACCTGGGTGAAATGCGCTAGAGAAATCTACAGCATAACAACCAACAAATCAAAACTGCATTCCGTTGGGAAGATACTTTCCTCCCCCCCATAACAAGGTGTGTTTGTGTGTTTCCGTTTCTCTCTGGGCAATAACTGGACCCCGGCGCCCCTGATGAGGGGCCATGGGGTTCTGGGAATCCCAGCATGGGTTAGGGTGCAATACCAGGAGGTTCAGGAGGTAGAGGGCTACGCACATCCACTGCTTCCATCCTTCCTTCTGCCGCTGGCTTGTGTTGGCCTCCCTCAAAATGTTATGGCTATTTACTTCAGGACAGATTCATAGCGGACTCCCGTCTGGGGAGCACACGAGTGGATTTAAGTCACAAAGCAGCCGCACGGTTCGTACTCACAATGTGGGGGTGCGAAAGCCTCAGTAAGACACCAATTTCCGTCCGTACAATCTTTTTGTCAATCTAAAAATCAATAAAATAAAATAAGAACCATGACGCAAATCATTACATTTTCAAACTCTTCTGGACGTCGGGCTTGAGCAGCACATAAATGCAGAGACCTCTGCTGCTGTTTAAAACCAGGTTGGAATGAATTCTGAACCGGATCGTATTAACCGCATGTAAATTCTCCCACTTCCACTCAAGCACGTCTTCTAAATACGTATGTGAGGGGAACCCCCAAGAGCAGAACAGAGAGCTGCACAGCTGTGTGGGAGACAGACTAGAGAGCTGAAGAGAGCAGGGCTTCCACCCCCCTTCAGTTGGCTGGTCATGACCCATTGTACAGAGAGAGGAACTGTAAATCGAGAGTCAAGGTTTGAGCCTCAGCTGCAGACGATAAACATGTCGGGCAGCAAAGGGGTTTGGCAAAGGTTGCTTTCAGCCATCTGTTTGGTTCCCCAAATCCTGGGGGTGGTGAGGGCTGAGCTAGTCCCTTAACATCCAAGTCTGCTCTGAGTTATTCCTGGCAGCTCACAAGGGGTCATTCCAGCAACCAGGAATTCCCCAGCCATGGTCATAAGAACGGCTGTACTGGGTCAGACCAAAGGTCCATCTAGCCCAGTATCCTGTCTTCCGACAGTGGCCAGTGCCAGGTGCCCCAGAGGGAATGAACAGAACAGGGAATCATCAAGTGATCCATCCCCTGTCACCCACTCCCAGCTTCTGGCAAACAGAGGCTAGGGACACCATCCCTGCCCATCCTGGCTAATAGCCATTGATGGATCTATCCTCCATGAATTTATCTAGCTCTTTTTTGAATCCTGTTATAGTCTTGGCCTTTACAACATCCTCTGGCAAGGAGTACCACAGGTTGATGGTGCGTTATGTGAAAAAATACTTCCTTTTGTTTGTTTTAAACCTGCTGCCTGTTAATTTCATTTGGTGACCTCTAGTTCTTGTGTTATGAGAGGAACTAAATAACACTTCCGTATTTACTTTCTCCACACCAGTCATGATTTTATAGACCTCTATCATATCCCCCTTTAGTCGTCTCTTTTCCAAGCTGAAAAGTCCCAGTTTTATTAATCTCTCCTCATATGGAAGCCGTTCCATACCCCTAATAATTTTTGTTGCCCTTTTCTGAACTTTTTCCAAGTCCAATGTATCTTTTTTGAGATGGGGCGACCACATCTGCACGCAGTATTCAAGGTGTGGGCATACCATGGATTTATATAGAAGCAATATGATATTTTCTGTCTTATTATCTATCCCTTTCTTAATGATTCCCAACATTCTGTTTGCTTTTTTGACTGCCGCTGCACATTGAGTGGATGTTTTCAGAGAACTATCCACAATGACTCCAAGATCTCTTTCTTGAGTGGTAACAGCTAATTTAGACCCCATCATTTTACATGTATAGTTGGGATTATGTTTTCCAATGTGCATTACTTTGCATTTATCAACATTGAATTTCATCTGCCATTTTGTTGCCCAGTCACCCAGTTTTGACAGATCCTTTTGAAGCTCTTCGCAGTCTGCCTGGGACTTAACTATGTTGAGTAGTTTTGTATCATCTGCAAATTTTGCCACCCCTTTTTCCAGATCGTTTATGAATATGTTGAATAGGACTGGGCCCAGTACAGACCCCAGGGGGGACACCACTATTTACCCCTCTCCATTCTGAAAACTGACCATTTATTCCTACTCTTTGTTTCCTGTCTTTTAACCAGTTACCAGTTCATGAGAGGATCTTCCCTCTTATCCCATGACAGCTTACTTTGCTTAAGAGCCTTTGGTGAGGGACCTTGTCAAAGGCTTTCTGAAAATCTAAATACACTATATCCACTGGATCCCCCTTGTCCACATGCTTTTTGACCCCCTCAAAGAATTCTAGTAGATTGGTGAGGCATGATTTCCCTTTACAAAAATCATGTTGACTATTCCCCAACAAATTATGTTCATCTATGTGTCTGACAATTTTGTTCTTTACTATAGTTTCAACCAGTTTGCCCGGTACTGAAGTCAGGTTTACCGGCCTGTAATTGCCGGGGTCTCCTCTGGAGCCCTTTTTAAAAATTGGCATCACATTAGCTATTAGATGTCTGAACCACATGCTCCTCTGCACCTGTCGGCTTTCCCCCAGCCCTTAGTTTAAAAACTGCTCTACGACCTTTTTAATTTTAAGCGCCAGCAATCTGGTTCCATTTTGGTTTAGGTGGAGCCCATCCTTCCTGTATACGGTTCATTTTTCCCCAGGGCCAGAAAATTCCCCAGCCATGCATGCCTTCACTCCCTCTGTCTCCAGGGGATTCTCCCATTTCCCCCAGCCACATGGCTGCTTATTTCTTCCTCTTCCTGGCATTAATTAGTAGCAGCCAAAAGTACCAAGAGAAGAAACATCTGCTTGTATCAATGCAGATGCTTTGCAGTCCAGGCGGAATTTGTAACCGTGCAGTCCTAAATCCAGACCTCAGTGGGGGCCTCTTCACTTATGGGGGAATTTAGGGTTGACCTCAACCTGCTAACTCATGTTGAGACTACAAACTGCCTTGTCTACACGAGGATTTTCCCCTCCCGTTACTTACCACGTGTTGCTAACGCCTGCTCAGAACCTTTTGGAAATCACTGAGGACGGCGTCCCAGGTACTTACCGTCTTCTTCAGGATTTTGGCCGCGTACTGCGTGTGGGTTCCTTTCTCTTCACAGCTGTACACCACGGAAGTGGCACCCCTACAGAAAGAAGGAGAGGTCAACCGTGTTACCAGTCCTCCGGACAGAAAAGCCACGCCTGTTCAAAGACAACCTGCAAAGGGGGGGCTGGTGCACTTTTCAACGATTCTTTGCGATGGATAAAGAAGGCAGAAAGGAGACTGAAGGGTGGTTTGCTGCTTGCTTTTGAAGTTTGAAATTCAGGTCTTGGCTAGCCTGGAAGATGGTCCTTGTCTATACAAGGGCTAAGGTGCTCACGCCGGCTTTCCAGCTCAGAGGCTGCTCGGCCTCATCGCATCACATACACCCAGCCTCTGCTTCTAACACGCCTCCTTTTGGGGGCCACTTGTAACTGTGCTGAGGTTGCCTTTTCCAGATCCCGGAGCTGGACTGTGGGACAGGCAAAGCGGAGACTGGACAACCCCACCCTGGGGGTGATACTCCCGCTGGGGCAGGACTTTGCTCAGCACTGGATGCCCACGCAGCGCAGACCTGAGCTCTGTGGCTCAGAGTCATGCACCTCCCTATGGAGTCGCGGTGCCTTGGTTTAAGGCACGTCTAGTCACCTTGGGCACATGTGGGAGGCAGTGATGTCTAGCGGATAGAGCACTGGAATGGGGCACAGGAGATCTGGGTTCTGTTCCTGGCTCTGCTTCTGGGTGACCTTGGGCACGTCACTTCCCTCTATGTGCCTCAACTTCCCCATCTCTTAAATGGGGGTATGATACTGAGCTCCTTTGTCAAGCGCTCAGAGATGTATGGATGAGAAGCGCTATGTAGAGCGAGGTCTGGTGGCTGTACACTCACTACTGCAACGACACCACCTGGGCCTCTCTCATCACGCTACCTCCGTGGACTTTTCACAGCTGCAGCCCTGGGGGTGATGGGCACCGTCATGCAGCACGTGGGAGCTGCTGCTCGTTCTGCTGCTGTCGTGCCACCCGAGGGGGATGCAGAGACTGTGACCTTTGATTGCGCCAAGATCAGCGCGCTCAGCCGTGCGAGGGGCTTATATTTCCCCCCTGAATCGCTTCCGGCTTTCCTCGGTAAAACCATTTTAATTAAAAACAGAATATTGAGGCGGTCTAAATCCTTAAGCAGCTTTTAAGACCGAAAGAAGCATCCCCTCCCCCCACATCCCAGTAAGTGAATCAGCCGCAAGCGGAGGGTAAAGAAGAGATTACATCCTTGTGGGGGAGCACAAGGGGAGACTCTCGAGAATGTACGACATGTGTGCTCCCTGAACAAGCCTCCAGGGCCACGAACTCCCCCTTGGCACCAGGATGCTAATGCCATGGTGCTTTCAATGCACATGATGCCCTGCATGCAAGATCCCACAGCCCAGCCCATAGGTGGGTGTGATCATCCCCATTTTACAGATGGGGAAATTGAGGCACAGAGCGTTCTTATTAGCAACCTCAAGTCACACAGCCATCCAGGCCCATGGCTGGGACTAAACACAGGTCTCCTGACTCCCCGGCTAGTGCTTGGAGCCCAGGACGGTCTGGGGTTATTTGGGTACACCCCCACTTTGAGCTGGAGGAGACATACCTGCAGTAGGAGCTACCATGCTAAAAATATAGTGGGTGGTGCGAGTGTTGGGAGGGGCTAGCTGCCCTGAGTACAATCCCGAGCCACCATTCACACCTCCAGCTGGAAGTGTGAATGTACCCTAGGACTGAGCAGTTGCTGCCTTTAATGATGCCTGTGTTCTTCTTTGCATTAAAGCAGCGAGAGCTTGCATTTAACAGTCACACGGCAGCAGGCTGCTTCCCACGACACCGCGCATCCCTACGCAACAAGACACCGGCTCTGGGCAGCGCCTGGGCCAGCAGCCCCGAAGACCGACACAAGGAAGGCTACGTACGCCGCAGAGTTTGATCAACCACTTTCCCCAGCCTTGGAGGAACTTTTCAATTCATCTCCTCTCCTCTTGTAGACGCGACCGGTCACCCCCGAGGAGCAAACCCAAACTCCCCATCTCCCCCTCACAAACAAACCCAATCAAGTGGGATTGGACCCTGGGCATTAGGCCATTTGCAAATCCACTAACTTCGGTTGCAGAGAGCAAGCTGTCTCCGGAGCACAGCCGACCTGTTCTGTTCCATCACGTTTTCGCAAAGGCGGTGAATGGGCTCCGCTGAATTGTGACTTTGAACTATCCAGCCCCTAAGGTGAGGAGGGTAGTAACCAGCACTTAATTTGTGCCAGGGTTGAACCCCGGCACCTCTAGGCTTGGCCGTTCATAGCCCCGGCACCTGCGGGCTTGCTGCATCTGGTCCGAAAGTAAAAATATTGCTTGAGCCCCGGCGCCTCTTTCATTACAAAGCAAGCAGTGGTAGTAACCCAATGCTGTGTGTGTCAAAAGAAAGAGAGAGGCTGCATTCCAGCCAGGGGTGGCTCTATGTATTTTGCTGCCCCAAGCACGGCAGTCAGGCGGCTTTCAGCGGCATGCCTGCGGGAGGTCCGCTGGTCTTGCGCCTTCGGTGTACCTGCCGCCGAATTGCCGCCGAAGACGCGGGACCGGTGGACCTCCCGCAGGCATGCCACCGAAGGCAGCCTGACTGCCGCCCTCATGGCGACCGGCAGGCCGCCCCCCGCGGCTTACCGCCCCAGGCACGTGCTTGGTGCGCTGGTGCCTGGAGCTGCCCCTGATTCCAGCGCCCGGGCTATTTGGAAAGGCTGCGGTATATATAATGGGGTTTGCCTGGGAACTCCTTTGTCAAAGGGCAATTGTCTCTCAACGTCCCATCACTCTCCAAATTGGAACAGGCTCGGTCCATCACCCTCCAACCTCACGCCTGGCCCATACCTCTTCCACCAAGGGCATAGCTACAGTGGGACAGGACCCACGAGGTTATGGGGGCCCAATCAGAGTGGGCACTGGGTGAGAGCAGGGCCTGTTGGCCCCCAGTGGCAGGGGGTGGCTGGGATGGGGGGCCCTTCCATCCAGGATGACCCTGGGCACGAGCAGCCAGCAAGGATGCATGGAGAAGGTGTGGGGGAAATAGCAGCACCAGGGGATGCGCGAGGGGTGGGGGGCAGAGATGGAAGATGTGGCCCCTCAGAGGTGGAGTGCAAGGCAGAAAGCCTTGGCCACTTTGCTTGGGGCAGAACTGGGTGGAGCTGGGGGGCTGGATAAGAGCTGAGGAGGGCAAGGAAAGGGGGTTGGAGCACAGCTCAGGGGGCTGGAGCAGAGCTGCAGGGGCTGGGAGCAGAGCGGGGACCATGGGAGGAAGCTGGGGGAGGGCTTGTGGGGGCCTGACATGGGGCTGGGAAGTAGATCAGAGAAGTGGGGGCAGGAGGGGAGCTCAAAGGTCCTGGTGGGGTGATTGGATCGGGGCTGGGAGAGCTGAGGGCTGGAGTGGGATGAGGGAGAGCTGGGAGGATGGGATCAGAACTGGAGGGGACCAAGGGGAGCCAGGGGACAAGCTGCAGGTCTGCAGAGGGCCTGCAAGGGAGTTGGGGGGAAGCTAGGCAGGGGCCAAGGTGTGGGAGATCTGGATTGTGGCTATGGGGGAACCAGCTGAGGGTCCAGAGATGTACAGCAGGCTGGACTGGGGCTGTGGGGAAGCTCAAAGGGGGTGGATTTCGTAATGGGGAAGGGGGTCCCTAAATTATATTTGCACCAGGGCCCTCTGGGGCCTTTGTAGGCCGTTGTCTTCTACTGACACTGTAAGCTCCGAGGCAGGGCCGCTGGACCACTGACTTCAGCTGGAGTGCGGGGGGAAACCAGAGTCCGCGATGTCTCCCTTACTTGTGGAGGACCTCGCGCTACAAGCCCTAAGCCCTGATTACCCACCATTCAGATAATGCAGAGTAACATTTTCAAGAGTATCTGGTTTAGGATCCTAAGTCCCGTTTCAAAAGTGGCTGGGGCATTGGCGTCTCTACACTGGAAAGTGTGCATTTAAACTGCAATAACTCTTCCTGAATACCTCCGTGTGTAGACACACTTATTCCTGCTTAGCTTAATCCACTTCCAACTAGGTCCTGATCCGCATCTTTAGGCACCTAAATACCTTTAAACATTTGGCCCTTAGGCACTTTTGAAAATGGGACTTAGGATCCTAAGTCTCTTAGATGCTTCTGGAAATGTGGCCTCCTTGCCTACATTCTAAACTGCACCAGTTTCCCTAAAAGTGTTATTTCAAACCAGTATAAAACCCTGTATGGACACCCTCAATGTCATTTACACTCGGCTTATGCCCATTGTGCTGAACTCCGTTTTGAATGAATCAAAATAGAAACAGGCCGGGTTTAAATCACATTAAGCGTCCACACAAGGTTTTGTCCTGGATTAACTAAATCAGTTTAAAATCATACCTTCCAGTTAAATCCATGCAAGGTTGTGGTTAGACCAGGCCCAAAGCACCTCTTAGGGGTTGTCTCCACACAGAAGTTGCATAGTTTTAACTAGATGATATAATTAAAGCGCACTCCTCGTGTGAACTCAGTTATGCCGGTGTAAAGGCGCTTATAGCCGTCGTTTCATAGCTGCCTCGAATTTAAGGCCAGAAGGGATTAATAGATCTAGTCTGAGCTCCTGCAGAGCACAGGCCATCCAATGTCATGTTGAGCCCAATGATTGCAGTTAAACCAAGGCATTTTAGTCCCCAGGAGACCACCCCGTTACACACCCCAGGCAGAGAACAGGAGGGACAGAGGTGCACCAATGCCCCTGCAATGGCAGGGAATTGATTAGATGAGACATGGCCAGATGATCCCAGCAGGCAATCTACCCCCCATGCAGAGGAAGGCAAAAAAAGTCCCAAACTATGGTCCCAAGGTCCCATAATCTATACTGGTATAGGACACCTTTATATCCATATAACCCATCCACAGAGGGTAAAACTACACTGATAACAAAAAATAACCTCCCTCCCTGTCCTAGTTCTACTGGTACAAAAATCTGTGTATTAAACTGCAGTGAGAGCGAACATCCAGGGGCTGGCATCAGTTTGCAAACCAGGGCAGGCTATAAGCTCTTCAGGCCCAGTGCACTACAGAAATAATAACGAAATCGTCAAGAGGATTATCTGGGAGGACTAGCCCGTGGCCCTTCCCACCCGTCCCCTCTTTTGTGCCTTCACCGCTTACACAGCAGCCAGGAGTGGGTCTCGTCATTCCGAGACAAGGAGTCGGGTGGCTTCTGCACCATGAAAGGCACGCCCGTAGGGTGACCAGATGTCCCAATTTTATAGGGACAGTCCTGATATTTGGGGCTTTTTCTTATATAGGTGCCTAGTACCCCCCACCTCCGTCCCGATTTTTCACACTTGCTGTCTGGTCACCCTACACGCCCGCCATCCTTTAACCAGGAAGAGCTGCCAGGCAAGGAGCTTTGCAGACAAGTCCTCTTCCCGCTAGTCTCGCCTGGGGCCCCTCCAAGGGGGCTCCCTGGGGTGGTTGTGCTTTGCTGGGATGTCACCCTAATCGCCGGGGCAGGGAGTGAATGTGAGCATGCAGAGCAGGTTCAGGAACACACGTGCCAGAGTGATGAGGGCTGGGGGAAGAGCATGGACTGAGCTGTGCCTCTGGGACTGATGCTGGTTATTTTTCCAAGGTGGGTGAGGGCAGTGGCCGCCGCGTAACAAGCTCGGCTGCATCTTTAAGCCACCTCTGTCTCCCGCTCCTGGGCTCTGGTCAGGGCTTCCTGGAAGAGCAGCAAACACTGTCACCCATAGCCTTATGAGGCAGAGAAGTGCTGCTCTTCCCATTGTACAGGGAAAACAGAGGTGACTTGTCCAAGGACACCTAGTATTGCCAGTAGCAGAGCTGCGAATAGAACCCAGGAGTCCTGATTCCCCCTCCCCTCCAAGGCCAGGAACAGCACCCAGGGGTCTTGACTCCCAGTCACCTGCTCTAACCACTAGACCCCCAAAATGCTTTCCCAGTTTTCTGAGGATCAGCAAAATGGTCCAGGAAAGGTACCAGTGTATAAAATTAAGCCACTTCAAGTTACTAAAGGGGAATCATTACGTTTAAAATCCTCCGCAGTGTCAGTCACTTGCCAGTAATTTTTAGATCTAGTTCACAACATCTCCTAACCACTGGACAGTGAAATCAGCCTACTGCTTGTGTGGCCACGGCACAACCTTGCAATTTCAGCTTTGATGCAGGATTCCTCTTAGCAGGTTAATTCCCGCTCCGAGTAATCGAACACATTTTATTACTCTTTGACTTTCTTGTCTTGGGGGGGAATCAAGTGTCAGTTCTGATTCTTTGCCCCCCATATTTATTCTTCCCATTGCACAGATGGTTGCACAGTGACTCAGTGGCAGAGCTAGGAACAGAACCTTTGCACCCTGAACCTATCGCCACCCGTGCAAAGTTTGAATCCAACACCAGACTTTGATGTGTCTCATCCCTCTACCGTTCAAGGTGAACGTTCTGCATGGCTACTTTAGAGCCCAAATCCTGCATTTAGTATAATCATTTACAAATAATCAGCTCAGAGTTTAAGAGATGCTCAGTTTTGCGTGTCAGTCTACACGCAAGAGCCTCTTACCCTTTGTGTTTTCCAATAACATTATCAGTGGCAGCGGCAGGATTTAGACAAATTAGCTACACCCCAGTCAGTCTGTATCGCTGGCCCAGTCTCTGAGCTTCCAGAAAAGAGTCATCTTCTATTTCTACTTAAAGCTCTGAATAAATAACCGTAATCAACCTTGACTGTGAATGGAGATATAATTGTGTTTGTTTTACAGATGACTGGAAAGTGTGTAACAATGGAATTTGTTGAAAAAAGACTGGATTTGCTTCTAATGCGAGTGTACACTTTATCCAATATCATCGTTTGTGGAGGAGGAGCCAAAGACTATGGGCCGAGTTTTGGCCTGGCTATTGTGAGATGCTCCCGGGTCCAGGGCATTCCAGGGCCATCCTACCAGTGCAGAGGGCTCCCCTGGCTGGTGTGCTGCGGGCTCTATGCACACCCTGCTCCCAGCCCCTAGCTGAGGGACTGGATTGGGGGTTGTGATTGGACCAGTGTACTGCCCTGCAGCTGCCCTATTTCCCAGGGGCCAAGGGAAACAAAGTGTAAATTAGAGCAGCCTTGAGGCTGCTCTAACTTACTCCCAGGGCCTCCATAACCCCAGAATACAGCGAGCACAAAGATGGCTGAAAGTCATCCCTGCCCCACGAACAGGTCCAAAATAACTGCAAATCAGGCCTCAAACATGCAGGCATGGCCACACCTCCAGGCTGGCTGGCCCCCTCCCCTTTGTTAGGTCCTCCCAGTCTAACATGCAAGCAAAGCACTCTAGTCACCCCAGTTCCTGCACAGATGTAATTGAAGAGGTTCCCTGCTGCACCTTTTCTCACCTGGGGGCGCCGACACTACTAAGACACAGCAGGATTTTGCATGTTGTACTCAGCGCTGATCGAGAATCCAGCTGCAATTTCTCATCTTACATCACTGAGATGTAGATATTTTAAATTTATACTTATATGACACTGAAAGCTGGATAAAAATCCACATTTTCCCCACCAATAATCAAACAAACATATGAGATTTAAGGCCTTGATCCTGCAAGTCATATCAGGTAGACCCAGGACCCATGTAGATCAGATTTCAGACTCAGGGCCTATCTTTTCTTCCTCACGGCAATATCCTTCAGCAATTAATTTTTACCCGGAATAAACTATTACCTCACTCGCTGGTTGGCCGTTTTTTGTTCAATCCAGTCTGTCTTTGGAACTGATTTGTGCAATATTCCAAAGCCCTCCTCCCCTGCGCCTGATAAATATCACTTGTCTATGCTCGTTTGTCGGATAATGGCCTTGACACCCCGCTTTATGGATTTCCCCCCACTCCCCCTTTAAGCTGAGTGCTGTGATTCACTGTTTGATTAGAAGAAACTATTGGCTACAAATCAGTCTGCAGAAGGCGTTCTGCTCGGTCAGTTTCAATGCACCAGAGGCAGCGTGGCACTAAGTGACAAATGCATGTGGAGAAGGGTCTTCTATCACCCCAGATTACATACAGTACTTGGCGTTTCAAGTTGTGAAAGAAAAAAATAGAGAGAGGCGAAGGACTGACAATACAGACAGAGGGTTTTTTGGGGAAGGAACAAAATTAATTTGATTGAAATCTGGACATTTCAATTGCACCCACATTCGAATCCCCCCACCCCCCGTTGCTATTTCTCTCTAGTGGCTGCACAGGTATGTGCAGGTTAGGAGGTGACAAAGCCGGCTCAGGGCCCCGGATTTGCAGTGGCGGAGTGGGCCGCCGAAAGCTTCCATTGCTAGATAAATAAAACATCCTTGAGTTGGATTGTAAGTTCTTTGGGGGCAGAGGCTGACTTTTTGTTCGGTGTCTGTGCAGCCCGCAATATAATGACGTCCTTGGCCGTGCCGAGAGCTCCTCGGCGCTATCGCAACACAAAGAAATACATAATGGTAAATAAAAACAAAGGCCGGAGCAGGCTATAAATATCCACTCTTACAAAGGCCGGTGTTACAAATGCTTTACTGAAACCAAAGGACACTATCGGAAGGCGCTGAGATACTGCAGTGTTGAGTGCGGTATAAGAACTTACACAGAACACAACAGATCTTAGTTGTGCTGTTGTTTCAAAGTGGTGATACTCAGACTTCAGTGATTCAGGAGCCAAATCAGAGATCAGCGTTACCCAAAAGAGCCACAGGAGGGTGAATTCCGTGTTTCATTGTCTATCGTACTATATATTCATGTTTAAACAGTATGGCAGGGGAAATATTTAGTTGATATACTATTATATATATTCTCAATTCTCACAGCAAAATGACTAAGTATTATTATTTTATCACCTACAATTGGTTAATAACATAGTACAAGCATCCTGATTGGTTAATACCTTAGCTTGGTTAGTAATTAAATCACCCAGCATTTTAATAGCATGTGCTGCAAAGAGCTGCAGGAGGCACATTAAGAGGCCACTTGCAGCTCCCGAGTCTCAGTCTGTGTATCCCTGTTTTAAAGGAACAGAACTATTCCCCTACACTAAACTCAGCAGACCTGAGACTGCTGCACACTCCAGCGCGCAGCTGTAGTAAGAACGACCCAGGTACAACCGGGAGTATGGTACATCCACTTTGCGCCGGGGTGAACAACTGTGTGAGGGGCAGCCTGATGGAGGACTGGGCCCTGGACCTGGCTTGTTGGGCCAAATACTGAGACGGTGCTGAGCCCGTGTGACAATTCCCAAGGACATCACTGACAGCTGCAGGAGCTCAGCACATGATCTGGGCTCTTTTCCCCTTGTCTCTCATCCCTGACGTGTTGGTGCCAAACCTCTCTATCCGCACCCCACCCCCCCGCGCCCTCCCCGCAGAAGGCAGAACACGTGTTTGGGAGGAATTAACTCCTTGACTGCCACTTCTGCTACAGGGCCTCTACAACCCACCTCCATATGCTTGAGTCCTCTCGTAATCCATAAAACTCCCTGAGAATACCCCTTGCCAGTGCACAATTGATGTCAAGACTCTGCATCAGTCCTGCTCCCAGCTCCTGGTATGGGGGCTGTGTTGGAGTATGTATGGAGTGCAAAGCCCTACAGCTGTTGTCTGCTTCCCACAGGGGGCCCGGGGAAACAACATAAGTTACAGCAGCCCTGAGACTGCTCTAAATTACACCACGGGCTGGATGTTGCAAGAATACAGGGAACACAAAAGTATCTTAAAGCCCCCATAATCTCCCAACTCTACCCTCCAAGTGCAGGAATGGAGTAACTGAGAGTCGGCCCCCTGTCTTTGACAAGAAGGGTAACTGACTCATGGAATGGAATCTCCATTGCAGTCAGCTGTAGCCTCCTCTGTTATTATGATCCTTGAAGAGCCCTTGGAACTTAATGCAGATGGATTTTCAAGTTCAAGTATTAGCTTCACATCATTTGCCAGAGAGTAAAACAACCTCCCAAAGTCTATAGAAATGAAATTTAAATTCAGTTCCCTTGGAGCTCATTCATCCTGATTGCTGTGCTATTTTTCTCAGACAAAGCATTAATAAAATCCACGTCTGCGGTATTAATATCTGGCGACACAAAGCCAAGAGCTAACAGACACTCCACTTGTTCTTTGCCTCTGGTTTTTACTGGCAACCTGGGTTTTTTCCTCCGCCCTTCCAGGGTTTTTCATGAATAGAACAGTAGAGCTGGGCAAAAGTTTTCGACCAAAACTTTTTTGGGGCCAAAATGCAGATTTGGGTCGACCGAAATACATCATGAATTCGCGTCGAATTTGCTGAATTGTTTTGGTCGGGAAACAAACAAAATTCTGAAGAAATCAAAATGTTTTGTTTTGATATTTTCCAAAGGGAACGGGTTGATTTGTCAATAAAATTGCCTTCAGTTTTACTTTTAGAAAACATTTTAAAAAGCTCAAAATCTACACAAAACATTCAGTTTGACCTGAAACTATTTTGTTGTTGTTGCTTTCTGACTTGCTGAAAAAGTCAAAAAAATTCATTTCGGATCATCCTGAAACGATTTCCCCTCCAATTTTGCCAAACTGCCAGTGAACCGAAAAACCAGCTCTTTGCACAGCTCTGTCTAGCAGCGCATCTGAGCTGTGGTGAGTGAGTTAAGAGCTTTGTTAGTGTTTCTATTCGAGACTGGGATCCTGTCCTGCTCCCAGGGAAGTCAATGGACTGGAAGTTCTACCACAGCAATGGAATGGGGTCAAACCGTGGAATGCTATGTCAGGATTTAGGCCCAGCAAAGCGCTGAACATTGCCACCTGCTAAATCAAGAGCTGCTGGAGACAACGGGCAAACCCTCATTCACGTGGGGGCGAAACTGACTCCCCATGCACACGGCCAGTGCAAAACCCGTGCAATAGCGATACCCTATTTTGAAGGCTTAAGTGGGGCTTGAAGGCTGCATGTCTTATGCAGTAAGTAACTACAGTATTCCTCTAAAATATTTTTTAAATTATTAAATCGGCAGGTTCATAATCTTATTTGTTTATTTCTACCACTCACAGCGGGACAAAATTCTGTGCAATCATTGAGTTTAATGGAATTGTATGAAGTATGAGGAAGGTTAAGTACCTGGTGTAATTATGGTCAAAACTAGAAAAACAACACATTTAGGTGATCAAGTAACTGGTCCCTGTACCAGCCTCCAGTGGGAGTTCAGTGCAAAAAGGTCTTCAGAATAATTAAAATAATAATAATTAATGGAGATATCCCATCTCCTAGAACTGGAAGGGACCTTGAAAGGTCATCGAGTCCAGCCCCCTGCCTTCGCTAGCAGGACCAAGTACTGATTTTTTGCCCCAGATCCCCAAGTGGCCCCCTTAAGGATTGAACTCACAACCCTGGGTTTAGAAGGCCAATGCTCAAACCACTGAGCTATCCCTCCCCCCATTATTATTAATGTTTAAAAGGGGACTGGATAAATTCATGGTGGCTAAGTCCATAAATGGCTATTAGCCAGGATGGGTAAGAATGGTGTCCCTAGCCTCTGTTCGTCAGAGGATGGAGATGGATGGCAGGAGAGAGATCACTTATGTTCTTATAGTGACCCTGTGCATGGCGGGTGAATCACACCCAACCCCCGTCCAGTGGTGAACTTCCCATTGATTTCAGTAGTGCAGGATTGGGCCTTAAATCAATGGGTTTAGTCACGTGAGTAAAGGCTACTTGTGTGTGTGAAAGGTTGCTGGCTCAGGCTCCGAACATTGAAGAGCTACGAGTGCAAAAAAAAGGAAAGAAATAGCCGAGCTTTTGCTCCAGTGACACGAAGGTTATTGTCGGCAGCTGTGCAGAGCGTTGTTCTCTAAGGGCCTGATCCAAAGCCACCGGTGTCACTAGGTGTCGATGCCAAAGGGTGTTGGATCAGGCCTTAAAATAGCCTGGTGCCTTTGTGGATGGGCAGGGATATGAAGTGAAAACCGACAGAGCTATTTCATTTCCAGTTCTCTACAGCTGCCATTCTAAGGTATATATATGGTCCCCATAACCATAACATCAGAGCACCTCACAACCTGCCAATGCATTTACCCTCACAACCCCCTGGGAGGCGGGGCCTTGCTAATATCCCCATTTTACATATGGGAAATTGAGGCCTGGAGTGGTTAAGTGATTTGCCCAAGGTCACACAGGCAGTCTGTGGCAGAGCAGGGAATTAAATTCAGGTCTCCTAAAGCTGAAGTTAGGTGCCCTAATCAGTGCACCATCCTACCTCAGTTGTTCCTGCCCCTTTCTACTCCTTGCGCATTTCTTGAGCTTCTTGAGCTCATAGCTGATAGCTGAGTAAAGCAAACAGATTTAAAAGCTCTTCTGTGCTTGTGGCCATGATAGGGTTTAACAGGTCACAAGGAAGAAAAAAGAATCAGCTTTTTAAAAGAGTCCCTAATTAAGGATTTACACACACAGGCTCAGTTACGCTTGTTGCACAGATCAGGATAAAAATATAAGCGCTTTAAAACATTCCTAAACTGTGTATTTATTGGAACAGCCCTCAGGACCTATCGCTAAGATTAATGCACGTTTTAAACCTGCCCAATCTCACCTCCACTTCCAAGAAAGAATTTCCTGTGTGCATTTGCAGATTTTTCATTTTTATATTAGGTAGTTTAATAATGACCAGTAAGCATTGAACGGGAAACTCATGAGGCAAGCGAGCTAGCTGGTTAAAAATACAAAGGTTCCTTCTCTAGAAAGCCCTTGTAGGCAACAGTTTGAAACAATGTTGGTCCTAAAACCAAAAATACCCACATCTGTGGTTTGTTGCCCTCCCTCCCTTTTTCATTTTGATCACTAGCAGTAACTACCCAAGGGCAGGGCATTCCCAGGGATTACAGGCATGAGGTTCTCAATTGGTCATTGATCTGCACAACGCTTGGAGATTGCTCATTGTTTTAATCAAACAACAAAGAAGAATTAATTCCCAAGAGAAGCCACTGGGATGACAGCAAAATCTGACTTCCACTGTCCGCTGACAGAAAATTGTCTTCAATAGAGTTGGTCACATTTTCCCTTGGAAGTTTTTTCACAAGGAAATCTAGATTTAAAAAAAAACAAAACACATTTTGGGGATTTTTTGGTGGGGAAAAAAAAAGAATTTCTGGCAAAAAAATATTTTTTCAACATTTTAAAATGGCAAATGTTGAGAAACTGACTTTTTTTGGGGGGGGGGTATTTTTGAAATTTTTTGTTAAAAAATCGTGGGTTTTTCTGACTGTTTTCCAACTGGCAAAGGTTGGACATGTTCATGGAACCAAGTCCGGTTTTCCAGCCAGCACTAATCTGAAGGCTCCTAAATTTGGTCCTGAATTTACCTTGTAGCATCCAGTTATAGTAGACCCAGCCCAAAATCTCGCATTGTTTCTTCCCATGACCCAAATCCCACAATCCTCTGCAACCACAAAGGACCATGGAATATAAGCCCGAATGTCTACACCGCAATTGTATAGCCCCCACAACCCAAGCCCCTTTAAGTCAGCTGATCCGGGCCAGCTGCAGGCGTTTTACTGCAGTGTAGACACACCCAGAGAGTCTCATTTCATTACACAACCCTAACCATGGCAGAGTTGTCTAAGAGTCTCAGCGAGGATGACCCGAGCCCTGCCCTGGATTGTAATGGTCTCATCTTGAGAGACCCAGAGCGCTTGCTAATCCTACTGAAGGCAATTGCCAGTGCTCAGTACTTCTTTGGATCTGACCTGGAATATGCAGCCTTGGCGCAAGAGACTGAAGCTCTAGTCTGCTCACTTCCCCCATCTGAAGAAAGTCCTGTCCCCCAGGTAGATGTACAGGGCTCTGTAAGCACGGAGGGCCTGGTGCTCAGTGGTGCTGGGCATTCACAACCTCCTTTGACAGCCGCATGCCAGTACTTTAGGAAATCAGGCCCTGAGGATTGTTCTTAACCAATGGGAGCTGCAACAGCTAGACACAGCAGGGTACAGGGTTGCCAACCCCAAACATGCACAAATTGCAAGCCCAGCCCTCCAGCCTCATGCGTTTTTGGCTTACCAATGATGAGAATAAAAAAACCCCTCTTTTGGAAAATGATGATGTTGTTTGGTGCATTGATTCTATTTATTTATTTACTTCTGTTGCGGTAGCGTCCAGGAGCCCCATTCATGGACCAGAACCTCCCTGCGCTAGGTGCTGTGCAAACAGTAACCAAAAAGATGGCCCCAAGATCTTACGTTTGTCTGCTGGGTTCTGAGCCTTTAAGTTTCATGTTTGCAAGCTTTTCTCTGCAGCCATGAGGGCTAGAAGCTTGTTTTGTTTAAATGGAAGCTGAGAGTCTCACCTAATCACCTGACTCCAGGAGCAGGCGCTTTTGGAAAAGCACCAAATACTGCAAGACTCGTGACAAAATCATGAGAGTCAGCGACACGTATTTAAGGGCAGGTTTTTAGTTTTACCTTCGCACTTCCTGCCTATGCTTCCATCAGACTTTTATGTTACATGGATGTTTGCAATGCAAATTACTTACAGGCAACTTCTAGAGCTGGTCTAGAAGGCCGCGACCACAGGAGGGCTTCAACATTCCAGCTTCAAACTCGTCTGAACTTTAGGGGGTACTTCCAATCTGAACCAAGCTCTAGAGCTGGGTTTTGCAAATTGCCCATTTCTTTGTAAGGGCCCAAACCAAGGGCCAGCTACTGGTCAGCAGGAGTCTTTCTGCTGACTTCAGTGGGATTTGGATCAGAGAAACTCTGTGTCTACTAACTTACACGACCACACCGGTCTCTCCCATCACTTTGTCCTCTCACTCTCTGCCCCGCCCACTTCGTCCCATCTGTCTATTGAATCACCTAGAACCTGATCGAAAGCCCACTGAAGTAAAGGGGAGCCTTTCCATTGACATCAATGAACCCTTTGCATAGTGTGAGCTCTCTGGGGCAGAGACTGTCTATGTTATTGGTTTGTACAGCGCCTAGCACCACAGGGCCTGGATCCCTGACTGAGCGGCCCCCTTATGCGCTACTGCAATGCAAATAAGAAATAATAAGAAGTGACCCTCGCTGGAGAAAACGATTGCTCAAAAAGACACATTCTAGGGTTTGAAGCACAACGTTTGGCTTACTTTAAAATCTCATTTTTCTCCGACATAGAGACGAGTCTGGAAATTTCACCCCGGCTTGGTTTAGCGCAAGTCCCGACATAAACAAAGCAGGGCACAGGCCCTGCCCGTTATGAGAGCACCGCTCCTTGTTAGGACCTATCAGAAAGAAGTTGCAGGTCTGTCCACTGAATGAGCTCTCCACAGCCGCTGTCATTAGCTTTATAGTCCAGACTGACAAGAGAACTGGTGAGCACCAGTTGTGATGGTGGACAAAAGCCCGGTAGGACTTGGACTGAGACCCACCACACCCATTGCACATCAGCCCCGCAAGGCCCGGGCAGGGAGTAATCACTTTTACAGAACTTCCTTTGCAAAATGGGGCAGATTCAAATCCGAGGCTCTGGTCCTTGTTATCAATTCCTGAACTATCTGGTGCTTAAGGACATAGAACGTCCACACTGGGTCAGGCCAATGGCCCATCTAACCCAGTATCCTGACTTCTGACAGTGGCTGGTGCCAGATGCTTCAAAGGGAACAAACAGAACAGGGCAATTTCAAATGATCCATCCCTTGTCATCCAGCCCCAGCATCTGGCAGTCAGAAGCTTAGGGACATCAAGAGCATGGGGTTGCATCCCTGACTATCTTGGCTAATAGCCATTGATGGACCTGTCCTCCAGGAACTTATCTAGTTCTTTTTTGAACCCAGTTATAGTTTTGGCCTTCACAACATCCTCTGGCAAGGAGTTCCACAGGTTGACTGTGCGTTGTGTGAAGAAATACTTCTTTGTGTTTGTTTTAAACCTGTTGCCTGTTAATTTCATTGGGCGACCCCTGATTCTTGTGGTCTGTGAAGGGATAAATAACACTTCCCTGTTCACTTTCTCCACCCCAGTCATGATTTTGTAGACCTCTCTCATAGCCCCCTTAGCCGTCTCTTTTCCATGCTGAACACTCCCAGTCTTTTTAAACTCTCCTCATACAGAAGCTGTTCTATGCCCTTAATTATTTTTGTTGCCCTTCTCTGTATCTTTTCCAATTCCAATATATCTTCTTTGAGATAGGGTGACCAGAACTGCACGCAGTATTCAAGGTGTGGGCATACCATGGATTTATATAGTGGCATTATGGTATTTATTGTTTTATTATCTATCCCTTTCCTAATGGTTCCTAACATTCTGTTCGCTTTTTCGAATGCCGCTGCGGATGTTTTCAGAGAACTCTCCACAATGACTCCAAGATCTCTTTCTGGAGTGGTAACAGCTAATTTTATTTTTTATTTATTTATTTTTATTTGTTTTTAATTTAGACCCCATCATTTTGTATGTATAGTTGGGATTATGTTTTCCAATGCGCATTACATTGCATCTATCAACAATGAATTTCATCCTCCATTTTGTTGCCCCGTCACCCAGTTTTGTGAGATCCCTTTGTAACTCTTCGCAGTCAGCTTTGGACTTAACTAACTTGAGTAATTTTGTATCGTCTGCAAACTTTGCCACCTCCCTGTTTACCCCTTTTTTACAGGGAGGAGGCACCCCTCCGCCTGCTGAATCATGGCAGAGCTCATTTCTTGACATGCCTAAGTCACTCCTGGAGAAGGTGGGAGAGTAGGGAATAATCTGAACATCAATCAAGAGCCATTGAAGACACTCTACCCTTTACAGGGTCAGGCTCCAGAGAAGGAAAGGCCCAGTCCTATAAACCCTGAACTGATCTCCCTCATCACCTACCAGATATAATCCTGGTCCTGGGCTTGGTTGGCACGATCTAATGAAAACAATTTGCCCCTCTCTCCCATCCATTGGGAGACCCTCTCCACATTTCACTCCAGGCTCTTGACCTACCCGTCCCGTGCACTTGACCCCCAACTGCAAGAGGCACCGTTAGGAGCAAGAGACACAACGCTCACCCACGCCACGAATCAAAATCCGATAACCTCAAACCGTTACCTTCCCAGTTCCGGGCCCATCGTGTAGAAGTCCTCCAGGGCAGAGTTGCGGTGGGACCCGTCAATCCAGTACTCCGCTCCGGGGTTGGAGGTAGGCATGTCGGGGGGCCGCAGAAAGGAATTTCCTGCTAGACGTGGGGCAGAGATTGGAATCTTGCTGTGACTTCCCACCCTCCGCACCTAGTCCAGTGTCAAACATGCAGATGGACTAAAAAGCAGTTCTCGGGATTCTCTGGTGGAATAAAATTATATCCACAAATCTCTGTCCTTACGGACCTGCACACTGGGTTTAGTCAGATCGATTCCTCCCTCCTGTGTTTTTCATGATGTCTCTGCACGCCCCCTTATTTTTCATGTCTTTTCAATGCCAAAACCTGATTTTCATAGACTCTGCCAGCAATGCTAGCTGAAGCAGGGATCTCCCTCCATGCACATAAGGAGATGGTCACTTTAGGAGATTTGTGTCTTGGTATTTTTCTCAGGAGACGGCAGAAATCAAGACATCAGGGGTGTCCTCTATTTCTGGAACATGCTTCCTTCTGCCGGTGGCTTGCATCATCCTGAATCCTTTCATCTAGTTGCTCTTTGCAACTTGATTAATATTCATTTTGATTTCATTACCGAACATAACCGCAGAGAAGGAATCGCTGCTTATTGAAGCATCGCTCTCATGAATCCTTTGTGCGCATTTGTCCCCGATTCAAGGTTTGCTCTTTAAAGTCCCAAACATTTTGGGTTAGTTGGCAAGAAAAACACCCCCGCCTCTGATTGCACCTTCACTTCTGTTCCACTACGGTTCTGCTTCTTTGACCCGATGCTCAAGGCCCGTGCTGCAAATTGTCCCAAACTGGCTGGGCCATCCCAGAGCAACTCCCAGATTTGCAATCTTGGAAGATTTCCGATATGTGCTGATCCGCTGAAATTTGCAGCTTGTGGTCCCAGCCCTCTTGGCTATGGAAAATCCCAGGATTTCACGTTTCAGATGCCTCCCTCGTCCACAAAGAGAAGGCTAGGGAGAGGCAGACAGTTTGGCATCTGTGCAAGCAATTCAGCACTGCATTCAAAAATCAGCGCACAGGTTTCTCTCTCGCTGTGTCATTCTTGGGGGGCTCGAGGAAGGCATAACACCACGCCCGGCAGCTGCAGCGTACAAGTGACCTTTATGAGAAACACCAACGATTTCTAGCCCCTCCTTTCTAGCTGGCTCTCTTGTGCCACCAAATGGCTCTTTGCTCTCACTGCAATCTCCTTCACAGCACAAAAAACCCTACCTGACAGCTGGTTCCTTAAATAACCCCGGTCATTTCACCCAATGCATTCATATTACTAGTATATATCATAGGAACAAATAGAGGCCTCCTCACATCCAAGATCAGAGCCCCATGGTACTAGGTACGGACACAAAATAAAACAGTGCCTGCCCCGATGAGTTTACAGACGCTGGGGGAAAGGAAGGATTCTTATGCCACATTTACAGATAATACCTAGCTCTGATACAGCACTTTTCATCAATCTTTTGTTCTTTATGCAACCAAATAATATGTAGAAACCACACCGGCCCAGTGGGGGTCCCAATAACAATGTTCACTAGCTACACACCCGTGGTCTAGCTGCATACACATACTGCTGCTCCGCCCGGTTTGTAAAGCATAGAACATAGTGAGCACCACAAGAGGGCTCACACACTATTTAAAGGGGGATTTCCAATTCCTCTACACTATAAAAACTGAGGTTCAGGGAGCTTAAGGGTGAGCTTTGCAAAAGTACTCAGGATTAACCAAACTCTGCTCCCGCTGAAGTCAGTGATAAAAGTCTCATTGGTTGCAATGGGAGGAGAGCTAGGCCTTTTGAAAGCTCCCATCCTCCGTGAGCTGTCCCAGGGTCACAAGCTGTGGCGGGGCCAGGAATTAAACAAAGATCTGTAGCCACCTGCATGGAACTTGGAGAGAAGAGCACAGGTTGCAGGAGGGAAGTGTTTGGCGGAGGCACCGGGAGGTCGGTCTGTGTGCACATGGCTAGAATGCTCGCTGCAGCGTCTCAGCAAATAGTTCTCTTACTAAACAGCCAGTTGAGTTGCAAGCATGGACTCCTTTTATGTTCTGACCACGCAGGCCGTGCCTCAAACAAGATCAAATGTATCCCTGGCTGGTGCCCTAAGCACAAAACTATCCTTCCAATCCAGTCCCAACCCCACACAGCCGTACTGTGACTTTCACCCAGCCAATAGCCAAGCACCCCTAGGATGGGCAGGCTTGGCTTGTAAATGGGTCCTGGGCTTAGCTGGAGGGGAACGGAGACTTTAAGGCCTGATGCTGAGAGGAGCTGAGCCCCTTGACTTCTGTGGGTGTTGCCGATGCTCAGCAAATCTCAGATCCTGTTAGATTCACTCCCTCTGGGGCACCTGGCATTGGCCACTGTTGGCAGACAGGATGCTGGGCTAGATGGACCCTTGGTCTGACCCAGTATGGCCGTTCTTATACAGGCCAGATTTGTCCATCAACACACTGAGTTCTCCAGGAGAAGCGTCCACATAGAGGGAACACGGGTCTAGTGATTAGAGCACCGGCCTGGACATCAAGGGAACTGGGTTCTATGCCTGACTCTGACATCTACTTGCTCTCTGACCTCAGGCAAGTTACAGCGCCTGTCTGTGCCTCAGTTTCCCCACCTGCAATCGGCTAACACCTCCCTGTCTCACCGGGGTGTTGTGGGGATCTGCGATCGATGGGAGCTAGAGAAGTGTAAGGTAACATTGTCCTTGATCTAACTCTCTTGCAAGCCCTGTGGCTTCCTTCCTGCTGCCTGCCTTCTTCTCTGACCAGCAAAGGTGGGAACAGATCCCTGCAGGAAGGAACGTGCTTCCCACTGGGGCAGTGCCCTGCTCTGCCTCTGCCATGGCAAGTCTGGCTCTTGGAAAAGGCAGCAGAGGCAGGGATCAGCTCGCAAAGGGGAAAGCAGTCGCTTCTCAGTCGGGAGCCCTGAGACAATGCAATGAGGTGGGGCAGATGGGCCGTCCCCCAACCTCCAGCAGGCAAAAATGAAACGCAATCCCTCAGCGTCCGTGTAACGACGGCTCCGCCCCGGCATCGCCCATCAGCAGGGTTTGGACCTGGAACCCTCACCACAGATCTCTGCCGCTCGAGTGAAAGGAGTAGCTCCTTTAGCTGGTAGCAGTAGTAGGATGTTCTCTTGGAGCAGCCGGCAGAGGAGGACGCTCTGCCAGCGTGTTGTGTTTGTGGGCAGGCCGAGAGGGCCGCTTTTCTTTTCCGGTGGAACCTGCTGCAGGTGGAAGGAAGCCTTTATTTATCTGCAGAACAGCACGGGAAGAAGCACCTCCGGCTTTCCACCCTCCCCCCCTGGCCTGGGAATGCCCTGCAGTGTAGACATACCCTGAGTGGAGGCTGCTGCCTACGGTGATGGTGTTATCTGCAAGAGAGACAACCACCCGCTAAGAAACAGACGGAGCAACTCAGCTCATTTCCCCACTCCGGGCCAGTGAATTACTCCCAGAGGGTGCCCAGACTGGGCTAGATCTGAACGAATAGCAGAGGGTGAATCTCTCCACAGCCCCATCCCACAAGCCCCCCGAGCCATCCAGTCCCCTGGGCGTAACAGGCTAGTGTGGGTGTCAGGTTTGCTTTTGGCCGCCTGACGGTCTGTCCTTGGGGCCGATTGCCACGGGGCGGGAGCCAGCGGCGAATCCGTTTCCGACGTCTCTGGAGAAGTGAAAGATGATGGCGTTCGCGGCCGTGAGGACGACCGTCGCAAGGGCACTGGGAATGGAGCTGAGATTAAACCAATTCAGCAATTTGGCCCTACCCTATAACCTGAGGCTAGACACCTAGATGTCCCACGGGGAGTGAGGGAGCCCCAGATCCTCTGAGACATTTAATGCGAGACCAGACAAAGCCCTGCGTTGGGAGGGGACAGACTGCCTGATGTGACAGCTCTTTACCTTCTCTAATGTCAGTGATTCAGGGCTAGATCAGCTACGTGGGATCCTCTCCCCCGGGGCAACCGTGCAGCAGCCAGACCGGATTCCACCTCTCCTGCAGCGCAGAAGCTGGGTGGGATCCCAGCCCGGTGCACCACACAGCTGGTAAGCAGGATGTCCCCCTAGGATTCCCTTGAGCACTAGGCCGGAGTGCTAGATAACCCGCGCCTGGCCCAGCATAGAACTAAGTGTCTGCTAATTTAAGGGCCTGGGTAGTGAAGACCCCCGGCACTTTTGCTGCCTTTGGCAAGCCACGCGAAAGGGGAGAGCAAGCTGTTTCTCTCGTGCGGAGCATTACAAAGCGCTGCTGAGCGCATTTCCTTCGTGTGCTTGTCCTGGGGGTAGCACAGCACCCCCTTCTGCTCCAGTGTGGCACTACCAGTGCTCCCTGCCTCAGTTTCTTTCCCTGAGGGGGGGAGGGTCTCCTCAGTTTTCCCCACATAGGTCAGCGCTGGAGATGTGGTTGGCCTTCCAGCCAAGCTGCAAACAAACTTAACCCCTTAGTTCCCGGGTAACAAATATCCAACTAAAGAGTCACAGCAAACAAAAAAGATTCTTCCCCAGTTCATTGGCTTCTCCTCAGCCACCCTCTGGGCTCCATTATCAGGCCCTTTCTGAGCTACCTTTGAGTCTTTCCCCTGCTCGGGTCTAGAGCGCTGGCTGGTTCTCTTGGAGTACAGCTCTCAGCCCTACTGGGCTCTGTTCCTTGCTTCCTTCCCTGGTCCGGTACAGAGCACTGGCCCCCAGGCTGGTTCTGCTGGAGTTCCCAGCCTCCTGCAGACCCATTCCTGGCTCAGGACCTTCCACAGGAGCCTACCCCCTCCCTGTGGTTCCACGCACCCCAAATTGCTCTCTCTGGGCCCTTTTATGAGGCCTAGGTGTCCATTAAGCTATCACCTAGTCCCCCTTAGTCCCACTCCCTCAGGCTGGAAAGCAGCTAATTAATTATTATGGCACGGGTGGGGCTGGCCCCATCTCCCCTGAAAGGGGCATCACCCTGTGACAGTGCTGCATTGAGCCCCAGGAAAGGTGTGGTCCCTGGTAAACTAGAGGGACAAAGCTGGAACTCAATCTGCGTGGAAGCAGGTTTCTGGTTGTTTTCTGCAATAAAGGCCTCTTCCTTAATGTTTGTGGTTCCATTTATCATGACAACCCCATGCCTCCTGGGCCAACCTGCCCACCCTACACAGCCAGAGTCAGATAGGAAGGATTTTGATTTGTGCTTTTGCCTTCCAATTCTTAAGGATGGAAAATAATTCCTGTCAGTTCCCGCGTGGGGTGAGAAGTGGTTCACTAACACTCAAGCATAAATCTTCCCAAGCCTACCTATAGCCTCAAACTCATGCAGCTTCCATGCACATAGTGACATCAGTGATTCTGATTCAGTGCAGTGCGGAGAGGAGTGAACCAAATTCCCGCCCCACCCCTGGGCAGCAGACCATGGGCCAGATCCTCTGTAGCTCCAGTGACTACACCCACTGACACCAGCTGAGGGTTTTGGCCCTGTAACTTCAGAGTCGCCAGCTGTCACTAGAGTGGAATTTCCGTTTAGAGTTTGCTTGTGTGCATGCAATCGGCTTGCACTAGGTACAGTCCTCTTCCCGGGGAGAGCGTGCTTTAGGAAAAGGCAAATCTGGATTAGCCCAGAGGAGACGCTGCAACATGAGAATGCCCCAGTGGAAAACTCTCCCCTCCTGCTGCGGGGTCCAGTTCCATGGTGACCTTCCTTAGCTGTCAAGGACTATCTGGAGACTCCTTTAGAGCTCGTCAGTGCAATTCTTAGCCTGCCCGTGGGGCTCCGTGCAGAGCAACATGCATGTGGTCCTAAGGGGAAATGCACTGCACCTCTTAAATGCTGCCTAGGCCTTGTGCTAGCCCCTCTCCACAGGGGTGAATTTCCCGCTGCCTGGGTTTAACATGCCACCTGCACCGTGAGACCCTGGCGTCCCAGGAAATAGGGGACTGGGCCCATGTGGCAGTGAGAAGCTCTGACCCCAAAGGCCCCTGTGGACCCTTCCCTGGCATCCTCCTGGCTCTTCGGTCTCAGGGAAAAGGAAGGCGTCTATCTGCAGCATATGTTGCTTGAAGACAGAGATGCTTCCTCCGTGACCTATTTTCCCAGTTAACTGGGCTACGCAATGTTTCGGCCACCACTAGTGATCCCCCTCCTGGGCGCTCGCACAGCAAGGGCACGCTCTGGTCGAGGCTCTCGTTTTCTGAAATGCACAAAGTGGAGGCTGTGTGTGTGTGTGTGTGTGTGTGTGTGTGTGTGTGTGTGATCCCTTTGCTGGGGGGGGATCCCAGATATCTTCCAGCACTGCAGGGCGTTCAACCCAGCCAACAGCCCCGCTAAGCCTGCAGCTCAGATGGTCACCGTGACGGGGTTAGGCCCTGGTGTCAGAAAGTTCTGGATTCTGGCTGCCTACAGGGATGTCTACACTACAGCCGCTCCACACAACTACGGTGCTGCAGCTGTGCCGACAGAAGGGGCTTTTCCTTTGCTGTAGTTCACCCACCCCCTTGAGAGACAGTAGCTAGGTCGAAAGCAGAATTCTTCCATCTGCCTTGCAGTTTCTACACGGGGGGTTAGTCAAGGCCAGATTTCCAATTAGGCACAGTAGGCACATACCTAGGGGCACCGGCGTTCTAGGGGTGCCTAAAAGTTAAAAGCGGGTAAAACGTTTCATTTTTTATGGAAAACACGAAGGTCGGCTGTAGTCGCGGGCGGGGAAGGGCGCTGAAGATGCGGTGCCTAGCGGCAGGTAAGGTGTAAATCCGGCCCCGGGGTTAGGTCCGCTTTACTATGTATCTCAGGGGTGGTGAATTTTTCTCACGCCTGAGTAATATAGTTAGGTTGATCTAAGCTTTACGTGTAGAGCACGCATAAGATATACCACATCCAGAACGTCTTTCACGTGTCTGTCTATCTATCCATCCCCGTACACACCCATCTATTTATCTAACAGGATCTGCATTCAGATGGGACAGGTGAAATATGACTCCCCCTGAGTGTTGAAATTCATTTGGAGGATGGAGAGAAACCGAACTGGTTACATCCCCACCTAGAACAGAGTCTCAACCACGCCCTGAGGAACAGAACAACCCAGATTGGACTCCAACTGTGCGTTCTCTGCTGCTCCAGCAGGGACTCTGGTGAAGAAGTTTTGGGTGTTGGGTTTGGTGTGGAGGGGGCTGGCTGGTGTTTAGTGGCCTGTGATGTACAGGAGGTCAGACGTGGGAGTCCCTTCTGGCCTTAAACGCCATGACTATGACTCCAAGGAGTCAGAAGTCCAAGGGGCAAGGGAACCTCCTGGAACAATTTCTCCAGGCTCTCTCCCCAGCTCTTTTCCAGTCTCTTGCACTGAGCAATGGCTCCCAGACCTTCCCCTGAAGATCCACTTCCTGCCCTTGGCTGAGTTCTCAATCCACGGCAACCCTTAATCCAGGGCTACTGCCAGTTGGCTCCCTGCAGTGTTTCACTTCCCAGGCACTTGCAGAGGTTCAGACCGCCAAGCACTGGACACCACAGATCTTTCAAGAATCAAAGTCTTTCATCTTTCCCAGTATTCTTAAAGAATTGCAATGTTGACTTTTGTTATAGGGCCCCTTTCGCCTGCTGCTCTTATTCGGTGTTGCAGCAAAAATGTGGATACTTTAAGGCCTCTGTGTTTTTCCTAGTGATCCCGCCCCCCTTTCGATGGTGCACCCTTTGCACTCCCACAGGAGAGGGTCGGCTGTTTCCTGGACCGTGCCCATCCCACATAATCCAGCTCCGTGTTTGGTTCCTAGTCACAAATCACTATTTAAGCCCCAATGGCCAGTCACTGTTCTAAACAGGGCCACTTCGCTCTGTCTCTCCGGGCTGTGGAGCACATCAGCATTCTCTACTTGTGGGCGTATTTCACAGCTCACCCCCTTGTGCTCCGTGTGTTCTCTCGTTAGACTCACCCCCCAGCGCCGACGCCTCGTTAATTGCACCCTCCGGGTGCACCCGGGTGTGTTAATTGGCCTTTCTGCCCCACACTAACCATTTCACCACCCCCACCCCGCAGACACCACTTAAAGCCTATTTTGGGGTGATCTACGCGGTGCCTCGGCTCTGCACAGGGGTGAATTCCACCCTATGCCAGGGCTTTGCCCCCCTCATCATCTAGAACTCGCAGCAGGGCAGTCCCCATCCCGGGTCAAACGTCAACCCTGTGGATGCAGCTGTTTCCGTGGAACAGAGAATGCGAGACCCTCCCACTGCTGGGCTAGAAAACACCCCTAAAGCAGATGGACGCAAGGCCTGATTTCTAAAGTCCACCATCAACATGTCTCTAGATCTTAAAAGGGGCATGAAAAAAGCTCCCTCTGTCTTGTGGGTCAGAAAACAGCCAAGCGGCAAGCACCTTTGCTAGTTTAAATCTTCCTTAATGCCGCCCCGGGGAGGCAGTCTGATTAGCAAAGCATATTTGCAGTAGATACATTTTTAATTAAACAGTACGTTGTTTGCCCTCACCCCCTCGCCTCCAAGGAGGGTTAGCTGCTGGCAGCTTCGATCTCAGACAGATGGCTACTGCTAAGATATTACAACCTACCGCCATCTGGACAGAGCTGGCATAGCCGGCCACGAGCCAGGCTCTGCCAATGTGTTCACTAAACACTGCGCGTTAATGCGAACCGCCTGGCAGCTGCGGATGAGGGAGGGCTGTGGCAGCCGAGGTGGAGGGAGAGGCTGTCTTGGCCACTAGGTCTCCAGAGCTCCTGAGAGGTGCCGCTGTTGATGGGCCAAAGCTGTTAGGAATGATGGAGTCTCATGCCTGAGCTGGTCCAAACATAACCCCAAACAAAGCACCAATAAACACCTGCTCAACACCATGAAAAAGGGGTGAAATTTGTCATCTTCCCTGCCCAGGTCTAGGCCCCACCCTCAGCCCCATGGTTGGGATTCCCAGAATCCTTTGCTTCCATGTTAAAAATGCCTGTGGCTGTTCTACACGGAGGGTTCTGGACACTGCTATCAGCTGTGGGGCTGAATTAGTGTCATCAGCGGTGGCTTATTTGCGTAAAGGTTGCCTGACACAATGCTGTTGTCTCTGGGATCAGCCCCTGGTACTGATCAGCTGTCGGGTGTAATGTACAATATCTCTACACATCCCCCACCCCGGGAGCTGGGCCTTTAGGGCTCTCTTGTTATCTAATTATCTCGGAGCTGCTTTTTGATGCCTGGCGGGCTGGAGCATTTTTATTTGCAGCACCCTGGTCCATTTCCTTCACCAACGGACATACCGTGGGTCTGCTGCGTCTCCATCCTCTCTCAGGGCACAGCCGACCCGCTGCTGCTATGAACCCATTTTCAGAGCCATAAAGAGAAAAGGTTTTTTTCCCATTGAGATTAAGCATGGGGACAGGAAAGTCATTGGAATCTCCTGCTTCTGTGACCCGGCCCTGTGATTGCCAGTCTCGAAGAAGCAGGGTTCATAATATGCTTTCACCATCCGCTCGTGTTTCTCAGAGGCTGCCGAAGGAGCAGTGTTTTTGCGCTTAGAAGCAGATTTCAATTCCCTAAGCAGCTAAAGGCCAAATCCAGACTTGGTGCAAATTGACAAAGCTCCACTGATGTCAATAGGGCCAGCTGGGGTAAATCAGTGTCGCCCCTTTTAAGTCAGTAGGCCAGGGTGACTTGGCCCAGCTCCATTGGAGTCAATGGGTCTGATTCTCCAACACCCTGCATCATGTGCCGCCCCAGAACAGCATAGCCAGCCCTCCTGTAAATGACTACACAAAGTGCAGGGCAATGGAGAGTCAGGACCAATGGAAACAAGGAATCCGGTGGCACCTTAAAGGCTAACAGATTTATTTGGGCATAAGCTTTTGTGGGTAAAAAACCCACTTCTTCAGCTGCATGGAGTGAAAGTTACAGCTGCAGGCATTATATAGTGACACATGGAGAGCAGGGAGTTACCTCACAAGTGGAGAACCAGTGTTGACAGGCCAATTGGATCAGGGTGGATGTAGTCCACTCCCAATAATAGATGAGGACCAATGTAGTGATGCTGATTTACACCAGCCGGGGATCTGATGCTGTGTCTTTAATAAATCCCCTTACACAAAACTCCTACAGGATTTAATTGCAAATGAGCGTCTCTCTGTAGCTTTTTGTTTTTTAAGCCACCTTTACATTCCCCTGATCCTGGGGCCAGTTTGTACTCTGGCATGATTTAGGTTGCTCCAACTGCTATACCCCACAAGCCTCCCTTAGCTGGGAATAGATCCCAGGAGTCCTGAATCCCAGACCCCCACCCTCTTTTGGAGTCTGCTGGGTATCAGACCCAACCACCACGCTAGTGCCATGTCAGCAGCTTGCCTCAAGGTGGTGCTGTTGCCTTCCATATGGACACAGAGCAGGGTTCCTTTCCCAAGGGACCTTTGCAGAATGATGGAGGTGGGATTGGGGATCATTCTCCTTCCTAAACCCCAGGGATGGTGGCGCCTGGAGACAGGACACCGCATGGAGTGGGCCGAGGGGGGGCTCTGAGGTGGCTCGGCTGGCTGGTTCTTGCTCGCATGCTCAGCGTCTAGCTGATCCCCATCTGTGGGGTCAGGAAGGAACCCCCCCCCCACCCCAGGTCAGATTGGCAGGACCTTTGAGGGGGGGCAGGAGCAGAATTCACCTTCCTCTGCAACGCATGGGTCTCCCACTTAATCATTGCCCTGCATTGTGGGGGGCGGGGGGCCTCCTGTTCGCTGCTGGTGGCCCATAACAGCCTAGTCTCCTGCGGGCTGTCACACTTTGGTCTCATTTGGGCTGTTGGGTTTAGTGTGCGGGCGCTGGCCTGCGCCATACAGGAGGTCAGCCTATGATCTGGAGGCGATTTAAACTCCACGGGTACGTCTACACTGCACTAAAAAACCCACGGCACCAAGTCGCAGAGCCCAGGTTCATTGACTCGGTCTCACGGGGCTGGGGCTGCAGGGCTATACAATTGCACTTTAAACATTTGGGCTCTGGCTGGCGCCTGGGCTCTGAGACCCTCCCCCCTTGCGGGGTCTCGGAGCCCAGGCGCCAGCCCAAACCTGACCATCTACACTGCAATTCTCAGCCCCGCAGCCAGAGGCCCCCCTCCCCTATGAGCCCGCGTCGGCTGACCCAGGTCACCAACGCGGCTGTGCTGGGGGGGGTCTCTGATCGCAGTGTGGCCATGCCCAACGACTCTGTGATTGTGGTAGGTGTTCTGAGGTGACATAACCAGGAGGAATTGGATAATGTGGAGCACCGGTGCCTACTGGCCGAATGCCAGACTAAACATTCCAGTCCATGAGGCCTGGGGCAAAATCTCACCACGGAGCCCCTTGCTAGTGTGCCATTTAAAAACAGCACAGGGGAATAGACTCAGGGCTGCCCAGAGGATTCAGGGGGCCTGGGGTCTTCGGTGGCGGGGGGCCCCCGCTGCCGAATTGCCGCCAAAGACCCAGCGCTTCGGCGGCGGGTGCCGGGGTGGAAGGACCTCTCGCCGCGGGTCTTCAGGGCACTTCGGTGGCGGGTCCTGGAGCGGAAGGACCCCCCGCCGCCGAATTGCCGCCAAAGACCCGGAGCGGAAGAAGCTCTGGGGGCCCGGGCCCCACGAGAGTTTTCCGGGGGCCCCGGAGCGAGTGAAGGACCCCGCTTCAGGGGCCCTGAAAAACTGTCATGGGGGCCCCTGCGGGGCCTGGGGCAAATTGCCCCACTTGCCCCCCCCGGGCGGCCCTGAATAGACTGTGTGATGGGCCAATCCCGTCTTGGGTCAGGGAATGAAGGGCAGGGGTTCTCCAATTTCCAATTCTCTGGGCCAGATCCTCCGCTGGTGTCAGGGGAGCCCGGTGCAATGAACTGAATAAGCCGTGCCCTCCATGACCTGGCGCCTGAGCGACCTTCCCCATTAAACGGCGTCTCTCCGGACGAGAGGATTGTGCTGAGGAACCGTTTCTTCAGATAAAAACCTCCTATGAAGTTATGACGGTTATGCCGGGGTAATAAAACCTGAGATTCCACCGCCTTCATCAAAGCATAGGACCTCAGGATACAGACATCAAAAGGGAATCTCTTCTGGAGGTCTAATCGGTCCCCCATTACCACTGCTGCCCTAATGATTAGGACAAGATGTGCCCTCAAATTCTGGCTCCCGAGGGCAAGCGCTTCCAAGCTGGTGGACTTAATCCTTCCTCCGGTGAGGGATTCCAGCGTGAGATTTCTCTTGTACGTACAAGGGAAGGAAATTAATACTTGGCCGAGAGCGCGTCTCCAGGTCGCGCCAAGCACCAGGCCCCTGCGATATTAGCTCTGATATCGAATATGCGAGACGTGTGCAGAGGGGATTTCAATAACACGCTCCATTTCTCTCTCCTTGTTAGCGAGGGAGCTGGGAATTCTCCGCCGTGTTCAGAGCCTGCCTCTGACTACTAGCAGTGGTTCGGGCAGGGCAGTGAGCGGCGCGGGCTTCCACTCAATGACAAGTACTCCATCATCCGTATTTACCGGGAGGGATGGAAAAAAGCAAACCACAGGCGGGAGGGATGGAAAAAAGCAACAATCAGGCCACCGATTTCATCCCAACATGCTAAACCCCTGCAAGTCCCACCGGGCTGCAGTAGGGCTTGTGGGTGTGAAGATCAGGCTACTTTTTAAGATGGGGGTGGTCAAAGGCCACTAAGGGAGTTAAGGTGCTTGGATCCCAGTCTATGCCTTGTCAACACGTAAAGGTTGTACTGCTTTAACAATCCTGGGATAGTGATATGTAGGTATTCCCCTATTGTGGGTGTAGTTATATGGGTCTAAAGGTGTTTATAGACCCCGTATAGCTCATTTCCTGTACTGGAAGGAGAATAAGCTACACTGGTATAAGGCAACTTTATACCAGTATAACTCTGTCCATATTAACTATTATTATTAATTAATGCTACAGTAGCACATGGAAGCCCCAGTCACAGACCAGGACCCCATTGTCACGGCAGAATGGGGGCGGGACCGCAGGTGGAAGGGGTGGGGAGGGACTCCCCACTTGCTCTGGCCCAGAGCCCCAGGAAACCTTAATCCACCTCTGCACAGAGCTCATCCTCAGATCAAGACAAATCGCCATGGGGTGTAGCCGCTTTGAAGATGGAGCAGGACCCAGATTGCTGTCCAGTGAGATCCTTACGGTGGCCTGGCTGGAGGTTCAGTCTGCGGTTCTTGGTATGGATGGATTATTAGGATGAAAGGCCAGCTTATTACGGCGTGTGTTTACCAAGGAATCCCCCCCGTGCTAGGCGCTGCGCAAACACAGAACAAAAAGACAGTCCCTGCCCCCAAAAGCTGGTTTTACTGCTATAATTATATTGGTAAAAAATCACCCCCCCCCCCCAACCAACATAGTTACACTGGCACAAACACTGTCTTTCGAACGGGCATAATGAGCAACCGATGGGAGGTACGCGCTCAAATCCCAGTTGAAATGCTTAAATAGGGATTTAGGAGCCAAACCACATTGGGGCTTATAAATACTGCTACTGCTGCTAGGCACCTTGGGAAATGTTGATACCATCTGAAAACCCTCCCTTTTGTCTTCCCCCCGAAGCCAAATGTTATAAGAACATAACATAAGAATGGCCGTACTGGGTCAGACCAGCCCAGTATCCTGTCTACCGACAGTGGCCAATGCCAGGTGCCCCAGAGGGAGTGAACCGAACAGGTAATGATCAAGTGATCTCTCTCCTGCTGTCCATCACCACCCCCTGACAAACAGAGGCTGGGACACCATTCCTTACCCATCCTGGCTAATAGCCATTAATGGACTTAACCTCCATGAATTTATCCAGTTCTCTTTTAAACCCTGTTATAGTCCTAGCCTTCACAACCTCCTCAGGCAAGGAGTTCCACAAGTTGACTGTGCGCTGTGTGAAGAAGAACTTCCTTTTATTTGTTTTAAACCTGCTGCCCATTAATTTCATTTGGTGGCCCCTAGTTCTTATATTATGGGAACAAGCAAATAACTTTTCCTTATTCACTTTCTCCACACCACTCATGATTTTATAGACCTCTATCATGTCCCCCCTTAGTCTCCTCTTTTCCAAGCTGAAAAGTCCTAACCTCTTTAATCTCTCCTCATATGGGACCCGTTCCAACCCCTAATCATTTTAGTTGCCCTTCTCTGAACCTTTTCTAATGCCAGTATATCTTTTTTGAGATGAGGAGACCACATCTGTACGCAGTATTCAAGATGTGGGCGTACCATGGATTTATATAAGGGCAATAAGATATTCTCCGTCTTATTCTTTATCCCCTTTTTAATGATTCCTAACATCCTGTTTGCTTTTTTGACTGCCGCTGCACACTGCGTGGACGTCTTCAGAGAACTATCCACGATGATGCTGAGATCGTTTTCCTGAGTAGTTGTAGCTAAATTAGCCCCCATCATATTGTATGTATAGTTGGGGTTATTGTTCCCAGTGTGCATTACTTTACATTGATCCAAATGTTCTTCCACATTAGGGTGGTGAACCATTGGAACTAAATACCAAGGGACGCCGTGGATTCTCCATCTCCTGGGGTATGTCTGCACTGCATGTGGGAGTGAGCCACCCAGCCCGGGTCCACAGACTTGTGTTGGTGGGGCTCACGTTAGCATGTTAAAAACAGCAGTGTAGACATCATGGCTCAGGCTGGAACTTGGGCTTGAAACCCTGAGCTCCAGCAACGCGGATCAAAGCTAGATACCTTTCTGGGAGACTCAAACACCAGTTATTGGTCTTAATACAGGGGTGAATGGGTGAGATTCGTTGCCCTGTGTTATACAGGAGACCAGCCTAGATGATCTAATGGTTCCTTCTGCCCTTAAACTCTGGGAAGAGTTGCACAGAGGGGTTGTTAAAGGAAAGGGATTTCTCACTGAGTTTCAGGTAACTGGGAGATTTAGATAAGGAAGCTCGACACGCGGTGCTATAAACTGGAGCGCATTGGATTGGCTCTTTGTGCCAATGTAATCGGCTGTTGGATTGGCAGAGCCTTCCTGAAAGAAATTGACAAGCAGGTCTTGCCGGCATGCAATGTTCTCATTGTAATGAGCTTCCTAAGTGTTTATTAGAATATTTTATCATCTCTGAGAGAGGCAAGCTCAGGCCTGCTTGATCGAGTCAAGTTGCAACTCTCCTTTGGAAGGAATATTCTTAAAGGCAGCGACCTGCTAACTGGATACATTCACTTTGCCTCAATTTATACAAATCCTGCCTGTGCCCTGTTATGTTGCAGAGATAAGGGTGGATTGGAGAAGGCTGGTTTGCATAACTATTATTTATCACTTCATCTAGTACAAGCACCATCCCCCTGTTTCTCCACAGCCCCCCACAATTGTAGATTATATCTGAAGAGGCCCAGCACCTATTCCTTTGTAATATGGTAATATGGGTTTGTTTGTTTCTTTTCGATAGCTTGGCAGTTCTGCTAACGATTGGCTGGCGGCTGTTGGTATAGGGATGGACTGTTTACCGCCTATATCCAAACAACACACTACACTGATGATGTAGTCTGATGAAGTGGGCATTCACCCAAGAAAGCTTATGCTCCAATACTTCTGTTAGTCTTAAAGGTGCCACAGGACCCTCTGTTGCTTTTTACAGATTCAGACTAACACGGCTACCTCTCTGATACTTGACTACACTGAAGTTCACAGGGTAGGGACTATCACAGTCTGTGTTTCAAGCATATTGTCAGTGCTTAACCAATCAATAATCATTAGAGGAGGGATTAACCCATTTATCACTTCTGCGCTTATGTTAATTATACGAGATATTCCATCAATTGGCAAATGAATACTTCGGGGTCAGATCCTCAGCTGGTGCAAATCGGGGTATCTCACACCCAGGGCCGGCTCTAGGATTTTTGCCGCCCAAAGCAAAAACAATTTTGGCCGCCCCCCCCCCCCCCCGTTTTTTAATTACCCCACCCCCGGCCCCGCCTCAACTCCGCCCCTTCCCCAAATCAACAGCCCTGCCTCCTCCCCCCAGGCTCTCAAGCCTAGGAGGGAGGGAGGGGGAGAAGAGGCGCCCGCGCCGCAGCCACTCGGAGTCTCCCCCTCCCTCCCAGGCTCTCAAGCCTGGGAGGGAGGGCGAGTAGCGGCGCGCGAATCAGCTGTTTCGCGCGCCGTGGCGCGTGAGTGGCAGCAGCAGCGGAGGTGAGCTAGGGCGGCCGGGGCACATTTTTAGGGGCGGCATTCTGGCGCCGGCCATGCCGCCCCTAAAAATGTGCCGCCCCAAGCACCAGCTTGTTTTGCTGGTGCCTAGAGCCGGCCCTGCTCACACCCGCTGAGGATCGGGGCTCAAAAGTCAATAGTTCCCAAAAGCTCCTGCGTAGACACAGGCCCAAACTGTAGAAATGACCCAAACTGCAATTCAAAGCTCAGCTGAAGAGATAATGCCTCATGCTGCTCCCTGAAATTTGTTCGACTCGGGTTCTGGCACAGGAAGCCTGTTTGAGAGGTGCTGGCCCATCCCACAACACGCTCGCCTGTGGCTAATTGGCAAATTTAACACCAGGAACAAACTGCAGGGGTGCCCAGTAGACTACCTAGATGTGTCTTATACATAGCGGGGAGCGGTGATCTCACAGAGTGAGGTGCACGGCAGAACTTGCACTAGAATAACAGAAGGGACTGTCAGTTAAGATCCAGGGGGCATTAGCAGAACTGGTCTATGAGGGGAAGCTGCATGTCAGGAGCACGGCACATGGGCAGAGCTGTCTTAGGCCACGGACTGAACTAGCAGGGGGTGATCCGCAGGTCAGGACCGAAGGAGGAGGACAGAGCTGTCTGAGGACGCCTGCTGAGCGTTTGCTGATCTCAGCTTTCCCGTAGTGGGGGTTATTAGCCCTAATTCCAGACATCAAATTTTCTAAAGAAAATATAATGTTCCTTCTGCATCACTGCCTGGCACACGTCTGGCTCTCGTCCATTCCGTTCCCCCAAGAAGCGGAGGGATGATGGGTTTGAATTAAGACACTGGAAGACGACCTTTACCCTTTTGTCTCTGAGAGAGGAATTAATTATTTTGTTCTCTCATTACACTGGAATAAAATCTATTTTAGAGCAGCATAAATTTTGGTGCCTGAAATCACTTTTTATATCCCGGGAAACATTTCTCGCCGTCTCACTCTTTTTTAAGTCATTTGTATTTAATTGCTCGGCTGTCGACGTTTCTGATGAAATACAAAAGAGAGAAAAATGAACTACCGTGTTTTGAAGAGACTGATTTAAAACTCGGGCAATTGAAGAATTGGCTTCCAGGCAAAGGTAGGGGATTGAGGGCGGATGGTACAAGTGGTTAGTTCGCTAGCCAGAGACCTAGGTTTAATTCCTAGCTCCGCCAGCAACTCCGTGTGCCCTTGGGCAAATTTCTGCAGTGTATGCCTGGGTCTGTGGGACCGGGGCTTCTGGACATGGGGTTTCTAAGCTCACGCTTGAGCAGCCACACACTGCTTGACCTAGTCTCTCAACCATGCTAATATAACCCACACACCTCCTGGGTGTGGTGCTGTCCCCTCTAGTGGCACCGAGACCACTTTGAGATTAACGAATCTGCTACAGCCTTAGCTAAGAGCCATATGGCTTTTCCCTCATGCAGTAGAGGCTCATGCATTTAGCTCCAGGGGTCCCAGGTTCGATCCTGCCTGCCGATGACCAGGGTCTGTTCGTGTTACACTAATGCGTCCATACTGCACTGCACAGAACATCTGACTTCAGGTCTGCAGCTCAAGCTGCGTCCACACTGCAAAATGGCAGGGCTTGGACTCAGGTCTCAGCAGGACTTGGGCTCTGACCCACCCCACAGCAGGCTCCTAGGACCCAGACCCTGAGTGCTTACTGGCCTGAGTCAGATCATTTGTATGCAGACAGACAGGAGGCCTCAGACCTGAGTCAGAACCAGGGCTTAGCGTGCAGTGTAGACGTACCTTCTGTGCCTTGGTTCCCTACTTACAAATTGGTACCGTCACTTCCGTAGGTCCCATGGGGGGTGTGAGGATACATGCAGTAAAGATTGTGAGGTGCTCAGACATTGCAGTCACAGGGGCCATCTAAGTACCTTAGCTAGGATTGTCTGGGAGGGGCTCTGGAATCTTGAACGGGGTTGGAGGGCATCCCTTTCATTCAGCCAAGGACCAGATGTGGGAGGTGATGAAGCGTTACATTCTCCAACGAGCCGACGTCCCATTTTCAAAAGTGACTTAGGTGCCCAGGCCCAGATCGGCACCTAATTCCCATGGGCATTTGGTGCCTAAATACCTTTGAGGATCTAGGCCTTAGTAACCTAAGTCTCATTAAAAGTCAACTCCTAAGAGCCTAAATCACTTTTTGAAAAATGGCTCCTAAACCACTTAGACACTTGAAAATTTTACCCAAAGCCCCACAGTGAGAGGCAAAAAAGTAGGATTTCGTGCAGGAAACTTAAAATGATGTCGGGGTCACTGCTTTAGTGCAAGAGCTCTCAGGCCCTGGAAGCTGACCCCCTGAAAGTTCTCAATCAGGTGTCAGGAGGTTGTGACCCCTCCCTCCCTCCCCTCCTATATTTCTAAATGGCAAAGGGGTCGGAGCTAGAGGAGACGGGCCCAGGGGTGGAGAAGGGGATCGTGGTATAGAATCATAAAAATGTCAGGGTGGAAGGAACCGCGAGAAGTCATCAAGACCAGCCCCCTGCACCGAGACAGGCCCTAGTAAACCTAGACCATCCCTGACGGCAGTTTGTGCAACCTGTTCTTAAAAACCTCCAGTGATGGGGATGCCATGTGGAAAAGGCTGCGAACCCCTGTTTTAAGTGTAAGTAGCTCTTTCCGTCACTTCGGTTTCATGAGTCTTTATTTCTGATGCAAATAATTTTCAGTGATGCAAGTGAGGGGACACCTAACGTGTGCAGAAGATAGGCCTGCAGCGAGCCATGTCCCTCAGAATGAGGAGTAGCGAGGTATGCCTGGTGGCAGTGTCTTTGACCCAGTCTAGTGGCTAATGAGTCTACTAGAGCTGCTGGTGAGGCCAGGTAGGCCAAGATTATTGAGAATGACTGGTGATTACGAGAGTGAAGCCAGTTGCCCTTAAGGAAGATGGTGGCTAGGGTGACCAGACAGCAAATGTGAAAAATCGGGATGGGGTTGGGGGGGTAATAGGAGCCTATATAAGAAAAAGACCCAAAAATCAGGACTGTCCCTATAAAATTGGGACATCTGGTCACCCTAATGGTGGCCCTGTATGCTGCTGGGAAGCAGAGAGGTGTCCTGAGATGACCAGGTGAATGGAGGCGGTGGCCAGCTTTGCTATGGCCTCCCTCCCAGTGAGAGTAATGTGAGATGGTGGCTGGTTTGAGAAGGCCATCAAAACTGAGGGCAGCCTGTGGCCTCACTCCCACTGAGAACAATAAGAGATGGCAGCCATTTTGAAAGAGGGCACCCCTGAGTGAGTTTCTGTGGATGAGAACGTTGTTTTTCAGACTGGAGGAGAAACTTTCTTTTGCATGACCCTCCTCAGCACAAATGTCCTTAGACGGAGACAAAAGGGAATCTCAAGGAGGGAATTTTCCACTCAGTCCCCTGCTTCCATTCCCTTCTTTGAGTGGAAACGGCCAGAACTGGATTATTCCACAATGACGTTGAGCCCCGTCTGTCGGTTCTTAATCCATTGCTGAGGAAATGGAAAGGCCCAACCACGGCCACACGCTCTGCAGCAGCCTGGGTGGCAAAATGATTTGATATGCAGCCCGGCCACCCCTTGCTCTTGATTTATTGATTGCATCCCGCTGTGTCATGGGCCCTCAGCTGGTTACGGCAACATATTCTCCATGCAGGCGGGGGAGAAATGGCAGCCATCGGAAATACTAATTGGCTAGATAGGTCAGTACCTGCTAGGGGTGGCAGAGAGGTTTATACCATCCCTGCGGGATGCTCAATGGCTTGGAATTTAAAATGACTATTAATACATATGGTTAAACTGCCCCCTGGCATCACCCCCCCCTACACACACACACAAATTCCTCTCCCTGTTAATTGAATGGCATGAAGCCAATGAGGTCAGAGCTCACTCAAGCCAGACAAGGGCATAGAAACACATAGCGCTGTCTGCTAGCGAGACAGGTCTGTCTACCTACCGGTGTTTAGCATTCCTGCCATGAACTGCTCATTAAAAAGCTAAAAGACGGCTTAAGCATCCCATTAGAGACTCCAGTGTTCTGTAGTTTCTTCCCTTCCAGATATGTTTGTGTGGTTAGAGGCCAATGTGTGTAGGTAGCGGAGATCACAGCCAAATGTCTGGAGGAAAAAGAGGAACATTTACATTTCTGGCATCGCCGGCTGCAGGGCCAGATTCTTTCATGTCACCCTCTTGGCAAACAAGCCGGGTGGCTTGTTCGAGGAAGAGACTCGATTTACCTGTTACCTGCGGGAGAGTGGGGAAGGAGGGCTTAGATCTTGGAGGTGACTCTGTCATTCCTTCTGCACCTGCATCGATTCAGCGCTGGGAACCTGAATTAAATACGGTGCCTGCTTAAAAAATAAAATAAAAGAGGCATTTAGACTACTAGAGTGCTTCTTCTTTGATCTCAGGAGCAAAGCTGGTACCTGGACACTTGGCCCACGCAGGTAGAACCCCCAGCACCAAGTGTGCTGTCAGTGCATTTAACTCCTGGCTGTTGAGGGTGCTTGGCAGATACCCCCGCACCAGGGAGCAAGATTTGGGTTTCGATACAAACACACACACAATCCAAATCTTTCTTATGGCTATTTGGCAGGGAGGGAGCTGATGAGATTTTGCAACTCTGCTACGCTGGCCACCCTAGGATCTCAAAGCTCTTTACATAAATTTATTATGAGGATGGTTAGTTACCGTGTGTATTACGGTAGCGCCTAGAGGCTCATGCCAAGCTCGGGGCCCTGTTGTGCCGGGTGCTGTCTGGCTACAGAGAAAGAGACCCCGTCTCTGCCCCCAAAGCTCACAATCTAAATAGACAAGGCTGACAAAGGGTGTGAGGGGAAACTGAGGCAGGAAGTAACTTGGCCAAGGACTCACAGCAGGTCATTGGCAGAGCTGGGGATCAAACCCAAGTCTCTTGACTTCTGCTTTGTTGCTCCTTCAACAAATAAGAGTGACACTGGAGACAGGTCAGTAATACTGCCCTGGTTTTGCAGGTATGGGAACGGAGGGCCACAGCAGCTCTGCAAGTCAATGGACTAGAACCCAGGCATCCTGACCCCCTAGTCCTGCCCCTGAACCACATGATCACCCTTTCTCCACCCCTGCTCACAGTGCAAAGGCCTGTGGCGAGAGCCAATACAGCTTTGCACCCCGCTGGCAGCAGGAGGTCATAAACAGGAAGCACACGTATGGAGGGTGAAATTTTCCCCTGTGCAGAGGGTCAGCACAAGCCACGTGCACCATACGTGCACTAGTTTGAAGGCTTAAATGGGGTTTGAGTGGGACATAGGCCCTGCACTGGCTTCCTGCACAGGGGGGGATTATGACCTAGGAGAATTTTGCAACTTTCCTTGGGAAAATCTGACTCTTAATGACTATTACACCTTTGCCTAAAATGGGAACGATCCGGTTTACCCAGCTGACACGGTGCGCCGTGGTTTTCTGAATCAATATGTGAGCAGTGCTACCCTGTCGCAGGCCAAATCCCAAGGGGTTCTGGGCACCCACTGCTCCCTTGGGGGCAAGTCCCAAGCCAGGACCCGATGCTGATCTCCCGCCCATTTTTGCATCACTCCGCTGACATCACTGTTGTTACTGCTGATTTACACCGGCATTAATGAAATCAGCTTCTGTCATTGCCAGACGAAGCTTCCATTGCATTCCATGGGACTGTCACTAGAGCAGGAATTTCAGGATTTGACCCCCCTCCGGAGAACTCAGAGGTGGGAAAGCCTTGCAGTATATTTAGTACAATCTAGTCGCTCTCTTTGGATTTTCCTTCCCACGCTGTATTCATCCAGGCCAGTCTGAAATGCCATAAACAGGCGGCTACAACATCTAATGAGAGCTCAGAGCCTGGAGAAAGCATCCCTGAGATGCAGCTGGTCTTTGCAAACCCTATCACCCAGGGAAACCTTATCCGACGATCACTTAATAACTGCAGTAGTAATTGCTCTGGTTACACCCAGAAGCCCCATCCAGAACTGTGCCGGGTGCTGTACAAATACAGATTCAGCTTAGTATCCTGTCCCAAAGGGCTCACAGTCTAAGGACTTGATCCTTAGGTCCAGCCAAGCTCTTCTCATTGCACAGGGGGTCTCAAACTGGGGGTCGGGACCCCTCAGGGAGTCTGCGAGGTTATTACATGGGGGGTCGCGAGCCGCCAGCCTCTACCCCAAACCCTGCTTCACCTCCACCATTTATAATAGTGTTAAATATAAAAAAAGTGTTTTTAATTTATAAGGGGGGTCGCACTCAGAGGCTTGCCATGTGAAGGGGGTCACCAGCACAAAAGTTTAGAACCACTGACTTTGCAGAACCAAAGTTACCTTTATGTCCGTGATCTTGGAAGCCCACAGTTTAATTTAGAGCAGCCCCAGGGCTGCTATAAAGGAGATTTATCTGGATAGACGTGTATATGTGGATGGTGAGATAGTACAAAGAGTGCCACCTACCGTCACATGAGACTATGTGGCATTGTTCATAAATTGGTAGGTTCAATAAAGTCATTATTATGCACTTGTAACCCATGCTAACATGCTGTGGCTCTTTGTCCCCCTCTAGTGGTTGGAACATGCCTAGAGAGTCAAGCAATAGAAACCCCTGTATTTAGATCTGTAGGTTGAAGGTTCAGTCCCGGCTGATGACCCATCCTGGGGCGTCATTACCACAAATAGCTTCCTCCTGACCCCAGCTCATCACAGGGACCATTTGTGCCACTTGGGGATTCCCTTACATCAGGGGAATTTCCAGTAGTCTTGTTAGGGCAGATCCCCCTGCTGGCTGGGGGAACAGGACCAAACCCTAAGTTTATCCAAGTTTCCCCTTCCCCTTTATGAATTTTTCTGGGAAGGATTCAGAAAATCTAGAGTGTCTCCCTTTAAACAAAGGCAACATTTCTCTTCCACGCCCCAACCCCTTTCTCCTTCTTTCTTGCTTTCTTTCTAAAGGAGAAATGAGTTGTCTTCCAGCAGATGTGACTAAAGTCCTCTGGAAATGTCAGCTGTGGCTGGAAAGGGACCCAGATAACATTTAGCTTTAGGTAAGAGAGTACATTTGCTCCCCGCTAATTCATATTTATAAGCTCCCATGTTCCCAGGGAGAGTGGAGCGCTGATAGCACTTGCTGATTGCTAGTGAGAAGCAGAGGGAATTGTTTTCATATCTGAGATTAAAGAGTCGTTTCTGCTCCCAGCGGCACCTGTGTATTTACGCTGGTCATTCTCAATTCATTCTTATAAGATTAAGACTGGAAATGGGAAATGGTTATATAGTGCTGAGTAGGATGGAAGGGAAGGGGATTCCAGGGGGATGTGGGGGGGGGGGGGGAAGGGCAGGGGATGAAGGCAGAAGATAAGCCAAACAATGCAAGTCAATGACAGCGGTGGAGGGATATGACGCCCTGTGGGGAATTGATAAGGAAGGCACTCTTTTGGGATATGCCTTGACGTAACATTGGCCATCAGAGCCGTGTCCAGGAACACACCTGTCAATTGCATTGCACCTTTCTGGCCGTGGCAAGGAGCGTTTGGGACAATGGATGTTCATAGGTTGGAAGTTAGCTGGATTTTTCTTCCTTGCAGGGGCAAGACCAATTTCCGGTCCAAGCGGAGATGGGCCTTGGAGAGGGCCCGGCTCCTAGCTCCACCCACTGGACCACAGTCATCCCTGTGCAGGTATCTCCAAGTCTTTGGCAAATTCCACTCCAGAAGAGCGAGAGCAGCAATTGCTTGTGTTAAAGGGGTTTGGGGTCGAGATTTCACTCCTCGTTCCCCGGAGGGGGGAGACCTGGCTTATTTCTAGAACGTTGCCCAAGTGGAGCCTTTCCAGGCTTCATGGTCCTGCCTCCTTCGCTGGCAGAGGAAGGTGTGGGGTGACTTTCCAGACCACCCCCCTTCCCCCTGGTGGTACCCTCTGTCTGTCAGAGCGAACGTCCGTAAAAAACACAAAACCAAACGAGCGGTTGAGAAACGAGCTGTCGGTCTTCTCAGTGAAACGCGGCAAGAACCATCGTTGTCAGAGGAACACTTCTGGGCAACAAGTTCTCCTTAGCTCAATCCCAGTGAAGAATGCTTTAGAAGCTGGCTCAAGAAAGGGGTATGGATGGTGATAACTAGAGAGAGAAGATGAGAGTGTTATTTTGGTTATTATTTTCCAACAGCTCCTGAATTTATGTCACTTAATTAACAACAAACAAACAAAACCCTTCATATCAATAAAGGATCCAGGCTTTCAGTCCCTGTTTTAAAGCTTTCTCTCTCTCGCTCTCTGTCTCTTTATTTTTTTTTTTAAACATGTTTGCGAATTGGCTGAGCGAGCCCAGAGAGAGCGAGAATGTTAACACAGGGCAAGGGGGGGCGGGAGGGAGAAAACATTGTGTTCGGGGATCGTAAGGCCTGGAATTAGAAATTAAAAAAAAGAAGAAGAAGGGAGGGACGGTGTGGGGTGGAGAGAGAAAAAGGCCAAAAAGAGAAACAAGACAATGGCAGAAGGCACCCATGGGGACTTCCTGAGAAGTTTTAGAAATTCAAAATACGCCTTACAGCCTCAAAGCTGTGTCAGTCACAACCCCGGGACAGGGATCACTGGGGCTGCGGCCGAACAATACCAGATTGTCTAAGGAAGGTGGGAAAATCGGGGGTCTCAACGGCTCTCACTCACACCAGCGGTTCCGCTAGTCAAGCACGCGTTCCACATGAATCAGTTCTGGACAGTGCCTTAGCATAATCCCCTCCAGCCTTGCTATGACAACTTGAAGGAGAATTCGGCGGCTGAGTGACAGCAGACACAGCGCTGACAAGGCGCAGAGCCTGGAGGACTCCCTCCCCTCCCCCGGTAACTTTTTGTGTGTGTGTGTGTGTTTGCATGGGGGTGTGTGTGTGTGCATTCGGATGCTGCAACCTATAAAATAATGTAGCGGGTTTTATTGCTTTAAAAAATCTTCGATCTTTCCTTCTCCCCCCGCTCCCTTTGCATCTTTCTCATCATCATCAGTTTCAAACCTAGGCTGCTTCTTTGGGTGTCCTTGTCCTGGAGCTAGTTCTACACATGGGCCTGTGAAATATACATGGCTGTAAACAGGTGGCGTGGGGCTAGGCGTGCCCTGGGGGGAATGGACTTGTACCTGCCAATCCTTCGGCATTTAGCAAGTGCCGACCAGGAGGGGAAAGTACCTAGCCTGTGGATATGACATCTGGAGACACGTGTTGACTGCAGCTAAGGGTCAAAGACCTGTACCCCACTTGTCTGCTGTGTCAGAGGAGAGAGCCCCAGGACTGAGCCCCACTTACATGCATTACAAGGAGACAACAGGGCTTTGAAACACATGCATGGCGGGAGCTGAGGATGCTGCAGTGGCGAGCCATAAACCATTTATTACACCCGGGGACAGATGCTTGATACGTGCCCGGTACTCACAAGGGACAGAAATGGCCTCCAACCCATTCATCACAAAGCCAGAGTTATTACCAGGGCCGGCTCCAGGCACCAGCCCACCAAGCTTGTGCTTGGGGCAGCACCTGGAGGGGGGCGGCGTGGTGCAGCGCTCCGGCTCCGGCCGCCGGGGAGAGCGGGGCCGCGACTGGGCTCGCCGCCCTCCCCGCGGCGCTCTGGCAGCCGGGGAGAGCGGAGCCGCAGCGGGCTCGCCGCCCTCCCCCCGGGGCTCCGGCCACCAGCGGAGCCGCGGCAGGCTCGCCGCCCTCCCCCCGGCGCTCCGGCCAATTGGGGAGAGCGGCCCGCGGCCGGGCTCGGCGCCCTCCCCTGCCGCGCTCCGGGGGGGGCGGCGGCAGGAGGCTTTTTTGCCTGGGGCGGCAAAAAAGCCAGAGCCGGCCCTGGTTATTACACGAGATGTAACCATTAGGAAGGGACGATAGACTCCTGGTTCGGGAGACGTGGGCTCTAATCTCAGCGCTGCCACAGACGCCTGTCCTCATGACTCCATTTCTTCAGCTATAAAATGGGGAGGAGACGCCCTTGTCCTCAGCTGTGAGGCTAACGTTGGTGGAGCGTGTTGAGATCACTGGGTGGCAGAGTGCTGTAAAAAGGTCGGGGTATGTGGGCACTGCAGAGTGGAATCGTAACAACTCAGCTGTATGTCAGAGCAGGGCCCGGTGCTGCTAAAGGAGAATTGCATTGAGTTCAAGTGGGAGGGGACTGTGCTTTCAGAGCAAAAGTTTGAGCTCTAGCCCATGGAGTTCTCTGCAACAGCAGTAGGTTGACAACCACGGTCTCCTAGGTGGGCTGCTTGTTTTCTCACACATACATGAGAGATTTGTCCTGGAGGCACTTTATCATGGACACAGCTCTGGCATGTAGTTCTTGTTTAGCACTTTTAAGGCACGTTTCATCTCTTTGCATCTAAGGCTCCCTTGGGAGGCAGGTAAGTTAATAAAACTGTACCCATGGCCTCCTGCAGCGAGAACTCTGTTTTACATATCGATACTATATAAAGAGATAGGCAACATCACCAGACCCTGGGGCCAAATTCTCTTCTTCGTCACACCCATGCAAACATCGTTGCCTTTTGAGGGTTAACCAAGGCAAAATTTAGACCAGTCTTTGGGGATCATTTGTGTGAAAGGCGCTGTACAAAATCAGAAATCTGTAACAACACTGACCATTGAAGTCCAGCTTTATGTAGTAAACTTGCAGGCTCCATTCCTCGGGGAGACCTTTAATCTGAGCTGTTTCACTACCCACAATGCCTTACTTTGGAATGCATTGTCTAGTGCTTAAAAGCACAGGGAGTCAGGACTCCTGGGTTCTGCTCCAGACTCTGCATCAGTCTTGTTCGAAGGCCATGGTCACGTCACTCGACCTCTCTGTGTTTCAGTTTAGCTACCTCATAGGAAGGGGTGGGGTTGACGAGGCTAAATTTATTAATGGGTGGGCAGGCTAGAGAATAATAATATATGGAGACATACCTATCTCATAGAGTTGGAAGGGACCCTGAAAGGTCATCAAGTCCAGCCCACTACCTTCACTGGCAGGACCAAGTACTGATTTTGCCCCAGATCCCTAAGTGGCCCCCTCAAGGATTGAACTCACAAGCCTGGGTTTAGCAGGCCAATGCTCAAACCACTGAGCTATCCCTCCCCCTGGGACAAAGAGAAGGACAAAGAGTTGCTATGGTTATGAAAAGGTTGGAGGCAGCCCTAGTTTAGTCCAGTCTGGAAACCGTGTGGGTGCAACCCGGCGGGTGGATCAAGTCTGGGGGCGTCTCTGGGGGGCTCTGAGTTGCGACAGGCCATCGAAGTTTACAAATGGGTCCTGAGCCCCGAAAGGTTGAGAGCCACTGGGCTACGCAATCCGCCAGGACTCGATGCACATGTGCTCTAACGCAGGGCAGGATCTCTAGTCCTTACATACAGAGCAGCAGCAGCAGCAGCGAGTGGCTGCACCCACCCCCGGAGAGAGAAATTAAAGAACATTGGCCAGTTGACTTGAGTGGGGATGGTCTATCGGGATTCCAATGGGCAGACACCAGCGGAGGACCTGGCCCCCAGCAGGCAAATGCGCTTCAGAGCCCTCGGCTCCCCTCGCTGTTTCTGCCAGGTGGAAGTGATTGTGCAGCCACACGCTGGGCAGCTCCGGCAGAGAACAGTGCCAGGAGGTGCCAGACCCAATGCAGAGGCAATAAAACACAATGGGAAAGCCAGGGTGAGGCCCTCTCTGCAGCACCAAAGCGGGGAGCGGTTACTGTTAAGAGCAGCACTCAAAACCTTTTGCAGTGCTTAATAGCAACAACTTTATTGAACCTACAAGCTAATGAATAATACAACAGATGCTATTACTCTTCTATACCCACTAAATGGTGCAATCTTTGTATGCACTGCCTAAGTACACGCACGCATACGCAGCTACCACTCTCCGACCGGACACTCAGCTCCAGGGCCCCCTCCCGCTCAAGTCAACGGGCCTGATTCTCCACTGCCTGGCTCCTTGGGCAGTCATTGACATCAGGACAAAGTGGGCCCAAAATGTAACTGAGTCAGAACAGTAGAACTAGCTGCGCTGGACTCATTCACAGGTTATTGTTGCACTGGGGTAGCTTACGTCGGAGTAGTCAAACTGATCTACAGTTTGGGCAACAAAATTGATTTAGCGAAATTGGTGCAACCGCCTAATGTGGATATGCCGAAATCGGTTTAGTGGTCTTAGTGGGGGTCTTGCTGACCTTTCCCCACTGGTCCAATGGAGCTTGAGTTTGCTGATCTTGCAGTGCAAGGGCTATGTCTTTTCTGAGGTTCTCTCATGGAGAAGGAGTGAGGGAAGGGGTCTGATGGGGTCCAGAGGGGAGTAATTTGCTTTTGCTTAAAAATGCACTTGTTGTATTAAATGGGGCACATGCCCCCGAGACTTTTGGAATCAGGCACATTTGATATTCTCCATTAAAAATTACATTCACGAGGGTGTGAGTCAACTGGTACTCGCATGTGCAAATGGGTAACTGTGCAAACAGGTACCTGGGCACGTGCAAAAGGATCACTGCATGGAAAAAATGCACGGGAATGGAAAAAAATGGATAAGAGAGCATGCAGATGTCTTCTTGTATGTGCAGAAAGGTAAACGTGATTGTTGCGGCCTGGGTTTTAACTTCTGTTCCCCTGATTGCTATAGTATGGCTCTTTTTCTGAGCACCATGTCACCAAGTTGCCACTTGATAGTCCATAGCATGATCCCTTGCCACACCATGCAAGGAAAATGGGCTAGAACTGTCCTAGGGTCGTGGTTAGCAGTTTCACAGATAGTACAGAGAGATCCTATTAGCCCCCGATTAATCCCAAAGCACTTTTCAGCTAGAGGGTCAAATTGTGATCCCAGTTTACACTCATGTAAACTGGAGACGGGGAATTGCTCAGAGCAGAATTTGCTCCTGCACCTACACATGCACTTGTCACTGAAATGCATCCAGTCGATGTTATTTGGTGCATCGTCATTTGGTTAATCTCGCTGTTAAACGTAGAGAAAAGAATAAGAAGTTAATAGATCTGATCTGGATCTAATTCTGCTCCCGCTGAAGGCAGTGGCAAAGCCGTTCTCAATGACTACAGGACCAAGATTTGGCCTAGAATGAATGTAAAGGACATTTTTTTGATCTTGAGTCCTTTGAGTTAGCAAAACGCAGCCTGGTCAAGTCTGGATTTCATGTGGGTCAGTTGTTTTGTTTGGTCTGGATTCCTGAAAAGCACAGACAGACTTGCCCCACTTTCCCTTTATAATTCTATTTCCACAACACCATCAGGGCATTTGGATTTGCTGCCAGTTCTTCAGGGTGTTGGTCACTATCTAGCTTTCAGGTCCATACTCTATTAAGAATTGCTCAGCACTTAGCTAATTCTGTATTTATTTATTAGTGTCTGTCTACAGAGACAAAGATTGAGAAAGTGAGACTGGCAGGGAATATTCACAGCCGGGAGCTCTCTGGATAGTTCTGGGGAGCCGAGTGGATTTAGGGTTTCTCCATGCAACACTTGCATAAACTTTTTGGGAAAAGAAGCTGGAAATGCAACACACATGGCCAGATTCTGATCTCTCTTACGCAGGTGCCAATACCAGTGAAGTCACTTCAGGTTTACACCAGTTAAACTGAGATCTCAATCTGAATCTTTGGTGTGAGTCTCCTGTCATATCCAAGGGGGTAGCCCAGGAGTAAATGCATTGACATCAGTGGGCCAAAACCTCAGCTGGAGCTGGCTGGTGTGAAACTCAAGATAAAGGAGAATCAAGCCCTATGTTTAAGCTTCTTACTGTGGAAAACACCACCACAAAAGATAGGCTTTGATTATGATCTGAAAATAATCTTGAATAGAAACTAATAGTGCATGTGTCAGCATTGGCACACAAAAAAAGACATCTAAAGAGAATATTATTTTTAAGGTCCTCAGAGCTTTTTAACATGTAGTCATTTAAACTGGCCTGCAGGGGGCGCAGCTTCCAAGCTTTGCAGACCGGGATGCAAACTCTGAAGCTACAATATCGTTGTATCATGGAACAATTAAGAAGAGTTTAGGAATTATAGTGGGCAATTGAAATTAATGGCCTTAATAAAGGTGCAGACGCCGTGTGATCAAGTATTATTTAAAAACCAGGCACGGAGAATGCTGAGAGGGAAAGTGACCCCCCCCCTCCCAGGACCCTACTAGAAACACTTTTAATACATTTCACCCAAAACGTTGATTTGTTCAAATTTAATTTCTAAGAAGGATAGAAGCAGGCCTCAGATCCAGGAGCTGCAGCCTCACTGGGGGTTTGTCAATTTCACCCTCTGTTTGCAGTGAGTTATTTAAGTTTTCACTAGAGGGATTGCATTGGTGCCGAGGTGAGGAGATCAAAAAGAGCAGCTCTCAGTACGCGCTGCTCTGGGTGTCACGTATTTACAGAACAAGCATGACACTCAAACCAAAACAACCCCCCCAAAATGACCCAAATCCTTACCTGGTGTGAATCTATATGGAACCCTTTAAGTCAGGATCCGACACTGCACGCATACACACAACAGGCTACGTTATCACTATTGTTATGTGTTTAGATTATCGTAGCACCTAGGAGCCCTGGTCACAGACCAGCACCCATCATGTCAGGCGCTGTACAAATTCGGGACGTACAGTCTAAGGATGGCAAGAGACAACAGATGGATCCAGACCTGCAGGGCAGACCAAGGAACCAGTGCGACAGTGCTGGTCAGTGTGAGGGGCAGTCCCTCAGCTCACCAGAGGGCTAAGCGTTATAGACTCATAGACTTTAAGGTCAGAAGGGACCATTATGACCATCTAGTCTGACCTCCTGCACAACGCAGGCCACAGAATCTCACCCACCCACTCTCGCAACAAACCCCTAACCTATGTCTGAGCTATTGAAGTCCTCAAATCGTGATTTAAAGACCTCAAAGTGCAGAGAATCCTCCAGCAAGTGACCCGTGCCCCACGCTGCAGAGGAAGGCGAAAAACCTCCAAGGCCTCTGCCAATCTGCCCTGGAGGAAAATTCCTTCCCGACCCCAAATATGGCGATCAGCTAAACCCTGAGCATGTGGGCAAGACTCACCAGCCAGACACCCAGGAAAGAATTGTCAGTTTTGTAGCATCACCTCCAAGGAGAGTTTTAAGGAGGGATCTAAAGGAGAGTGCGGTGGCCTCTAACACAGCCTGCTCCTGTCTAGAACACGCTTAGGACACCTGGGAATGCGTCTAAAGCCTTTTATAAACTGGGCCAGTGCCTCAGCTGCTGTAAATCTGCAAAGCTCCACGGATGGCAATAGCCTATTGAACCAGCTGAAGACCCAGCTGGCCTGTTGACGTCCTTGAAGTCTCTTTCCGTTTGCAGCCGGAGTGTAACTGAGGACTTGCCCAGCACGGTGCTGTCTGGGGACATGACTAAGGCTCCTAGCTGCTACCGCAACACAAGGAGCAGAGATGGTCAGAAGCACATGAGGAGGAGGGTGATAGATGGTTATCAGCCACCTATTGACCTGCTGGACTCCATAGGAATCTATAACCAAACAGTAAAACATCGATTCAGCGTTTATGGACCCCTTATTTATCAGTGGAACCTTCCTATACAGTGGGGCCATTTTAATTATTCATCATCATCCTGTGCTGGCATATGTCACCTTTCATCTGGGGCACCTCAAAGCACCTTAGAAACATTGATTTATTAACCCTCCTCCTCTCATCACGAGGATGCAGATTTTCTAGTGGGAGCGCCCAGCACCTGCTGGAATTTAACGCCATCCTCATAGACTCATAGACTCATAGACTTTAAGGTCAGAAGGGACCATTATGATCATCTAGTCTGACCTCCCGCATGATGCAGGCCACAAAAGCTGACCCACCCACTCCTGGAATAATTCTCTCCCTTGACTCAGCTGTTGAAGTCCCCAAATCATGATTTAAAGACTTCAAGTCGCAGAGAATCCTCCAGCAAGCGACCCCTGCCCAGCAAGCGACCCCTGCCCCATGCTGCGGAGGAAGGCGAAAAACCTCCAGGGCCTCTGCCAATCTACCCTGGAGGAAAATTCCTTCCCGACCCCAAATATGGCGATCAGCTGAACCCCGAGCATGCGGGCAAGGTTCTCCAGCCAGACCCTCCGGAAAAAGTTCTCTGTAGTAACTTTTAATATCCCATCATTGACCATTGTTACTAATTACCAGCGATGGTACGTTATTGACCTATTGACTAAAATCACGTTATCCCATCAAACCATCCCCTCCATAAACTTATCAAGCTTAATCTTAAAGCCAGAGAGGTCTTTCGCCCCCACTGTTTCCCTCGGAAGGCTGTTCCAGAACTTCACCCCTCTGATGGTTAGAAACCTTCGTCTAATTTCAAGCCTAAACTTCCCGACGGCCAGTTTATATCCATTTGTTCTCGTGTCCACATTAGTACTGAGCTGAAATAATTCCTCTCCCTCTCTGGTATTTATCCCTCTGATATATTTAAAGAGAGCAATCATATCCCCCCTCAGCCTTCTTTTGGTTAAGGTAAACAAACTGAGCTCCTTGAGTCTCCTTTCATACGACAGGTTTTCCATTCCTCGGATCATCCTAGTGGCCCTTCTCTGTACCCGTTCCAGTTTGAATTCATCCTTTTTAAACATGGGAGACCAGAACTGCACACAGTACTCCAAATGAGGTCTCACCAGTGCCTTGTATAATGGAACCAGCACCTCCTTATCCCTACTAGAAATACCTCGCCTAATGCATCCCAGGACCGCATTAGCTTTTTTCACGGCCACGTCACATTGCCGACTCATAGTCATCCTGCGATCAGCATACCTAGATGCCTAGGGCAGCATTTGAACATTATTATTTGTTATTTCTGTTGCAGCAGCACGTATGAGCCCGGTCCTGGTCCCTGTCCAAAGGCGCTTTTCACACATCACTTCTCATTGGCTACACTAGGATTTCAAAAGTTCACACAGTGCAAAATAAAATAAACCCTCCCGTGGAAGAGACACGTTCCCCCGTTGCTCTGCTTGTGTGTAGCATTGTATCAGGAACCCGGCGTGTGAGTTTTCTGGGATATGAACTGCCTCCTTTTCTGTACAGCCCCTAGCACAGTGGCATTGATGGGGATTTGTAGGCGTTACTGAGAAGTAAACAATAATTAACTACCCCTGTCCCACAGCGCACCCATGACTAGCACCATTACATCGTCCAGTAAGCAGTCTCTAGCAGCCATGTGGATTTTTAAATTTCAGTTTGCAGCAAGGGCAAAACAATCTAAATCCGAAAGCCAATTGAGAGCAGGTCTTCAGCTGGTATAATCTGGGGTAATGCCAGTGAGGTCTATGGTTGGAAGTTGAAGCTAGGCAAATTCAGACGGGGAATAAGGTGTACATTTTTAAGAGTGAGGGAAATTAACCGCTGGAACAATTTACTGAGGGCCGTGGTGGGTTCTCCATCACTGGCCATTTTAAAATCAAGATTGGATGTTTCTTCTAAAAAATCTGCTCTAGGAATTATTTTGGGGCAGTTCTCTGGCTTGTGCTATGCCGGAGTTCAGACCAGATGATCACAATGCTCCCTTCTGGCCTTGGAATCTCTGAATCTCTGATGTTTGCCAATTTGTTACTGTTATTTATGACTTGCATTGGAGTAGCCCCTAAGTGCCCCACCTGGAATCAGGGCCCCGGGGTGCTTGGTGCTGTACAAACTCAGAGTAAGAGACAGTCCTGCCCTGAAGCACTTACCAGCTAAATAAGCAAGACAGACAAAGGCAGGAAGACTACAGAAGGGGAAATGCGGACCAGAGAGGTTAAGTGACTCGCACAGGAAGCTGGAATTGAACCCAGATCTCCTGAGTCCCAACCTAGTGCCTTTGCCACTCCCCCAGAAGTAACAAAAGGCCCCTGCTGCAGCAGAGCCCCATGAATCTTTTGCATGGGAGGGGCTAGGTGCAGAGGTAGAGCTGAATGCTTCCAACTCCCCATAGCCAGTGCAGAGGGGAGGTTTGAGGAAGTGCAGAGGGAGGGTGAGGGGATGGTTTGTGGGCAGGCTGGTAGGTGTTTATAAATCCCCACCTGGGCATGGGTCTTGGCCAATGTTCCAGTCCAGGACATGGAGGGTTGTGGCATCTCACACCCGCCTGCTTGTTGCCTGGGTGTGGAAAACCTCCACCCCCAAGGAAGTGCCTGCCCAAAGCTCATTGACATGGGCAGTGGGGTAATTACACCCGCTAAGCAACACTGGGCAACATCATCGACCCTGGAGGCTCTTCCCCCCCTGGATTTCAATGAGGAGCTCTGCTTTAAAACAAAAAAACCAATGACATGCTCTGGCCATTTGTTCTTAGGAAGTGACCACTAGGGTAAGCCAGTGGCAAGGAAATTTGGCTACAATCGTGTATCGGGAGGGCGAGAAGGTGCCAAGAGGGAACTAGCTGGTTTGAAACATTATTGAAAGATTACCTTAGTGGTTAAAGTGACTTTTCAAACCCTACAGCGAAAGATACAATAATTACTTCCCCCCCACCAATCCCCTGCCCTGCTCCCACTGTTCTCTCCCAAGCAGCTTGTCTGCCTTGTTAGGTAAACGACTTGTATTATTAATAATCCTATCTAGACGAAAAAGTGCTTTTGTCATCTCTGGATTCTGTTCCTTTCTTGGCCTCCCTGTTCTGGTTCCACATGCCTGCTCTGGGAGGCAGGAGGTATAAAGGAAACTAATTAAAAATTGCCAGTGTCTTATGTTGGAGCATTTGGGTGCGTTCGGTGGTGAAAGACAAGCGTCTTGTTGCAAGAAAATCAATTTTACAGTTACAGGAGCAGAATAAATAGAGGTGGTGCATTAAAGCAAGAGAGCAAAGGGGCTCGGAGCATGGCGGATGACAGCACAGGGTAGCCCAGCTCTGTTTGCGCTCATCAATGGGAGAAGAAACAGAAACCTTCCAAGAATAATCCCTCCTCCGCCGCCACTTTTCCTTGTTTGGATCCCCCTCCGATGACACGTGAACATTTGGTTTTGTACCATCGCTAATAAGGATAATAGTGTCTCTGATCTGAGGAACACAGGCCTCGCTGGACGGGATCAGCCCCGTGGTCCCGCTAACGCGGTAGCCTGTCTCCCACGATGACCAGCATCGCATGCTGCAGCCCCGCTGCGAGAAGCCCTGCAGTAGGTAGCTCAGATAACCTGGTCCCAGGGAAAGTTTCTTCCTAGTTCCCAGTAGTCAGTGGTTGGTCGAGGCCATACAGCGGGAGGGTTTATAGCCCTTCCTTTGTTAAACGCTTCATTATTAGAACTATTCTAGAGAGGAAGGGAGGTGCAGTGGTTAAGGCATTGGGCTGCTCTGCCTACACTTATGTTGGTGTGTCAACATACAGGCACTACATGTGTAGCTACCCACCACGGTGAAAGGCTCTGGCAGGCGGCGGGGGTGGGGGGAGGCAGTTGGACACTACACTGCTAAAAATATCAGTGGAGGTGCTGCTTGGGCTTGTGGAGAGCCAGGTAGGGTATATACCCTGGGGCCTCAGTTCCCCCTCTGTACAATGGGCATAATAGCAGTGCTCTGCCCCAGAGTTGGGGGGGATGGATGGATGTGAGGAAAATACAGTAGAGGTTGTGACATGCCCAGATGCCATGGTGGTGGGGCCATATGAGTACGGTAGATAGCTATTCTTGTGATCCGCAGAAATGGCTAGCCTTTTTCTGAATCCCTGCCAAGCTCGTGGTTCCCCCTATCTGGTGGCAATGAGTTCCACAGGCTAACAGCTCAAACAAATAGATTTTCTTTATCACTTCTATATCTGCTGCCATTCACGGAACGTCTCCTTGTTCTTGCAGTCTGGGGAAGGACGGAGAGCATCCCATTGGCTGCGTAAATGGACTGTGTCAAAGGATGATGATGATGGTGAGGTTGATGGTGATGGATAGAATGCTCTACCATAACAGCTTCCATTCAAGAATTTCAACCCCCCCCAACCTTGATTAATTAACCCTTGTGTTCCTGGCCCTCACCTGTTCCAGATGAAATTCACCCCTGTGTAGAGCGGTAGCGCAGGTCCCTAGGGCCTGGGACGTTCCTGTCTCAGTGCTTGAGGCACTCGCAAGAGATCGAGTTAGTCTGTATCTGGTTCCACCTGGCTGTGCATAACAAGAGCTTCACAGCTCAGCCTTTAAAATTACAGTCCTCAGTATCACAGGGCCAGCCCTTCAATCCTGTTTCGAGGACTCCGCTAGGACTTCAGTGAGGTGTAGGCCTCATGCTGGCCCCTCTGAATTTCATTCTGCAGAGAATAAACTACCTCCCAACTTTGTAATTTAAAGATGTACTGCAGAAGCTTGAGTGCTGTGTGCCTCACCAGGGAGCAGGCCTAAACGCAGCTTTGGAACAGCACTCAGATGCCAATAAGAAACAGACTCTCCCGCCGTAAACGTTACCATTTGCACTCAATGAATCACATTTCTGTAGTCACACGAGTAACGCTGCGATTCTTAACGGACTCCGATTTGATTAATCTCCAGAAGAGCCTCTCTCGCCTGCATAAGAAGGTGGCGGTAAATCTGGGAATACTTGGAAGTGTTTCGCTGCGCTCGGCATCACAAGATGTAGCTGAAATCCTTTTACAAACACCTAGAAATCTTTGTCTAACCTGACCTCTTATAATAATATTTTGTATCATTGTAAACTAAGAACATTATAACCTGTATCTATCTACCTACCTACCTATCCATCCTCCCCACACCCATCTATCTATCTGATCTCCTTCAACCCTGACTCACACAAGCAGTCTCATTTAAATCCATGAGGTTACTCCTGGGAGTAAAGACTACTCTTGTGTGATTCCTGTAATAAAAGTGACACAGGAATGCCGGTAAGAGGCTGAATTTTATTCCCTGGCCCTGGTTACCTGACAGCAGACTGGGTTACGAAAGGTTAATGCCCCTGTCCTGTGGCAGAGGTCAGGACTGTTTGCAAGGCCTGAGCTGCTGTCTCCAGCCCTGTGTGTGTTTGTGTGTAACAAATAAATGACGGGAAAAGACAGGTTGGGACTAGAAAGCACCTTTGCCTTGCACTGGGTTGTATATGGCCTGTTCTGCTGTGTGGTGACGAATAGATACAGCGTGTGCTGACACAGCCCCCTGACCTAGCAAATCTGGACATGGAGAATTCCAGGGGAATGATTATGCGAGGCACTCCATCACCGGGCCTCAGCGGAGCAATGCCTTACGCTAACTGTTGGCCTGCCCCTGCTTGAACATGCTGCTTTAGTCACCGGGTAGATTTATGGGGCCATTTAAGCAGCCCATGCAAGCCCTTTCAATGTCCTCCCTAGGTGATGTGTGGGAGAACAACATTGCTCCACAGCCAGGGAACTGCAACGAGGCTACACTCAGGTAGGCGCCGAGTGAGCAGCAAAAGCATGCTTGCTAGCAGGCGCCAGGAACCCTTTTGTGCTGCTGGTGAATGCGTCTCTGCTCCTATGTCTATCCAGCCAGAGGGACCCTTGTTTATTACACGAAGGGAAGAGGCTGATGATTAACTCTCTGAACTTCATTTTCCTTTGCACACAAAGGATGTCATCTAAGCCCAGGTGTATGCACCAGCCTTATGAGGTTAAGCTAGACTTAGGCGGTGCCTATGTATGGAGGTGAACGCCAGCCTCAGAGCCTTAAAGGTGCATTTGCAAATAAAGATTTAGGGGAGAAAGAGGACAAGAAGCACATTTACCTTCACCTGTGCCCCTCTCCTCCTTGGAATTAGAATTTTCCTCCATCCTCCTTCCTATTGATCGGGGCCGCTCCTCAGTTTTGCATCATCGGTGGGTTTCATCACCATCGCCCGGGCCATTGATATGTAAAGTGAGCAAAATTAATCCTTCTCGAGCCATATTTCACTCAACAGCCAAATCGCTGCTGGAGACAGTCTAATAGCGCTCACGTCATCCCCCAGGCATGTGCACGGGGGGTGATCCAGCACGTTGGCCCTAGGCAGAAGGCCAGCAAATGTCTAGGCAACATGTAAGTCCCATAATCATTCACAAGGAGCTTTTATTTAAAATGTTTTGTCTCTTGGGAGTGTCCCTTTGACTGTACAGATCTAGCGCGTTATCGATCTTATCTAGTTCCACGCCCACTCATGAGGCCCAGTGGATCCCTGACTCTATTCCCAGCTCTGACACTGACCTTGGGTTTAGCATGGCCCCTCTCTCTGCCTCAGTTTCCCCATCTGTACAATGGGCAGTAATGATACTGACCTCCTTTGTAAAGCTCTTTAAGATCGATGGATGAAAAAGTGTTCCATAAGAGCTCAGTATTATTATTAATCTATCTAGCGCTGCATTTCTTTCTTCTAAGATTCTTCTAGATCCCTTGTTAAATATGAACCCATTGTATTACTTTCCCATCCTGCCTTCCTACCTTCAAACAGGCTTTAAATATATCAGCTGAAGACCCCCCCTCCCCCCCATCCTCCTCCTGAATTCTGTCAGTTTCAGACACTGTAATATCTATTTCATGCTGCCCCATCCTATCCTTCTCATTTACCTCCTTGGTTTATTACTCTCTGGTGTATTCCTAGCCTTCCCACCCACCTCAAAAAAAACCCAACCAACCAACCAAGCAAACAAAACCCAAGCACATTTATTTTTATCCTGGAGCTTTGCAGAATGTGCCTCTCACTTGAAGCTGCTTGTACCAGTCTGCTAAGATGGGCTGGTGATGAAGGGCTTGATCTCCTGAGCTGAGCAAGGGCTTGCAGCATCGGTCCCTCAAGGCCGCCCGCCATATAACGTCTAGCGTTCAGGTCGCCACAGCCGCTGTCGAGCAAGAAAAGGAGGCATTTCCCGACAATGGTAGGGAGCAAACCTGATTGGGGATTTTTTTTTTTTTTTTAGGACAGCAGGTAGGAATTGATTTCTATACCCCTGGCTGCTGCAGATAGCACTGAGCTGGCTGACTGCAGCTCTACCCTGGCTATTAAGTCCGGCCCTCTGGTTAGCTGTGCATTGCCTGTCTGAGAGCTGGAAGCAGCACGCACCTCATCAGAGAGGCCGGAAAGGGCATTACACTGCAAAGAGCTTAGATCATTCCTCAGCATTTACTGCAAAAACCAGCCTCCTCCCCCATCCCCATCCACTCTAGTCATCTGGAACAAGCAGCGGAGCCTTCCTCCAGCTTACGAGGAGGAGGAGGAGTCATCAAGGATCATGAAGAGCCTGAGTGAGCCATTGTTCCTCCCGTCCCTGCCATCACACACACACAGATCCCCACACGCTGTGTCCAGCCCTGGCACTGCCCCACCCAGCGGTGGTTGTGAACACGGCGTGATTACGTATGAATATCAGGCTTTTCGGGCCTCTGCCCTCAGCCGCCAGCCACACAAGAGCCACTCCAAGCTTGAGTGCGGCTAATTTGCTGCCACTTCTCCCCTCTGAGATGAAGGATCCAGCGGCCGGGCTGTTTCTTTTCTTACCGTCCTCAAAGAAAGGCAGCAAGAGCCACGCACTTCACTTCACTTCTCACCTCCTTTTCCCCATTTACACCAGGCCAGAGGCATAGGTGCTGGAACTGGGGGGCTGCCGCACCCCCTGGCTTGAAGTGGTTTCCATCATAGACAGGGTTTAGCGTTTGGTGCAGTGGCTCTCAGCCCCCCCACTATACAAATTGTCCCGGCGTCCCTGATCGGAGGTGCCCACAATCCTTCGCCACTCCTTCCAGTCCACAGCAAGGTTCCTAGGACTTGGAGTTCCAGTCCAGTTCTGCATTAGATTGAGAGCCACAGCTTCTTATAACCCCAGGACAGGTTCGAGACAGCCAGCTGCAGGGTGAGTTTCACACACACTAACCCACAAACACACACGCGCACACACTAACCCACAAACACACACGCGCACTGTGTCCCCCCTAAGCTGTGATTGTCTGACCTGCAACATGAGCACGCCCGCGGCACAGCACACCCAGGCAGGGGCCAGCTTTGGCTATATCAGGAAAGGAGGTGAGAATAGGAGAGCATCTTGCTGATGGCTCGGGTGCTAGCCTGGCACACTAGAGACCGGATTCAATGCTGCGTGACCGTGGCCTCTCTCTGCGTCAGTTCACTATCTGGAACATGGGTCTAACAGCACTGCCCTGCCTCTCGGGGGATTAGGCGGATAAACACACTGAAGACTGTGAGGTGCTCCGTGTTGGGGCCATACAGTACCATCAATAGACCTATTTAATCATATTTGGCCTTCCCAACTCATGGACCCTTCTAGCCGACGAGGAAGCCCATTCCTTCCCATGTGGCTTATGGCACAGCACAGCTGGCCGTGCACACGCAGCCCCTGCCGCCTTCAAAGCACGATCCAGCTGTGCTGGATAAAGGCTGGTCGGTATTGTTATGCCGACATTACAGATGGATCAACTGAGGCCAGGGCAGGGGCAGAACTAGCTGTGGGACCCCGAGAGCCAGGTCAGTGGGGTGGGGGGAGAGATGGGGGACGTTCTCCCCATCTGCGCCACGGCAGCAGCAGAGGTGACAACTGAGGTCACGGGTTACAAATATACGACTCCCTTGAGCTGGAGTTGACCTGGTGACTTAGAGCATGGGAGGAATCTCGTGACCCCCAGCTGGCGTCAAGGGGCCACAGTCACCTTGCCCATCTCCTGCTGTTAAATTGGAGGGGATTCTCAATGGATGAGAGGGGAATCCCAAGAGGTGGGGTGGGGAAGGATGATCTCACAGCCAGAAGCACTGGCCTGCCAGTCAGGAGAGCACAGTTCAGTTTCTGGCTCTGATACGGACATGCTCTTTGACCTAGGGCAAGTCACCTGATCTCTCGGTGCCTGGGGAAAGGGCTGAGAACCACTGACTTGGAGGAAAGATGTTTAGCCTGAACCATGCAGCTCACCTGCCCGAGTCCTGCTTTAGGGCAGTGATATGGAACAAGTTCCCTTTGATTATGTTTCTTGCTCCCCGGCTCGCCTATATCACAGCACCCAGAAGGCTCACTTCCTCCCACCTTCCCACCCTCCGGAGTTGCCTGATTTTGTGTGTGTGTGTGTGTGCGCGCGCGCTTCCACACCGAACACTGCCTCCTCGAGTTCGCGCTGCTTCGCGTCCCTGCCAGTTACGGTGTAATTAACCAGCGCTGAGGTCATGGGGACTCCAGCAGCAGATAATGGGCTGCACAGCGACTTCTAGCAAGTATCCATCTGCCCATAGAGCCTCCCGAGAATGAAACTGATGCTATTAGAATAACATGGGCAGACACATACACTTGGATTCAATTCATAAGGGCTCTTGGTTGTCGTGTTCTGGGGTATAAAACTATCACCCAGATGGGGTTGGGGAAAATGTTACCGTCAGGGTATATTACACAGTCTAGTATTAATACTCCAGTAGTGCCCATATTTTGCTCTCTCTCTTCTCATCTGACCCCCATCACCGCACATAGATGAGTATCATTATTACAGCAGAGTCTAGAGGTGCCATCTGAGATCACAGCCCCCATTGTGCAAGGCGCTGTACATACAGAGCAAGGTTTCGGTTCAGAAAAACATGTAAGTGTTGGCTTAACTTGAAGCACATGGTTAAATCCATCTCTACTCAGCAAAGGATTGTCCTTAAAGCTAACCACCTGCTTCAGTGCTTTGCTGAATCTGGGTCTCGGAGACGATCCTTGCCCCCAAAGAGTTTATAATCTAAACAGGTAAAGCAAAGGGGAGAGTATTATCCCCATTTTACAGTCCTCTCCTCATCTGACGCCTTCATCATTAGCCACGGAAGGGGACAAGATGCCAGACTAGGTGGGTCATTGGGTTGACTCATCTGGAAATTTTTTTAGGTTCTTAAGATTCTTAAAACAACATCTTTATAGTTTTTCAGGTTTATCACACAAATGCTCTCCAACCAGCGCCCAGGGACTTAGCTACGTAATGGCCCGTGGAGTCTAATAGGAGACAACGCCAGAAAGTCCCTGTTTACTGCTGTGACAGTGTACCCCATAAGGCTTTATGGGGGGGGGTGTGCTTATAAATGTATGTATGACATAACTGGAATATGTTTTGTGCTGCCTGTGCCATGTAACATATCTCCGTAAAGGTTATGGTCTACTATATCTATTCATCCTATTTGTACATATATATCATTTTCTACTTGAGGTTAAGAATATGGGCTGTGTGCTTGCTTGGTTTCTAAGTAAGCTTTGTGAGGCATTTGGTCAGCTTCTTTAGGAAGGAATTCGCCAGGTTAAGTACCTGATCAGGAAACACTTGGGGAACAATGCATCTTGGAATGCTCCAATCCACATAAGAAGTCTTCCTGGAGACATGCAAGATACCATGTGGACAATGGCTTCGGCCTGTAAAGACTGAGTCATGCAGGGAGATGTGACTTGCCCAGGTGACTCCAGAACTCCATCTTGGAGCTGGACTTTGCATAGGAGGGAGGAGGGGGATCTCCACCCACAAGAGAGAGTCTGTTTAAACCCGTGGGAGACCGCTCCATTTTGTCTTCAGCTGGCTAAAGAAGGAGCTTCTCCATCCCCCCAGGATACTTGAAGGAAACTGGAACAAAGGACAGTAACTACAGGGGGTGTGAGTGATTGCTGGACCCAGGCTAAAAGGAGATTAGCCTGTAAAAGGGAGCATTCTGGAACTGGTGAGGATCTTATCTGTATTTAGTTTGATTAGACATAGATTTGCACATTTTATTTTATTTTGCTTGGTGACTTACTTTGTTCTGTCTGTTACCACTTGGAACCACTTAAATCCTATTTTCTGTATTTAATAAAATCACTTTTTATTTAGTAATTTATTCAGAGTATGTATTAATACCTGGGGGAGCAAACAACTGTGCATATCTCTTTATCAAAGTTATAGAGGGCGAACAATTTATGAGTTTACCCTGTATAAGCTTTATGCAGGGTAAAACGGATTTATTTGGGTTTAGACCCCATTGGGAGTTGGGCATCTGAGTGCTAAAGACGAGCACACTTCTGTGAGCTGTTTTCAGGTAAACTTGCAGCTTTGGGGCAAGTGATTCAGACCCTGGGTCTGTGTTGGAGCAGACGGGAGTGTCTGGCTCAGCAAGACTGGGTGCTGGAGTCCTGAGCTGGCAGGGAAAACAGGAATAAAAGTAGTCTTGGCACATTAGGTGGCCGCTCCCAAGGGGGTTTCTGTGATCCAACCCGTCACAGTCACACAAATGCTCTCCAACCAGCGCCCAGGGACTTAGCTACGTAATGGCCCGTGGAGTCTAATAGGAGACAACGCCAGAAAGTCCCTGTTTACTGCTTTGTAAGTGTAGGAGCGGGAAGCCAAAAAACCAAAATGCGCTAGGATTTTTTTCTTAACGATGTGTTCTAAGAACGAGAGTGAGCAGCCAGCGCCAGGGAGGCAAATGTACTAAAACAATCAATAGCACGATAAAAAAATCGGATTTGCTATGGATAGGAAGAGGAAACCAAGGCTAATGGTCTATCATCAATGCTCTGTCTGTGGATTTCAGATTCACCCAGCGCCGTAATATCTTGAGCTGGATGGGGGGGGGAGGAAGGGAAAGAAATTTGCAGATTTTTTTCAAGTTTTTCCCCCCTCAATTTCAAAATTTGAAATTTAGACACTTGAAAAAATCCAGCCAACTCTCTGGTTGGTCCCCGCATTGTTCACAACAAATGCTTTGCCTCTTTCCCCCTGGAATTTCCTCAAAGTCCTGACTAGTTCTAGCAGCCTTTGGACCCCACCTGTTCCTTAATCATTGCTTGTATCTGCCTAATACGGTACTGCTGAGGACCTAGCTAAGCTACTAATCTGGTCCCCATTACCAGAGCACCTCACAGTCTTCAATGTATTTGTCCTCCCACCGCCCTTGTGAGAGAGGGGGATAGTGCCATGTTGGAGAGAACTAAGGCACGGAGAGGCTACAGGTGGAATCCCCCAAGCAGCTAGGTTCTTAACTTCCATCCTAAGTGACTTGCCCAAGGTCCCACAGAAAGCCTGTGGCGAAGAGTTGAACCTAGGTTTGCCCACATCCCAGGCTAGTGCCCTAACCACTGGGTCACCTTTGTTCCTGCTGCTGCCCCGACTGCAGTGAATGGGCGTGTTGCTGCTGACTTTGACGCAGCATTGGGGGCCCTATTGAAGAGCCTGCTGCTCTCATTGATGCCAAGTGCTCGGCATCTCCCAAGGTCAAACCTTGGTCCCAACAAAACACTAAGGCCCAGAGCCCCTAAGGGGGTTTGGGTACCCAGCTCCCATTCATTTCAATGGGGGTTAGGCACCCAAATACCTTTGAGGATCTGGGTCTCGCTCCTCTCCTGCTGTTGAAGTCGATGGGCGATGTGGGCCTGGGACCTTTTAGGATGGCACCCGGAGCATTTTCTGGAGCTGAGGAGCATCTTCGGCCCACAGTGGGAGCCATCAGCACTTGGCAAGATAAAATCTCAATGGCCAGATTTTTCAAGTGCTCCACCCCCATAAGCGTGGCAAGATCCCCCCCAAGAGCTCGTCTGCTGCGTAGGTACCAAAATAAGTCAGCTGGTGCCCGAGATGCATCCATGGCGCTGAGCCCTTCTGAGAATCCGGCCACTGATGCTGGTGCCGGATTCTGAGAGCTGAGTTCTTTGGAATATCCATCCTTAAGTGTCCCCATCGGAACGTCCAAAGGTGTGCTAGGGACATCCTCCCAGATGGCACCTCCAGCCGGCAAAGGATTCAAGGAGGGGAATTGTGCTGGGCATCTAAGCTGACTAAAGTTCCAGGGAACAGACAGCTCTACCAACCGCCACCCCACGGCGAACATTATGGAGTCATTATGCATCCCTGCCGTACAATTCTGTACCTATATTTTATTTATATATCCACTCGCACCGCAGGCATGTGGCTAAAATCTATTGGTTTCGTGCACAATTTTATTGTCTTTTGGGGGGTCAGGAAAATGGTAAACAAGCCGATTATCCTTGACGGAGGGGGTTAAATGCGCTTCACCCTGCACAGCTATCTGCGCCGAGCCAGTGGGTTTCATTCCATGTTCAAGAAAGTTATCATCCACCTGTAAATAAGTGAGTAGCAGACAGGGGGCCTGTACTAAAATTACTTTTATGCTAAACGGTGCTGCTGAATGTTCTCAGTTAGAAAGCAAGTTTAGAAGCCCACGTAAGAGACCATGACGTACTTTTTCTCGGCTGTGCATTTCGGTTGCTCTCCATTATCGGGTAGAAAGAGCAGAATGAGCGTGGATGGAATCAGCGTTGGCTGGACTGTCCCCTCCTCTTTCAGTTTTCATCCCTCCCATCTCCGTTCCTCAGCAAAGAAGGGCGAAGAGGATTCGGAGCTCGACCCAATGTTTTGCACGCTGAGGGGTATCCAGAGGTGGGGTTTTATTTGAGTCTGTTAAAGGACCAGCTGCAAACTCCAGCCTTAGAACACCCAGATTTGGAACGCCCAACGTTCAGATCCGGAATTTTGGTTCAGTCCATTTGAGCTGCAACATCCAGATCTGGAGCTAGCTTTGGCTTGACAGCCCTAAAGCTCAAGGGGTTTTGGCTTGAGGGTTTTGGTTCAGCCCATGACAGATATGGGGCTAGCTGCAAAATCTAAATCTGGACGGGTGTTCTGATTCTGGACACCCTCAAATGGTAGGGGTAGTTGGCTGCAGGATTTCAATTTGGGCCAGTTTTGGGGGATGAACTCTCTCCACCCCAAGCAAAGAGAATCCTTGTGTCCTCTTATGCCAATCAAAAGATCAGGAATGTGTATGTAGGGGCATTTATTTAGCTGCTGAGCTGAGGTCACCCTGGGCTTGATTTTGCAGGGTTGGCTTTGAGCAACGATGCCGCAATAGGTTATGTTCCTTGGTCATCCCAAGGAGACCTCATCCATCCCACCCCATGCTGCACTGCAAGCCTCATGCTGTATCACTGGCAGGTTTGTGCCACGCGGCATCCTGTGAATAGTTCCTCAGGGCACACCCAGTGATTCAAGATGCATCTGTCGTGTTCCCCGCTGCTGATGTCTTGACCCCTTTCACCAGTGCTTAATTTGTGCCACGGCTTGCCAGGGCCAAGCCCCAGCACCTAATTGCTTGAGCCCGGGCACCTCTTTCATGACAAATTAAGCACTGCCCTTCACCCTGCCCCTAGCTGCTGGACCTCACCCCATCTGCCCTTCAGTCACTGCTTCTGTGGACCAAAGGAATGACGGAGACGTCGTTCTCCTTTCCATCTAAGGACAACTGAGTGGCACGTTAGTCAGCTCTGACACTTGAGCTCCTTCCTTCACCACAGACGGGCACTGAAAGCATCAGAGAGTCTAACAGACAGGGCAGAAAGTGGGGAGGCATCTCGTACCATGTCCACAGTCTTAATCCTCTGCCCTGCTTGGAGTCATCCTCTACCGTCCTCAGAGCTGCAGAAGCAGCCATGACCCTGCCTCAGCGCAGGGGGCTGGACTAGAGGACCTCTTGAGATCCCTTCCAGTGCTGCATTTCTATGAGTCTACGACTAATTGTTGACCCGTTGAATGGGCCCAAGCCTGACTGGTTTCCACAGGGGAGAAAAGGGACCACTGGAGGATGGTGGTGGGTGTCTGTGTCCCAAGACGGCCGCTTTTTGATTCACCAGAGATGGAGCCGACCTGGCTCATGTGCCTTGTCTGCCTCCAGAAATGGTTTGTGTTTGGGAATAGGTCGAATTGGACCACGGCTGGCTGGCCAGACCCACGTAAACTGGACCAGCCACGTTCCACAGCCAGTTCCACCCTGGCCCCCATACTAGGTCTTGAGAATGACTTGTGGACAAAGGCTCGAACCCTCATTAGGTTCTGGCCTACACAGGCCAGCTACCCATGGCCCAGTGCAGTGCAGGGATGGAGCAGGGAGGAGCTGTGCTTGGAAACCGTTGTCAAGTTGGGCCTGTTTCTAGGGGCAGAGGAGGCCTCATCTCCCCATGTTTCCTCTCTGAAACTCAATACCACACACTGTGAGGGGCTTTCTCTGTACCTCATGCTCTCCCCCGCCCAGATCCCTCTCTGCCCCACACTGGAAGGGGCTGTCTCTGCCCCTCTCACCCTCAGAGCCCCTTCTGCCCCACATGGGATGGGTCTGTGTCTGAATCACCCCTCAGAGCCCCCTCTGACACATGGCAGGTGGGTCTATATATCTGCTCCCTGCAGAGCCCTCAGTATCCCAATGTGGGGTCTAGGAGGTTCTGGGGGGTGAAGTACGGAGAGGTCTGTCTCTGTACCTCACACCCCAGAGCTTTCTATACCCCCCCATTGGGGGGCAGCGGCTTGTGACTCTTTGAGCTGTCGCTCACGCCTCCCCCGTCTTCTCTTTGTCCCGCCCTGGGCGGAGACCGGCTTCTCCCAGTGCTCCGAGCACTCTGGCCGGTGCTAGAAGGGGAAGTAGGGGCTGCTGCTCCGTTGTCTTTTATTAGGAGTAATTTCCTTCTTTGTAACCTCTCCTGACCCCTTCTGTTCCGCGCCGGAGACTGTTATCTCTCCCCCCTCTCTCATTGGATGCAATATTCTGCTTTTTATCCCCCCGGCAGGATTTTCTTTTCTTTGCTTGTCACACGCGGAAAGTTCAGCTTCCTAATCCCCGAATTGTCCCTGGCCGGTTTTACATACATTTATAAGCGCTTCATAATGGATTTATTTAAAAAGAAAAAAAACCTCGGAGGGTTATTATAGGATATTTTCGTTTTAATTGAAAACTATTCCGAACTCAGAGGGGTTAGATCCGCAGCTGGAGTAAATCAGCCCAGCTATGTCCGTTTCAACAGACCAACACCCATTTACACTAGCGGAAAGTCCAGCCTGTCATGTCTGGCTCTGCCATTGCCCCTTTCCCTGCTATCTGCCTGCATGAGTCTCACTACAGCTTAACCGATCGGGAAGCTGGATGCCACAGAGAAATAGCTCAAGTGAGCTCAGATGAAACTATGTATGGATTTTAAGCGGCTCACCCGCTCCTGGCTGGCAAAAAGTAATAGCAGTTTAAATAGTTAAAATACGTAGCTCTGCATGGGAACCACTGATCCATCCCAGAACTGGATTCTTTCCTCTGGGATGGTGGTTAAAATCTGAATTAACTCCATTAGTTGGAGTTGGTTTTACATTGGTGTAACTGAGATCAATACAGGACCCCCTGTGGTTAACAGGTTTTAATATATGTGCCATCACCTTGGTTCTATGGTGACCCCTGGGGAATTTCCTCAGTGTCAAAGTCAGAAGAGTCGGGGTGGATGGCCAGTCATTTCAGGAGACTCTCGGCCACAGACGCATGCAAAGATGTCAAAGAGGCCAGACACAGCCTTTGCTCCAGATTTGCTTTTTAGTGAAGCAAGTCACCGGAGCTTGGTTAGACGTGAAATTGGGCAGGTGAGGAGCCTAAAAGCACAGTTCTGCTCTGAAAACTGACAGTAAATGTGGCATCAGGGGCTCCAGGTGTATTGTAAGACTCCAGAGCCAGTGTTCCATTTAGAAATAGAAAGGTGCTTGAGCAGATCCTTAGCAGGTGTAAACTGGTGTAGCTCCAATGAGTGCAATGCAGCTGTGCCCGTCTACAGCCGCCGAGGATCCAGCCTGCTCTTCCTAATGGCAGGCCTGCTCATGTAGCCTGGGATCTGACAGTCAAGCTGGTTCTTTCCTTCCTACACATCATCTCCAGGAACAGAGGCTCTGTAGCCCAAAAGATGACCTCAGTGGCACCTGTGCAACCCCACTGCTGTCAGTGGGGTCGCACAGGTATAACGGGCCGTAAGCAATTGTGTTGACGATGCACAAGTAGGACCAGAGCCCAGTTTGCTGCCTCTCAAGACTGTTAATTCTGCGGGGATGACAATAAAAAACCAGCAAAATAGAAGCTGCTATTTTTGTCACGGAAGTCGGCAGATCAGACTCCGATACACAAAGGTGCAGAATCCACTGAGTCAGAGGGGAGCCTTTTTACAGTCACTTTTCAGAGCAGAATTACACTTGGGAAGGAAAACTCCAGTGCACCCTGGACAGGTATTTGAACCCTGGCAAAGACGAGCTATTGTCGTTGCAGTAGCAGTTCATGCAGTTGGGTGCCTAAGTCTGGTCACTGTCTACCTATGGCAGTAGCTGGTCCATGAGGCCATGGAGGAAAAAAGGGCTCGCCCGATCCCTGCCAAAACAGGTGGCCAATTGTGCATGCTTGTGTTCAGGTGGATACGGGGTGGGAAGCCAGGTGAGCTAGCCTGGGAAGGGTGGAATGGCTTCTGTCTTAGTCCCAGAGCTACTGTTCTTGGTTGTAAAGTAATAACGCCTGCCTCCTACCAGGCACTTTTCATCCATGGATCTCAAAGCGCTTCATGAAAGAGGTCACTGTAATTATCCCCATTTTACATATGGGGAAACTGAGGCACAGAGCGGTGCAGTGACTTGGCCAAGGGCACCCAGCAGGACACTGGCAGAGCCAGGAAGAGACTTCAGGTCTCCTGCGTACCAGGCTGGGGCGCTATCCTCCAGGCCACGCCCATGTTTAAATCCAAGAGTCAGTCACTACCAAAAAATGGTTCCATCTCGGATATGCAGTTTTAGCTGCAGCATTACGGTGGCGCCTAGAGGCCCCAGGTAGGCTCAGGGCCCCAGGGTGCTAGGCACTGTGCATCCACAGGGGAGCCTACAGTCCAAGACCCTAATCTTGTGAAGACTTAAGCAGGTGCTTAATGTTAAGCACATGCATAGTCTCCCTGAAGTCAATACAAGGACTCATATGCTTAAATTTAAGCACTTGATTGGGTCTTTGCAGGTTCAGAGGCTAAATAAACAAGACAGACAAGGGTGCAGGGGAAACCAGCACTGGGGGATTAAATTATTTGCTCAAGGTCACATGGCAGAACCAGGATCAGAGTCTGAGTCCCAGGCCTGTGCTCTGTCCACAGGACCTTTAAAAACCATTCACATCCAAAGCCCTCATCTAGGCCGCTTGATGCTGGAGACTAGGACCCAGGCACTACCTGAATGCAGGAGACACTCAAGTTTGCAAGGACGGGTCTATTTCCTTTAATGACACCGTTAAATGAACCCAATATATTTCCCCCTCCCCCCAAAATAAGAGGCCTGATCCTGCAAACGCTGAAGCAGGGAGTAAGGACGGTTGATGTCAGATCTTATCGGGTGCTGAGCAGCTTGGCACCTTGATGGAATCTGGGGGGTTAATACGTGTTTCCTTCCTGGCTGCACAAATGGGAGCTTCGCCAAGAGCCTGGATGGCAAAAGGACCCTTACAAAATCGCTGCTGCTCCTAGTTAAAATTCAGATCTGATTGCGGCGAATAAATTCTCGGCAAAGGAGAGAGCCTGTGGAGCTTGGGAAAAGTACTATATAACCTGGGAAAGAAAGAGCCAGGAGAAGGGAACCAGATGAAATGGGAAGGGGGAGGGGCAGGGTTCAAAGGCAAAAATGGAAGGGGAGGGGGTGAGTTCCCTTAAGGCTAAAAATCAGAACCAAAAGTGACCTGAAGGGAGGAGCGATTGCTTTTGGGGAAGGGGAATTGTGGCTTGGTCCAAATTCGCTCTGTGTATAAACAGGGCCTAGTACAATGGGGTCCTGATCTCCGGGGGGGCCTCTGCGAAAATATAAATACCTATATTACTAATACCACTAACTCTGCTGAGAGTCGAAGAGAAGCAGGCGAGAGGTTTCCTCTCCTTTAACTGTGTATTTGAGATGAGTGTGAACCAAAAAAGCCCCAAGCCCCGCCGACATGAACAAGTCTGAATCTGGATCCAAATCTTGCAGGAGACCCTGGCTGTTTCAGTTTCACAAACTCCTGTGATTTTCTCACAAGGTGTTTTTCTTAAAGCTCCAGCTCCTAGAGTCTGGTGATGAGGTGAGAATCTCCGCCTTCGTTTTTTTAAACAAGTACGTTTCTAGCCCTCCTAGTGTCAGAGAAAAACTTGGAAACGGGACTCAAGGGCAGCCTAAAGGCTGTGAATCCAGACGGCAAAGAAAAAGAACTAAAGTGTATTATTTTAGAAAAAGAATTCTAATGTTTTTAAAGCCAATCTCATGATATTTTGTGGCCAAAGAGATGGATTTGAAATGCCCAGGGCTCAAGGGTTTGACCTGCTGTTGAGAAACTGTCATGTTGCCAGCCCCAAATGTTAAAAAAAAAACACATCTCTGTGTGTCTCACAGACCCCTGCCTTCCAGCAAGAGCTATTATTTAGGAAAAAAACCCCAAACCATGAATATAGAGTTTGGGAATTGTGGAAGGCTGCTTGCCTCCCTGCCAGCTGTCTGGCTCTTAAAATACAAGCTCGGAGAGCTCACTGATGGATTTCATTTGCCTTCTTTCAGTTCTGAGGAGCTTTAATGTTGCAGGAGATGCATAAACGATGAATGGTGTCTCTTCCCTTAGACGTTTGTCTCCTCTCAAGCTCTGTAATTCCATTCGTCACTTTCAACCCCTACGTGTTTGTTTATCATGCTCGCATCTTTAATTTGAAGCTCCTATACTGTTGCTTGCAAGGGACTCTGGCTGTCGGGAAGGGCAGGATCTCAGCCTTCCTTAGGAAAACTTTTCCCAGCTATTTTTTCTCTCTCCCTGTTTAATAAAGCAAAATTGGAAGTCAGAGGGGTGTCAGGGGGCTGCATTTTCTATCACCGCCCTCCAGTCTGACCTCAGTTTCCCTTTGCAGGTGGAAACTGATTGTATTCACGGAGGGGGGAAGAAAGACAAAACTAATTAACTGGAACACCTTGTTAGATGTTTTTATTGTGTGGCCACTAATGTACCTTTCAGCTTTTCTGATCCGATGGATCAAGAACAAAGAGGCACTGAGAGAGAGACCAGGGGCCAGGAGTGCCAAGTGACAGCTGGCCAGTTGCTCCCGGGCATATGGGGACTTGGTCTATGATGAGAAAATGGCACTGGGAGACAGGACCCCTAGACTGCATCAAAACCATGGGTCTGATCCTGTCCCTACCCCTATAAACCGAGCCACCATGGGCCGCGTGAGATTTCCTTCTGCCCCTGAATAACATGGGGCAGATGTCAACATGGCCAGACCTATGTTGTCACCTCACGGGCAAGGATGGTAGGGGGCATGTCCATAGACAGTCATGAGGAGGCCGTTGTCAGTGAGATCAGTCCCAGAAGCTGTTCTCCATTATGTCAGGCACCCTATCAGCCCCCCACAATCTGGTGGGGCCACGGTGGTCCATCCTTCCCCATCGCCTGCAAGTCTGGCTGGGGGATCGGGAGACCTAAGAGCCATCCCTGGCTCTGCCACTGATGCCCTGGGTGACCTTGGGCAAGTCACTCATCTCTCCATAAGATCAACATAAGAACACCCATACTAGGTCAGACCAAAGGTCCATCTAGCCCAGTATCCTGTCTTCTGACAGTGGCCAATGCCAGGAGCTTCAGAGGGAGTGAACAGATCAGGTAATCATCAAGTGATCCATCCCCTGTGGCCCATTCCCAGCTTCTGGCAAACAGAGGCTAGGGACACCTTCCCTGCCCATGCTGGGTAATAGCCATTGATGGACCTATCCTCCATGAATTTATCTAGTTCCTTTTTAAACCCTATTATGGTCTTGGCCTTCACAACATCCTCTGGCAAGGAGTTCTACAGGTTGACTGTGCATCGTGTGAAGAAATACTTCCTTTTGTTTGTTTTAAGCCTGCTGCCTCTTAAACTCCATGCATGAGTTTCCCAGATGGGGGTAGCGATCCTTCCTTTGCCTTTCTTGTCCATTTAAATTGTTTGGGGGCAGGGGCCATCTCTCACCATGTGTCTGTGCAGCACCTGGCACAATGGAGCCCCGATTTCAGTCGGAGTCTTTCAGCTCTACCGAGACTCAGATAAATAATGACTGTGAGATTCTACAGCGATAATGACCGTATAATTCAATCGCTGGATGCCGGAAGCTGTGGCTTGGAGAGAAAACTGACCTGTTAACTGCCCATCTAGGCCAGCTGCTAATTGCAGTGATTAGTTTTCCGCTGACCAGCGGCAAAAGCTGGCATATTTCATCCTGGATAGTCTTGTTTCTTCGTGGCAGATTGAAAATCAATACAAAAGAAAATTGAAAAATACATATTTGGGGGGAGTGGAGGGAGGGGAGAACATCAACCAGAGCCAGACCCATGGGGTTAATTGCTACCAGTTTATTACACCCAGCCAATAAATAAATAAGTACATCACATTTTCTCCTCCACCCGCCAGAAAAGTTATCCAGAAAGGAGGAAGCCAGGAAGTAAAAAGGAAGCAATAGATTGATGGGTTGATTGCAAAAAGTGGGATGAAGGCTATAAAGCATCCCTTTCCCTTCATTAGGATCCATGCCACTCATTTCCCTAATAACCCACCCTGAAAGCTTTTAAGCACTTAGAGCCTGTTGCTAAGGGTCTGCTGCTTTTCCCCAATCAAATCCTGATTAGATCAGCAGTGGGCTAAAATTGGGTTGGTTTTTTTCCTCCCCTTGCTCATCGGGCAAGTCCACCTCCTTCCTTCCCTCCATTCTTCCCCTCCACCTCTCCCTCTGTAGTGAGATAAAACGGGTGTTTGAAATTCAGGCCCTGGTGGGGGGGATTTTTCTTCTTCTTCTTCTTCTAACTGCTGTAAAGTTAAAAAACAAAAGACGAGACGACAAGGTAGAGAGGCTGGGAATTAGCATGTGTCAGCGGCAGCAGAGGCAGCTGTATCCAAAGGGAGTTTGCAGAATGCTGTCCATACGAATGGTTTTGTCCTTCTAACTTCTTATTTGTATGGTGCTGGTGCCTAGAGGCTCTAAGCAAGGGACTGAGTCCCATTGCGCGAGGTGCTGTACACTTATATACCATGAAAAGAGCACGTCGATGTAGCAGAGAGAGGTAGAGCAAGAATTGGTGGCTAGAAGAGAAAGCCAGACATATTCCCATTGGAACAGGGCGGAGCAGTTTAACATTGGAACAAGCTACTAAGGGAAGTGGTGGCTTTTCCGTCCCTTGAAATCTTCAGATCAAGCTTGGGTGCCTTTCTAGAAGATGTGTTAGCCAAATACAAGCTATTGGGGTCAACCCCGGGGAGACGGGTGAAATTCTCTGGCTATACAGGAGCTCGGGCTACCTGATCTAATGCTCCCTTCCGGCGTTAAAATCTCTGACTTGCCTGCAGAGCTTGCAGTCCTCAATTTAAGGCAAGAGGGAGGCGTTTTCCAAAGCACCAGCTGATTTAGGAGTCCTATTGAACTCCCATGGGACTTATTCTCCTATGTGACTTGGAGTCTTTTGAAAAACATCCCTTTCCCCACCAAGACAGCAGGTGAATGCAGCAGCCTGTCAGAGTGCACCAGGCCAGGCTGGAATGTGTAGTCCTGTTTGAACACAACTGTGAATTCTAGGATAGACGAGATATCAATGTTTGTTCGTAGTCATGGGTAACCCTGTTATTATCCAGATTATAGCAGGGCTTTGAGACACCCCCTTCCCCCAGCTGCGCCGGGCGCTACAGAGAGGCCTGGGGAGAGACAGTCCCTGCCCCAAAAGAGCTGACAATTTGAGCAGAGAAAGGTTGGGAGGGGAAACAGGTGCAGACTGGAGGAGTGACTTGCCCAAGCTCCCCCAGAAGGTCAAAGCCAGGAATAGAAGCCAGTTTTTCTACCTAGTGGGGGCAGCGCCCTCTCCACTGGCCTGCAGCTTAGAGTTCAATGCAGTTAGCGGCAAAAGTCTATTTCCCATCCGCACTAGCGTTTATGCTCATGAACACACCTTCAAACGTGAGCGTAGATTCAAGCGGAAGACGTGCTCTATGGGAAGTATGGGCCGGGGAGTGTCAGATCATTAACCAGGCAGGCAAATATGGAGCCAGTGTGTGCGTGAAATAGACGCCGCGAGGCACACGGGCGGCATGCGAGGCCTCGAGAGTTGTCGGTCAATAAATATGTCAGCATGGCCTGGTGGGGGAGAGAGGCGGGGAAGTGGAAGGGAAGCCATTTCCTGCAGCTTTATAGATCCGAAAGCTACAGTAAATTGAGGATTCCGAGACCCAGACTCGGCTATTATTGGAGAGAGGCTTTGGAGGATCTGTCTGGGTGCAGCCTTGTTCTGTCATTTGCTTTTCTCCTGCTTCTCCATATGATAGACGCGTGCATGTGTGTGTGTGTGTGTGTGAGAGAGAGATTGTGTGTGTGTGAGAGAGAGAGATTTTGTGTGTGTGTGTGTGTGAGAGAGAGATCGTGTGTGTGTGTGAGAGAGATCGTGTGTGTGTGTGAGAGAGAGAGAGAGATTGTGTGTGTGTGAGAGAGAGATCATGTGTTTGTGTGTGTGTGCGTGCGTCTCTATTTGTGCGTACTTGTGCACAATCATTTGTGTGTGCGCGCATATGTCTTTCTAGAGATCTACATCCAACCAATGCTGCATAGATGTGTTTAGAGAGCAAGTGTTATACTCGGAAGTATGTCCTGCCTGTCACTTTCCACCTTGTTAACTCCCCAGTCCCTCTCTCCACATCTCATGGATCTTATCCCCCTCTCTACGGCTCTTAGCTCTTCCCTCGTTCTCCCAATGTTTGTTATTTAACCCCACTGAGTATTTTGGGAAATTCTGATCTGTGACATCCATGGAGCTCCGAGTGATGTCTGTCTGTCGATCTAGCCATCCATCCATGGTTCTTATACCACTTCCCTCAGTGTGAGTGAGATGCTGAGGGCATGAGGGTTGGAATATTGGAGCAGATACACCACCTGAGCTCTGAGGCTGGCTGCTGGAAGCTGGAACCAACCCCCTATGTGCCATGAGATCTATCCTGCATGCAAAGCGGTGACCAGAATTTGGTCCGGCAGGACTACAGGCTGTGGACCTCAGCATGGCCCTCAGCAGGGTGACTTGCTAAGAGAACCCTTCCAGGATTTTAAATTTATGAGTCAAATATGGCCTATGTCACTATAACGCCAGGGACAGAGCTGGAGGCTCGTATTCTCAGCCTGAAGTTAGCCCCCCAGGCCAACCCCTCTGCACCCGTGGATACAGCTCTGTCGTATCCATGTGAAAGCCCAAGCGATGCTCTCCCCTGTCTTTCCATTGCTGCTTCACAATGGCCTTTTGGGGTGAATTCCTGACCTGGAATTTTTGCTGCTGACCTCAACAATCAGGTTGCTCAGCTCCAGCGGAGGAAATCCAGCCGGTCTGATGCCTGCCTCCTGCTCTCACTGACACTTGTGGGAATCATAGAATCTCAGGGCTGGAAGGGACCTCAGGAGGTCATCTAGTCCAACCCCCTGCTCAAAGCAGGACCAATCCCCAACTAAATCATCCCAGCCAGGGCTTTGTCAAGCCGGACCTTAAAAACCTCTAAGGAAGGAGATTCCACCACCTCCCTAGGGAACCCATTCCAGTGCTTCACCATCCTCCTAGTGAAAAAGTTTTTCCTAATATCCAACCTAAACCTCCCCCCTGCAACTTGAGACCATTACTCCTTGTTCTGTCATCTGGTACCACTGAGAACAGTCTAGATGCATGCTCTTTGGAACTCCCCTTCAGGTAGTTGAAAGCAGCTATCAAATCCCCCCTCATTCTTCTCTTCTGCAGACTAAACAATGCCAGTTCCTTCAGCCTCTCCTCATAAGTCATGTGCTCCAGCCCCCTCATCATTTTTGTTGCCCTCCGCTGGACTCTTTCCAATTTTTCCACATCCTTCTTGTAGTGTGGGGCCCAAAACTGGACACAGTACTCCAGGTGAGGCCTCACCAAAGCCGAATAGAGGGGAATGCAGGTGGACCCCATCAAAGTCCCTGGAGTCACTGTGGATCCACACCAGAGTGAAGCCCAATGGCAAAGCTCTCGTTGATTCCAGTGGGCACCAGTGCTTGGCCCTCCAATCTCCAGAAGCCCCCACCCCTCTCCTCGTAAGAAGAAATGGCATCGCAGCCCAGCTCCGCACCTGAAGGCCAGGCTGCTCACCCAGCTGCTGCTGTTCTAACAGGTGAGCCCGGGGGGAGAGAAACAGCATGAGCCATTAAGGGTGTACCCCGTCCCGTCCACAGGGTGGGGAAGGGGTGGGGCGGGAATGTGCTGCATCCTTAAACAAACGTCATGATGTTGCTGAAATGGCTTTGCCCAGAGTTTGCTTGAAAGTTGCCTTGAAACCTCCATTCTCTGTGTCCTGGACAGAGAGGAAGGTCTCTGGATGAATTAGCATTTATATAGCTGTGCCTTGCGTTCCCAACCCCCCCTTTATCTCTGTTAACACCTAATAAAGACAGAACTTTGCGCTAATTCATAATTATAGCGCTGGATGGAAATATTTGTGTTTCTATTCCCGGGGAGTTTGCCTCGGAAGCCCCTCAGCCAATTTGGAGTGAAATTACCAGCGGGCTTCCCCCACCTCCCTGCCGGCAGCCCGACTTGGTTGCCGGAGGCTGTTTGGGGAGCTTACCATGATGGGGGTCTGGGACTGGGAGGGATCCGAGGGTAGATCATAAATAGAGAGAGTCACGGTCGGCCAGGTTCTGCCCTGACCAAAAGGCGCAGGATCCAAAGACCCAACATGGGGGAAGGAGATGGGAGGTGGGAGAAAGTTCCCACAACTTCGCCTCAGCAGGGAGCAGCTGGAGAGGGGTCGGGCTAGTTCAGAGAGTGGGCGGTGCTGGACGGAACAGGGGCCTGGCCATGGCTGTGATGACTCCGTGTCCTTCCCGCTGCAGAAGTGCCCATTGGAGAGTTGACTGTGACATGAGTGATGCTCTGTCCTCCAGTGCAAAACCAGGCCTTGGCTGGTGCCGACCGGCCTCCTGAGCAGAGAAACTGAGGCACGAACAGAGACTGACTTTCCCTCGCAGTCGGGTGGGTGCCGGGCAATGTCGCTCATTCGGGGGGTGAACAGAGTACCCCAGCCCCAAAGCTCCTCATTGTCCCAGCCCAGCATGCCGGATGGTACTGGGGGACCCCTGCCAAGGTAGGCCAGAGGCATGTGGCAAGGGTGCGACGTTGCAATGTACTCGTTAGCCATGTGTGTGCGTTTGTGCGAGAGAGGGGGAGAAAAATGGCGCCCTCTTCTGGCTGGACCCACAGAGAACAGACGTGACCGTCCGCTTCTCCCCACTAAAGCAGCTCTCTATTAGCTCGAAAGGGAAGAGGCCTATAATTCTCAGGCTGCAAGAATCCGAAGTCCCAGCCCGACTCCCCAGGCACATCCGCTTTTGCCAGCAATTGTCTCTTTCTGCAACAGGTGGATTCTTATTCCCAACCCGCACTGAATCATGCTAGAGTCCTTACCACGCCCTCCAGCCTGGCTGCCATGGGCTTGGCGTTCCTAGGTTTAAAACCAAAGAAAAGTCAGCAGATACATGAAGGAACAGCTCTGGCGGGCGGCAATGTTTCCCCAGGGCATCGCCCGTCCGACATTTGCAGCCGCGGCTGCGTGGGTGAGGATGCAGAGGGAAAGCAGCCGCCGATGGATTGGGCAGAACAAAAATTTGTCGCCTTAATTTAGATGGAATCAAGGGGCCCAAAGAGTCAAAGCTGTTAACATGACTCAACCCTGGCTTTGTTAAATGAGGTTTGGGACCATGGCAAACACATCCCTTTCAGCCTGGTGTTAAAGATACAGAAAAGAGGGGGAAACAACGAAAGCATTTGAAATGTAAAGTATTAAGTCAGGCTTTCATTTTACCAACATCCCTTGCTTCCTTTCCCTCTAGCTGGAGAGTTTTTAGAAGGAAAAAACCCTTGTTTGTGAATCTCTTTACACAGTATTAAAGAAGGCAATTACTGTGCCACTGGGAAAAGAGAAGAAGTTGGATGAGACGGGCTGGAGTGATTGTTAAAATCGGATCCTGTTTCCTAGAAGACTAAACAAACCAAACACACAGAAGGGGAGAGAAAAGAGCAGCAAAGAGAGAAATTGCAGTTTCTGTCTCACTTGCAACCTCACTGCTGGAAACGCACAGGCCCATCACAATAAGGTCAAATGCAAAGTACTCCACTTAGGAAGGAACAATCAGTTGCACACATACAAATTGGGAAATGACTGCCTAGGAAGCAGTACTGCGGAAAGGGATCTGGGGGTCATAGTGGACCCACAAGCTAAATATGAGTCAACAGTGTAACGCTGTTGCAAACAAAGCGAACATCGTTCTGGGATGTATTAGCAGGCGTGTTGTAAGCAAGACACGAGAAGTAATTCTTCCGCTCTACTCCGCTCTGATTAGGCCTCAACTGGAGTATTGTGTCCAGTTCTGGGTGCCACATTTCAGGAAAGATGTGGACAAATTGGAGAAAGTCCAGAGAAGAGCAACAAAAATGATTAAAGGTCTAGAAAACATGACCTCTGAAGGAAGATTGAAAAAATTGGGTTTGTTTAGTCTGGAGAAGAGAAGACGGAGAGGGGTCATGATAACAGTTTTCAAGTACATAAAAGGTTCTTACAAGGAGGAGGGAGAAAAATTGTTCTTCTTAACCTCTGAGGATAGGACAAGAAGCAATGGGCTTAAATTGCAGCAAGGGCGGTTTAGGTTGGACATTAAGAAAAACTTCCTAACTGTCAGGGTGGTTACACACTAGAATAAATTGCCTAGGGAGGTTGTGGAATCTCCATCATTGGAGATTTTTAAGAGCAAGTTAGACAAACACCTGTCAGGGATGGTCTAGAGATGCCTTGAGTGCAGGGGACTGGACTAGATGACCTCTCGAGGTCCCTTCCAGTCCTATGATTTTATGATCTCATCAGCCACCCTGAGACCTGGCAAACTTCTACCATCGGGCTGTTTAGATCATTGCTTTTAGTTGCCTCTCTTGTCACAGGCTCACAGCAGGGTTGCAAAATATTCAGCCTTGGCTGGCTGGGACAAAGTTTACCATCCCAGCGGAATCCCGACACCCCAATTTTGGTTTGTTGATTTCCGGCCCTCTCCCCCTCTGGTTTACCGGTCATAATCCTAACACAGTCCTTGAGGGGAGGCCAATAAACTCCTTTTTCTTTCCATTAACTCAGACTTTCTGTGGCCTTCTTCCGTCTGTTCTCAAACAATTGGATATGATAGGTCACTGGGACAAAGAGGAACTTTCGCTCTTTGCAGGCCCGGTTATCACAACTCCCTGCTCGGGCAAGACTTGACTTGACTCTGTCGGGGTCACAGGCTGACGGGGTGACGCACATCCCTGTCCCATCACCCCGTAGGGGTCGGGGGAGGCGTGGAAGGAGGAAATGCGGCTGTCCTGGCTGGTCCATTCCGTCACCCCCACCCTCCCAGCCACCGCTGTGCTGTGTCAGCTGCTAGAAGGCTCTTTGTGAATTCACTGCACTGCCTAGTGCAAATGGGTTTAAACTACCTTAAGTGTTTCAGCGGGGAACTGGCGTTCCCAGTGTAACACTGTATTACCGCAGCATTAGGAGTGAAGTATCGATCGTAATCCCCTGGCTCAAAAATAGGATTATCAAAAAAAAAGGGGCGGGAGGGAGGCGGCGGGGGGGGGGGGGGGCTTCCCAATGGAAATGTGGACACCCCAGCACCCCTAACCTGCCCACACCCGGCTGAGATGCCTGTTCAGCCAAGGCGGAAAAATGAATGCATGGCCCTTTAAATCCAGTTTTCTGTTCAGGATGGGGTCAACCCCTCCCTTTGCAGCTGTGATGTCCTTCTGGGGCAGCAGCAAAATGGTCCATACTTCGACTATAACGGGGGGGCTAGATTCAGCTTGGAAAGCAGGGGCGTGTGCGTGTGCATCCATAGATCTCCAAGCACTTTACAAAGGGGGTCAGTATCATTAGCTCCATTTTACAAATGGGGAAACTGAGGCACCGAGGGGGGAAATGACTAGTCCAAGGTCACCCAGCAGGCAGGGAATCCAGCTCTCGGGAGTCCCAGGCTAGTGTGTTAGCCGCTATACCACAATGTTTTTTTGTCTAATAGCTGGACCCACAGAGGACATAAGAGACCACAAGCTAACGGCACGCTCCTTTAACACCAGGGGTGGAGAGCTAGCTATTTGGAGCCATGAAGTATTGACACCCCCGTGACATTGGCTAGGTCCTGAGACCTTGCAGTCTAAGGCTCTAATCCTGCGACGGCCTGTGTGGGTCACACCCGTCTGCCAGTGCCCACTGTGAGATGGGGCTGAATCCCCACGTATATCTCATACCCACGTCTTGCTCGCTCTCTGTCTGCGTAAGGGCCTGAACAAAGCCCACTGAAGTCAATGGGAATCTTATCTATTGATTCCAACGGCTTTTGGATCAGGCTGTGGAAAGTTTTCAACTCCAATTATAACAATCATGCGGCTTTGCGGCACTGAGGCTTGTGTGGGGCGGGGGGGGGGGGGGAACGGGGGCAGCAGCTGAAATGGATTTTGGCTAAATGTAAAATATCATAACAGGATTTCTCCTCCTGCAAATAAGATCCTCGTCTTCTCATATCAGTGATCTCGGTATTAGCTGTTCCATCTGACTGTGTCTCCAGATGCATATTTCCATTACCCGGCCCCTGCAAAGCCATCTTCCCCAATCAATACCGGGGCCTCTATTTTCCAGCTGCAGCTAAATTCCTATTTCCTGATTGACTGATTGACTGATATAATAAAACCCTATGGAGCCGGCCTTTGGTTTCCTAGGGCTGGGGACCTTTGTTCTATTTTTGGTATAAATATTGTGCAGAACAGGCCAATCCCACAAGGCACCATTCCAAGCACCTAACAGGACGGACTGCAAAATAATTATCCACGCAAAGCAAGTACAAATGGGCAGCAAATTCTTGCCTCAGGAATCTGGGGGGGAAAGAAGGAGGATTTTAGCTACAAAATCAGCCCTCAACCTCAACGGAAAGCAGACTGCTGTGTCCGAGCCACAACGTTTTCAATTACGTTCTTCCACCGGTACATAAAGCGGTTACGGGGAATCAGAACCGCCGGCTCTCAGCTGATGGAAGGGTGGATCGCCTGAGGGGACAGATGCAGGCCAGGGATGGAAGACAGCCCAAGTGCCTCATTTCGCCAGGCAGGCAGCGGGAGCTGGGTGGAGGTGGAAGGGGAGGCCCGCCTGTTGGAAGACATGAGAAATAAGCAGGCTACCAAGGTCATGGCGGAAGAGGGGAAGGCACGCAGGGCGTCGGAGCTCCGTGGGGTGGAGTAATTTTATAACACACAACAAAACAAGCTGTTGTACTGAGAGACAGGCTCCGGTTGCAAAATTTGGACCCCGATCCAGGTGTGAAAAAGCCCTGTAGGGGTTCGGATTGGGGAGATGGGGGTTGGGTCGGGCTCGGCACTTGTTACAACAGTGTCGTTACCTAGCAGTTGCCGGCCATGGCAACTCAGAAACAGGCAATTCAGTCCCCATGAGAGTTGGATGCCTAAATTCTTGGGCTCCTCTGAATGCCAGCCGATGGGAATTAGTGCTGGACTAAGCTCCGCCTGGCGTGAATTGTCGAGGCTAGGTCTACACTGCAGCGGGGTTCCGACCTAAGATACGCAACTTCAGCTACGTGAATACCGTAGCTGAAGTTGCGTATTTTAAGTCGGCTTACCTAGCGGTGAGGACGCGGGAAAGTCGACCGCTGCCGCGCTGCCGCCGACTCCGCTGCCGCCTCCTGCCGAGGTGGATTTCCGGAGTCGACGGCAGAGCGATCAGGGATCGATTTTACCGCGTCTTGACTAGACGCGGTAAGTCGATCCCCGAAAAACCGATTGCTACCCGCCGGATCGGCGGGTAGTGAAGACAAAGCCTAAGCAGAAATCAAACCCTAGCGTCCAAAACCAGGCTGGGTAACTTATGGCTTTTACCCCTTTTTGGCCTGGTGTCCAGACTAGCCTGTATTTCCTTGGGGAAGGGGGTGGATTTGATCTGCTTGTAAAACACCCCAAACCCCTGGCAAATGATCCACCGTGGTCGTGTCAGGCTGCTCACTGGGCCAGATCCCTGAGGGCCCTGAATCCCTGGCTTCAAGTCAAGTCCGCTTGCAGTCGACGGCCTGATCCTGCAGTGAATTGTCTAAGTCTGCTGAGAGGGAGAACTGCTCAGCGGCGACACTTGGAAACGGAGGCACCGGGTGGGCAGCTGACTCATGGCTGCGCTGGCGCAGGTGCCAGCATAGGGACGGAGCTTGCGCCTCCCATGTTTAGGTCTGTGGGGACCAGCGTGGCACCTGGGGGAGAGAGCCGCCCTTGTGGCTAACCTAGGTGGCACCCCCAATTCTAGTGACCACAATGGGGCCACTACAGAGACCCCGAATTGCAAGGACTGGGATCTGTCCTGGCCACACCTTCACTCCACCTCTGCCCCAGGGTGCCCCATGTGTCTGGAGTTCCTGCAGAGACAATTCAGGGGCTCCAGGTGCCAGGGGGCGGGTATTCCCCTGGGGAGGCCTTATGATTCCTCTACAGCCCGTTTGCACCAATCTAGCTGATGCAAAGGGGCCGTACGACAGCAGAGAATAGGGCCCGGGGGGCTTGAGCTCCCCTCCCCAGCAGGTGGGTAACTCACCATTGTCCTGCACTTCACAGTCATTTGCTCCACTGGGCGCAAAATGCAACCAGCTCAGACTGGCAGCGCTTTACCCGTCACGTTGCAACGGTGCACATGAGGACACGAGGCCAACGGGGAACGAGCTGCTGGCTGGGGATGAAGGAGGACATGACTCCTCCCAAAAGAATTTTTATGACCTGGGTTGACGTTCCTCTTGGTGTGGCTGCAGGCTTCAGCGCAGCCTCGCTCCTGGCCCCAGCCAATTTGTTTGCATGGGGTAGCTGCTTGTATCGACCTCACACCATTTCCGTTCTGTTGACTGCCTGATGGCCCGCCCCACTCCCCATCTTAGGAACCCATCTACCCTCCCTGCTTGGGTCTCGGTTCTACAATGGGCTCCATCTGTGGCTGCTTCCTTTATGTTCTCAACCACCCGAGCCCAGACTGCAAAGTTAGGAGAAGCCAGAAGTTGGGAGCATATTTCTCCCCCGTGCGGTTCATGGAACTCTGCAGCTGGATGAAACCTGTCATGCTTCATTACTGATCTCGCATTGTCAGGCTGTGACTAACAAGCCAGGAAGCCAAGAGCCACTGCTGCCAATAATATGCAAACGCTGAAACAACATCGTGGCTACAATAAAGCTCCAGGAAGGGGGGGAAATAGAAGGTGAAGAAGAAAGAGGGGAGAACACAAAAATGGGATATTTTTTTTCTGCCTGCCAAAGCCGGGCCTTGTGCTGTTGACTTGCTCCCCACCCCCACCCCGTTGCCTGGTCCCGGCAGCTGCAGCCACCAGCGTAGGACCTTCTGGCAAATCCTCAGCCGTGGCTCTCCAGTGGAGCTGTGCCTGACTGCCTCTGCCTCCAAGCCTCCACAGATCAGCAAGTTAGGGTGAAAATTACTAGAGGAGGAGGAGGGCTGGTGATTAGGGCATTGGCCTCGGCAGTGTTTAATTTGTAAGGAAAGAGGTGCCACGGCTCAAGGAATTTTTTTACATTCCTAACTGATGCAGCAAGCGCAGAGGTGCTGGGCTCTGAACCGCCCGGCCCAGCGGTGCCGGGGCTCTGAACCGCCAGGCCCAGAGGTGCCGGGCTCTGAACCGTCAGGCCCAGAGGTGCCGGGCTCTGAACTGCCAGGCCCAGAGGTGCTGGGGCTCTGAACCGCCAGGCCCAGCAGTGCCAGGCTATGAACTGCCAGGCCCAGAGGTGCCGGGGCTCTGAATGGCCAGGCCCAGAGGTGCCGGGTCTCTGAACCGCCAGGCCCAGAGGCGCCGGGGCTCTGAACCGCCAGGCCCAGAGGCGCCGGGGCTCTGAACTGCCAGGCCCAGAGGTGCCGGGCTATGAACTGCCAGGCCTCTGAATGGCCAGGCCCAGAGGTGCCGGGGCTCTGAACCGCCAGGCCCAGAGGCGCCGGGGCTCTGAACTGCCAGGCCCAGAGGTGCCGGGCTATGAACTGCCAGGCCTCTGAACGGCCAGGCCCAGAGGTGCCGGGGCTCTGAACCGCCAAGCCCAGAAGTGCCGGGGCTACGAACCGCCAAGCCTAGAGGTGCCGGGGTTATGAACCACCTAAGTGCCAAGATGAGGAACTGCCAAGCCTAGAGGTGCCGGGGCTCAGTCCTGGGCCTCGGGCTTGGCAAGCTGGGTTCAATTCTCACCTCTAGCATGGGCTGCTGGCCTGAGCTTTGGGAGACGGTTTCCAAAAATGCCGACGTCTCCTTTGAAAATTGCACTTCGTCTCCTCAGTCACGGAGGCGCTTTGGAAAAGGGCACCGGTGGCCCCTCTGTGTCCAATGGGGAGGAGCAGGCTGCCTTTTCTCTGGTTTGGTGGTTTAGGTTGTAGACCCTCTGGGACAGGGCCTGGCTCAGTGGGGTGGAGTTGAGGCGCGGCTGCCCCCAGGCAGAACACGTGATTGCTTCAGTCCTTCGATTCGGAGGCAGGTCTGATTTCGCCAGGTCAGCGCCTTGCCGGTCTTCGCATCAGGCCTTTCAGTGGGCATGTGGAGCCTGAATCTCCTCTCACTCAGCCTGGTGTACATCAGGAGTCACTCCCCTGAGATTAATTCTCCTCTGGCTCACCCCAGTGTACGGCAGCACAAATGCCAGATGAGTCAGTGGAGTTATTGAGTAAGTGACTGAAATAAGTGAGTGGAGGTCCAAAGCCTGCTGGATTGCAATAATGGACCTCATCCTGCTCTCAGTCACACCAGTCAATCCAGAGTCACTCCCCAGTCAACCAAGCAGAGTCACTCCAGAATGAGAGCAGAATGTGGTCTTTAAAAAACAAACAAACAAAAAACCCCACTTCCCAGTCACACCAGCACATAGAATCGAAGGACTGGAAAGGACCTCGAGAGGTCCTGTAGTCCAGTCCCGTGCACTCACGGCAGCACTGAGTATTAGCTAGACCATCCCCGACAGGTGCTTGTCAAGAAGAACTAACTCCCTTTGATCATCCTAGGAGGAAGGAGCCAAGATGCACCTCAACCTCCATGCAAAGAGAGAGAAAGAGAGAGAGACATTCCTCCTTTCCCATCTCAGGGCGGAGAGCAGCTCACTCTGGGTTCCTCCTGTGGATTGCAAGAGGGGCCGTCCTGTTCGGCTGCGAATTCAGCAAAGCCCCAGGGTCCCTGAATGATGAAAATGGTTAGTCAGTCATGAAAGGGGAAAATGGATTCACTCAATTTCTCTGTTGTGCATCTTATTGCAGCTGACACAGGGCAGAATGGCTGCTTATTATTATAGATTAATACGTACGACTGAGGCCGAGGCAGTATGGGGCTGAGGGTGGATTCAGAATTCTTTTATGCCAGGAAGAAAAAAGCTCCCAGGGCCGTGCAGCCTTTATCAACCCCAGAAGCTGTGCCCGATGGACTGCCTCATTTATCTTATCTTTGGAGATTTTTTGGTGAGTGAATCGGATGCATCATCACATCAGAGAGTGACTGATAAATCCAGGCTGGGATCCATCCACTGAGCTGAGCCTCACCAGAACTCGACTTGAGTCAGAATCCTACGTAAAAAACAAACATCCAGCCATCAGCTTAAGACAGGAATAAAACGGAGAGAGTCGGATCCTGAATCGGCCTGGCTCCATGGGACTCAATTTACACCCGCTGGGGCTCTGTTTTAGGCTCCGTTATTGTTCCGGGCAGGAAACTGTTCATAGGAAAAAGGCTGAGACCTGAGAGAACTCATCGGAACTGATTCTGGGGCCTTGCCCTGGCTTTACACCAGTGTAACCACACTGACGGCAGTGGAACGACACCTCATTCCCAGTGGCGTGAGTGTGATCAGAATCAGTCTCCCAGGAGATAACTTGGGGCACCCCAGAACTTATTCTAGCATAAGAACCCTAGGTACCAAGTGTTACGTTGTTTCCCCTCTTTGTATTCATTCTACAAGCTCTCTAGCACGTGCAGGGCCTAACACAACGAGGCCTCTCGGAGCTCCCGTAATACAAACAGTGGCACTGCTGTCACCGCTGCGCTTTGCTGATGGTCATGTCGCTCAGGTCTGAGCCTCCTCTCTTTGCACCAGTGTAACTTCTGCTGCCTTCCGTGGCGTTACTCCAGATTTACACCAGGGTGCCGGCAGGGTCAGGCCAGGTATAGCGGCGACACATTGGCTAGGGGAGCACATAGGATCGGGTCCCATTCCCCCACCTGCCATGGGGATCTAGCCCTTGCCTGGTTCCACGGGGCAGCCTTGGCCGTTCCGACACAAGACCCCTCTTCCGTCCCCACCCAACACCGACCCAGCCCCAAAGCCTGGGGAAAACGAACCCCTCCCATCTCTGTTACTAAAAATAAAGGGGGACGAATGAGAGCCACAAAAAACAAAGCTGTGGCTGCCACTGGGGACTGGGTATCATCTGCATAGCAGAGCGTTTTCTACCTGCCGAGAGCCCTTCGAGTGGCTCACAACAGCTGCTGGTGGCTTAAGCCTGCCTTTGGCATTCTCCAAATGGCCCAGCCACCCCCCTCTTATATTTTCGTTTCCCCTGATTGACTGACTCTGAATAGAGTTCATATTTCGCTCCTAATCTCCTCTCCATAGTTTTAATCCCCCTTCACTCCTCCTGGGCTGGTTTTGTTTCCCTCTTCCTCCTCTTCTTCCTTTTCTCTCCTTCTTCCACCTCTTCCCCCCTCCTCCCCCCGCAAGTCAAATTACGCTTAATAATATTCTGAAGGCCATGACACCCATGTTGTCTCTTTGTCATCCTTCGCGGTGCAGCGTGAAAAGATAATACAAACTGCGGCACTTATCTACAATTGAGAGCCGGGACAACTTGCTAATCCCTTAATAATGCCACATCAACAGCCTCATTGGCTGGCAGCTCTCAAGGCTTCCTCGGCTGCCTGTGAAATTGCTACTTGGCTTGCCAAAGTCTGTCTCTCTCTCTCTGTTTGTGTGTGTGTGTGCGTGTGCATTATTCCAGCTGCTGCTCTTTTGTCAGCGATTCCTAAACAATGTCTGGCGATTTGAGCCATTGTCTGGGCCTCGCGGGCCCGGCTCCCTGCGCCCCGGGAGCAAGGATGGAGACAGATGAGCCAGCCGAGGGGATGCACCCACGGCGAAGGGGCCGAAGGAGACGGGTGCTGCGTTCTCTTGGGGCTCTGCATCAGCCGTTTCTGCAGGTGACCGTCCAATCTAAAAGCAACCCAGGCCGTGGCTTTGCCGCCCGGGAAGGACCTGCCGCTGACCTTAGCTACGCAGATGTAAATCAGGGGTAACTCAAGTGATGTCACTGGCGTTCCACCAGTGTAAACCCCACACTTAAAGAGAGCAGGATCACGCCCGGAATTTTAAAGGCGGGCTTGATTCTGATCTCACCTATGCGGCTGTACAGGTGGAATCACTATTGCAGTCACTACAGGTAGACTGGTTTAAACCTGTCGTGAGAGGAGGAATACGCCTGAAACCCTTACTCCGAACCTGGTTCAGATTCCCCTTTCACACTGATGTAAATGCCAACTGGCTTCTTCCAGGCACTGATTTTCACCGTGGTGTAATTGCATTGGTGCCAATAGAGTTGCTCCTGATTTACACTGGTGAGAGCAGGACTGGTCCTTTCTCAAGCACAAGGGTCAAGTCCTGAGAAGCCCCTTGACGTCACCGGGAGCTGGGGGCACTCAGCAGCGCTTGGGACATGCCTGTGATGAAAGTCACTGGGAGTTTTGCTGGTGTGAAAACTGAGTGAGGACTTCATGGGACAGCTCTAATCAGGTGGAAGGGCCCATGTCACCAGCACGGCCGGTCGGGTCTGTTGATTTATCTAAGAAACAGATGTAAGCAAGCACCCGTCCTCTGCTGCACTCATCCAGGCCGAACCAGGCTCCGTTAAGGCACAAGAGGGGAGTTCATGTCCTGTGGCCAGTTGAACACTGGGGTTCTCTGTTGAGCCAACCGGCAAAGGGAGCAATTAATGCCAGCCGTGGAGGGGAGGTGGCTCCCTGCTTGCTGGGAACTGGCTGATCTATAGAAACGGTCCCTTGTGTCCTTCGGTCGATTCTTAGGAGGCAGGGCCAGATCCTCTGCTGGTGTAAATCATTGTTGTTCTCAGAGTTCTCCTAGCCGAGGAGCCAGCGCCCCATGTCCAGCCCAACCCTTCCCCATCATGTGGCCCCCTGCTGAGGCTCTAGCAGGCCCGGTGGTGGTCATCTAGCGAGGGGAGTCACAGTGTGAAATCCACACGATCTAATGCGAATCAAAACCAGACACCAGGCACACAGCCGCGTTACAACTCGAACCCGCCCCCATGGCTCCGGACCTCACAGGCAATGGGAGATGAAGAACGTCGGGCTAGTGGCTTGAGTACAGAGCTGGGGCTTAGGAGCGCTGCGGTCAGTGCTTGGCTCTGCAGTGCTCAGCCCAATCTCCTCACAGGCTGATCTCACAAGGCCTGTTTCCCCCCCTGGGTAACGTGGGGACAGCAATCCTAGGGTGAGCCTCTAAGGGACGGCGCCTGACTCTGCGTTTGAGCACCGCCCAGCCCGCTGGGACCTTGATGCTGACTGCGGCCTCTAAGTGCAATGGCCATTATAGTAAATATTAGTATTATTATTTATTGTGTGTATTACCATAGCAGCTGGGAGCCCCATGGCCCAGGCCCCCGGGCTACAAACCCAGACCGAAGACTATTGGGTACATCAGTGACGCCAGTGGAGTAAGGACTTGGCCCTTAGCCTAGTTATTAACAAGCCAACCTTCCCCTCCTGGAACACAAAGTGCTCCCCGGCAATGGTGTAAATCAGGAAGCGCTGCAACGCCATCACCCACACCGTGAGGAAGCTCAGAATCGGGCCCCTGCCCCCCAACCTTGAGGACTGTGACGGACAGAAGTTGCCACTTAATTTCCAGCTTTCTCCCCCCGCCCCCCCTTCCCATTCCCCACCCTCACTTTGATTTACTGCTCCCTGGAGTAGTCCAGAAGCTGTAAACACACTTTTATTTGTCAGTTGTATCCCTGCAGCTTGCAAGCCTGTCCAGAAGGTAATATATGAGTCTAGTCCTCTTTGCTTGATGCTGTCAGGATTAGGAGCCCTACATATTTTATAGAAACCTCTACATGATCTTCCTTTATAAATCATTTAAATAGGAGTGTCTTTTCTTGATGCGCAACATAAAATATTTACTGGAGTGGATGAAGGCTGCTCATCCGTGTTTACCCTCCTGCTTAGCAAACTGGCTACATTTACAAATAGCTCCGCTTGGCACAGCCCTTAGGTGTCCGGGCGGAAGACGTGGTTAAGTGGCAGGGCTCATCCATTAAAATCCCTGAGCTCCCTGCCTAGCCGGGGCTGTGAAGGAGAGGATATAACCCCCAGAAAAGAATGAAATAAGAAACACAAGCTGAGGTGTAGCTTCCACCGCGACGTGTCTGGAAGCTGCACAGGAGGGTGGCGGAGGCTGGTTTGCGTGTTGTGAAAGGAGAAATTTTTGATGTATTTTGTTTTTCTTTGGGGGCTTTTATTCGGGACGCACTTACGCACATACTTAACTTTGGGCCCCGTTGACATAACCATCTGTTTGCTTATTTATTGTCTCTCTCTTGGTTGTATCTTTTGCTCTTTGTAGAAGCAAGACAATATGGGACAGTGTGTTTACGAAATACACACAAAGACACTCCAGCTGGATCGACACCCATTGAACACAGAGAGCGCTACCGGAGGCCTCACAAGCTATTTAAAGTGATACTACCTTATTCCTATAGCTACACCGTTCTTTAACTGTAGCTCTGTTTTCGCTTTCTTCCCCCCGCCCCCATCTCCCTCCCGCTTCCCCCCACCCCAATTCAGCAAGCATTTAAGCACATACTTAACTTTGATCCCATTGACTTAAACGTGTGTTTGGAATTTGGAATTTGAGTGCGTGCTGGCTTTGACTCAGACGGACATTCGAAGGACACTGTCGAATGTAGGGATTAACTGGATTTTATTGTACCAGAGCAAACCCCTAGTGTAGAATTTGCACCAGGCACGGCGCTGGCTCGCTATATTTAAAAATAAGCAAAAACAAAACCCCAAAAATCCCCAAATGGCTTTTGGCTATGTCCCTAATCTTAGCCAAAAAAACCTGGAAGAATTTTTAAAATCCCACTCTCCTCTTCCCTGATGTGTTTACTGCTGTTTGTTTGCTGTTTGTACGTCACTCGTCTGGAATGATTAAAAGAGACAAGTCACATTCACTTGTCATCAGTTTCACTTTCTGGTTCTTTCGCACTAGCACCAGGCTAGCTTCAAAGCTGCAAGGCGCTTGTCGATCTCTGTTTCTCAGGTTCTTATGAGAAATCTCTCGCTGGGGTGTTGGCTGGAAATGCAGCTACGTTTCAATCCAGGCAAAAACTATGGAATTAAACAATAAAATCATGGAAACACTTATTTATTTAGTCTTTGTTTTTGTTTTTTTATTTTCACAAAACCTAAATTTGGGGCCAAACTTGACCCATTTCACCTTCAGGTGCCCCAAGTATCAGATGAACTAAGCAGAAAATAATATCACCAGCTTTTTACCCACAGATTTCCAACAGCCTTGCGAGGGTGAGTCATTATTATTCCCTTGTCACAGGTTGGGAAACTGAGGCACGGAGCCGGGCTGTGATGTGCCCAAGGTCACAGAGCTAGACGGTGACACAGCTGGGCATGGAACCCAGGAGCCCTGACCCCAGTCTCATTCACGGGACAAGAGAATAATTTATTGAATGGTTACGGAGGCTGGTTCTGATTCACGTCTCATCGATGCCAGGAGTAAAGCGATGGAAGTCTGCCCTTTCAGCACTGTGTGACTGGAGGTCAGCTGATGAGATATTGCCATTGATTTGAACATCCAGGTGCTGCTGCCACAGCTGGATATTCTCAGTGGTTGACTCTTGACCTGGGGCTGGCAGAACCATGAGCTCATTGGCCTTTGGACCCTGGTAGAAAGACCGTGTGTTTGCTCAGGACATGAGTCACGGCTCTGGATCTGGGTTCTGATTGGGGAATGTTGCCTCTGAGACCAGTGCGTATGTAAATAAATACAGGAGCCGGTGAAAGGGGGCTCAAGCTGACCTGGTGAGAGTGCCGGAGAACACACTGCATCCGGGCAGCCTGTCATTGGCCAGGAGAGCAGAGATGAAACTAACACAGAAGGGCCTTGTCCATCTCAAGTACATGTGATCCTAGGTTACTCTGTGTGATGAGGGGATGGGATCTAGCAGTAAGTTTTGCTGACTCCCCTTGGCCCCCAGACCAGGTGGGTCCTTCGGAAAGGATCCTGTTGACTTCACCAGGGGCCGGCCATTAAGTTTCCATCCACGTCTGGATGGTTTGCACCTGGGCACTTGACTCAGGGCCACCTCCTGTCTGCATCAAACCTATACGGCCAGGTCTGTGCCAGCTCTGTCGTGCCATCCCCATCCCCCGCCTTGCGACTGAATGCACCGGAAAAGGACCGTGGCGGTCTCAGTCATTAGCATTCATTGCAATTCTTTTCATTTGTTACCCGGCAGAGAAATGAAAACACGTTGCTCTCCTCAGTGGGGTGTTTCCTATGGAGAGCCCTAGCTTGGTTCAATCGCCCTCTGCCATCGCAACGCCAGAGCGCTGCTTCCCCTCGCCCCGTTGGGTAGGAGACATTCCTATTAAGAGGTTTGCGCTGGGGCATGTATTTTACATAACACGCCGCGTCCATGCTGTGCAACATTCAGCAATTGGTCTGAATATAATGCCGGTTACCTAGAGCGAGAGGCGCGCACAGAGGGAGAACGGGGGCTCGTTCTCTGACTCGGCGAGAAATCGCTCCCTATTAAAGCTCTCTGGGCTGGAAAAGGACTGGAATCGAGTACCAGCTCGGAGTCATGGAGTTGGATACAAATGGGGCTTTGCGCCGTAGGCTGAACTGCATTAAGGTCGTGGGCCACTCTAGCAGGACGGAGAAAGAGAGAGAGAAAGACTCACAGGGTATGGCTACCTTGCAATTAAACACCTGAAGCTGGCCCGTGTCAGTGGCCACGGAGCTATCAAATCACAGTGTCAACGTTTGGGTTCAGGCTGGATCCCAAGCTCTGGGACTCTCGGGATCCCAGGTGGACCTGGGATCTGATCCACCCTGGCAATTTCTCCCAGCAGGCTCCGTCTGCACTAAGCTTTGGGCCAGCGCTGCCCACCCCAAAGTCAATGCATGACTCCATCCCCTGGGGAGAACTGAGCTCTGATGCCCCTTCTTCAAGTCTCCTGATATCAGCCAGGCACTACGGGAGCAGGAGACCCAAAAAAAAGGCCACAATGCTCCAGAGGAGCCTCAACCACCCTACCCCCGAGATCCAGACCCGCCAGGAGATGGGTCTGAGCAAAATCCGGAGCGAAACATTGTCAGGCTGCGGCAGTCTCTAGCTCCTGTGCTGGGCAGGCGTCCGCTGGAAATATGACTTAATCACTGGGGGAAGAAATTGGCTGCTGTGCAGAGAACCTGCCCAAGGTCTATGCGCCACTTACGTCCCACTTAACACCTACGGGATTAAGTGGCACTTGAGTGGTACATGGGCCTATGAGCTTGAGTGAGACCTAATTGGAGTATAGGCCATGGGCTGCAGGCTATTAGAGAGAGAACACAGCGCAAGGGTAGGCTGTGAAGGGCCTTAAAGGCGAAGACAAGTAGCTTGTGTTTGAAGTGGTGGAGAAGGGGAGCCAGCAGAGGGATACACATGTGGTCAACACACTATGTACACCTAATTTGATCACATTTTATGTTACGGACCCATTTATAAATAGTTTAATAACAGTACAATAGTATCAAGATTGGTGAAGGATAGGATAGGATAGGATAGGATAGTAATTAGTCGGATGGAAGACCAGTGAATTACGAAGCCTGTTTACTAAGGAATGGCGGTACACGGGCAGTGATCACATGGCTGCCAGATGTTTCAGTGGTCCCATAGGATCGCCCATGGAGGACATGGATGGAACATCCAGCCAGACCTAAGGACCCAGCTAGAGATCGAGCCAGCTCACGCTCACTCTGCAAGGAAACTATGTCTCGTTGGGATTTGGCTTGATGAAGATAATGATGATAGTATGGCAGGGTGATGGTATAAATGATTAATACATGAGTAATAGATGCTTTAATAAATGGTTAATACGTGACTGGAAAGCGCTCAGATAAGTGCAGAATAGAATAGAATAGGTCAGCAGTTCTCAAACTGTGGGTCGGGACGCCAACGTGGGTCACAACCCCATTTTAATGGGGTCGCCAGAGCTGGCTTAGAGTTCCTGGGGCCTGGAGCCAAAGCCGAAGCCTGAGCCGAAACCCCAGGGCTTCAACCCTGGGCAGCAGGGCTCAGGTTACAGACCCCCTGCTTGGGGCTTTAGCCTCCTGGCCTGGGGCAGTGGGGCTCCGGTTTTGGTCCCCCCTTCTGGGGTCATGTAGTAATTTTTGCTGTCAGAAGGGGGTCGCGGTGCAATGAAGTTTGAGAACCTCTGGAATAGGTCAATAGGTTGCTTACAAACCATGGTTTATAACCATCTACTGTATATAGCAACTTCTATTGAAGTGCTTATAACCATCAGTAACACATGCTACTCACGTCCATGATGTGCTTATAAGAGCTATTAATCATGTATTAACCCTTTATAAACCACTTATATAGGGAATCTCATATAAAGTGAGACCCCCATATTTTTTTAAAGTATTTTTCCCCTGGATCTATCTTTCAAGAAAAAAAAATTAACAGCTCAAGAAACAAAATAAATGTCTAATGGCCTGAAAAGTTTCATTTCCTGCAAGCGAGGGCTCTGCAGAATAGCATGTAAAAGAGGCTACAATATCTGCACACAATTACACACGCGGCTGGGTTATTCCATGGAAATCAATGGCCGCAAAGGGACATCGCATTAGGGGCTCTGCAGTATCATACACTGGCTGGTCTCCCATGATGTGTGAGAACGTCCTCTCCCCTCCGGTGCATATTTCATCTGCTCGCTGGCACCACACGAGGCTGAGCATTCAGATCAGCTGGGGATCAAAGGGGCTCTCTCCGCTCCGCCAGAGGAGATGTGGCCCAGGCATTCATTATTTCCTATGACTTGTGTGCTGCTACGTTCCAGCAAACTCCCTGCTTTCCCCTCGCTCTATTTTCACACATCATCCTACTGAGCTGGTGTTTTCTTGGGCGTTTAACAGCAGGCAGCTTGTTACATGAACATTTCTGGTTGTATCACTTGTACCTATCAAGAGATAAGGATGAGGAGAAAGAGAGAGAGTGAGAGAAGTTGTGGGATAAAGTATAGAATCAAAAGGATGGAGACAATAGGCTTACAAAAACAACAAGGAGTCTGGTGGCACCTTAAAGACTAACAGATCTGTTAGTCTTTAAGGTGCCACCAGACTCCCTGTTGTTTTTGTAGATACAGACTAACACGGCTACCCCCTGATAATAGGCTTACAGGAAACAAGGGGAAGGGGGCAGTGGGTTTCCTTTCCATTAGCTTTCCAGCACTTACACACCGAGATGACAGTCTGTCTGTCTCTGTCTGTCTGTTAGGAGGAAGAATTAATATTTTATATTACAGTGGTGCTTAGCGGCCAGGCAAGTCAAGGCCCTGTTGGGACACAAAATGGCAGTCCCTGCCACAAAGAGATTACAGGCTACGGGACAAGGCCCAGCAGGTGGACGAGACAAGTGAGCAGATCGGGATGGTGGGGGGCACGAGGGACACCAGAAAGAGTAACCAAAAAATAGGGTGTGCAGAGTTCTCAGGAGAAGTGATCACAGCCTGGTACCTGGATAGTTATTACTATCCATCCATCCCCATACCCCCATTCTATCTATCTATCTATCTATCCATCCATCCATCCCCATACCCCCACTCTAGCTATCTATCCATCCATCCATCCCCATACCCCCACTCTAGCTATCTATCCATCCATCCATCCCCATACCCCCACTCTAGCTATCTATCCATCCATCCATCCCTCCATCCCCATACCCCCACTCTATCTATCTATCTATCTATCTATCTATCTATCTATCTATCTATCTATCTATCTATCTATAGATCCATCTGTATATTTACCTATGCTCTTATGTGGTTCTTATATGATCCCTATCACCATAGTACCTAGCTGCCTACCCAAAGGTACAAAGGGGTTGCCTTCTAGGCGCTGAGCTATGCAGAGGGCAAAGGCAGACTACCCCAGGAGGACCCCATCGCGACGCTGTTGGATCCAGCAGCTCCTCCAAGGATTTATGGATATTCACCGAGAGCCTGTCATGGTGGAAACTGACCGGAGGGAGCCCTAGAGATACACACGGAACAGCACAGACTGGACCCTGCCTAGCTTTGCACTGAGGCTGCGTGGGGCAGACTGCACCTGGCGTAGGAAGACGGGGTGTGTAGTACAAGAAACAACAGATGAGGAGCTGATAAGGGGAAAGAAAACCAACCCTTTATGTTCTTGATTATAAGACCATAAGAATGGCCATACTGGGTCAGACCAATGGTCCATCGAGTTCAGTATCCTGTCTTCTGGCAATGGCCAATGCCAGATGCGTCAGAATGAACAGACCAGGGCAATTATCAAGTGAGCCCTGCCCCGTCGGCCAGTCCCAGCTTCTGCTAGTCAGAAATTTAGGGAAACCCAGAGCATGGTGTTGCATCCCTGGCCATCTTGGCCAATAGCTATTAATGAACCTGTCCTCCATGAACTTATCTAGTTCTTTTTTTAACCCAGTTATAGTTTTGGCCATCACAACACCCCCTGGCAATGAGTTCCACAGGTTGACTGTGGGTTGTGTGAAGAAATACTCCCTTTTGTTTGTTTTACACCTGCTGCCTAGTCATTTCATTGGGTTATCCCTGGTTCCGGTGTTATGTGAAGGGGTAAATAACACTTCCCTATTCAGTCTCTCCACACCAGTCATGATTTTATAGATCTCTGTCATATCCCCCCTTAGTCATCTCTTTTCTAAGCTGAACAGTCCCAGTCTTTTTAATCTCTCCTCATATGGAAGCTGTTCCATATCTCTACTCATTTTTCTCTATACTTTTGCCAATTCTTTTCTGAGATGGGGTGACCCGAAATTCAAGTTGTGGGCGTACCATGGATTTATATAGTGGCATTATGCTATTTTCTGTCTTATTGTCTATCCCTTTCCAAATGGCTCCTACCATTCTGTTAGCTTTTGGGACTTTGCTGATTGCAAGATCAGCTCTCAATGTGTTACATCAGGTGTATAAATAGTTGCTTCTTCAGGGCTCCAGAGGACACCGAGGCAGTTCTCAGAAGTCGCAGCTCTGAAGTGCATGCTAAAAACTCCAACCTAAATAGCCTGCAAAGCAAGGGCTAAAAAGATTAAACTGAATTATAGAGACACAACGTCAGACCTGCTCAGCCTTCTGCAGAACTGACAGGGCCAAGGCTGGGAGGGGGGAGCATAAATGGGAGTTTAAGTGAAGGAAATTCACCACAGATGTTTAGGAATTGTTCCTCCAGGCACGGCTTCTCGGCTGCGTGGAACTGGGCTAGCAGAGAGACGTAGCTCCAGGGCTTACACGCAGGGCCTGTTTGAGAGAGAGTAAGGGGGCGTCCGGGGAAATGAGTCGGGGCAAAAGGCGTGAGCTTTAATGGGTTCCGCGCATTGCTGGAAGGGGAGGGGAAAATGTGTGTGTGCGCACATGGGTGTGTGTAGTGTGAGAATATGCATGTGTACACATGCAAGTGTGTGTGTGCGCACACGCAGCTGGGCAGGGCTAGGGATCAGGGTATAGCAGTGAATGGCATAGGAGTGACTGCTCCGCTCAGGCTGTGACAATACACAGACTGAAAGAGTTAATCTCTCCAGGCCTCGGGTCCCCTCCTGTGAAATGGGAACAAGGATGCCTCCTTTCCCCCAGGCTGGGTCGGTCCGGTCAGTTCAGACTGTAAAGCTCTTCCAGGCAAGGACGCTCTCTTAATATGTGTCTGGGCAGCACCTACCCCCATGCGGCCCGAACCTGGGTTGGGGGGCTCTGGGTTCTACAAATAATCAATAAGGCTTTGCTAAAAGAAGACCCAGTCCAAACTCCAACCGAGCCACGGCCCTGTTGGGAATCTGACCCCGTTCCTCTAACTTCCCCGTCCTCTTGGTTTTCATTTGCTCCCTGGGCTTCGCTTGCGAGCGGACGTGACAGCGAGACTGTCAGGCAGGATGTCCCGGAAATCCAGTGGTTATAGTCATTACGAATCACAAATGCTACGAGCCCACAAATCGCAGCCAGCCAAACGTGCCAAGTCGTTTATTGTACATTTTGAGCAACCCCTGCGAATGTTCTGCACCACAGGCATCAAATGCCCCCCTGGAGAATTAGCGTAAAGGCTTATGCCATTGGCTGGCCAGCGTGAGGCATAGGAACCAAAGCTATGGATTTAAGTGGGGCCTTCACCTGGCGTTGGGGCCTCTGCTTGGCGATGAAGGTCACCCTTGGGAAGCAAAAGGATGTAAGTGGGGGGCAGGCCCCTCTGAGCGGGGGGGAATTTCTCCCAGAACAAGGATTGCCCGGTGGCTCAGCATCAGCATGAGTAAGTGACCCCCCCCATCGTGGGTAAACGCCTCTCCCGCCCCGGCCTCTCCACGCCGCCTCTATACGCCCAGGGGACTGCGTCAAAACTGCATCAGTGCAAAGCTAACATCAGCCCGGGCTCAGCACAGCAAACAGGTCGAGACGTGCATTCTCGCCGCGTTGACTCCCCACCCGCGCACCAGCATAACAAGTGGAATTCAAAGCGCTGGGAACTTTGGGGATTCAAGCAGCCTGGATACAAAGGATATTTATAGCCCTGAACAAAATCCACACTTTTGTAGGTGTGTTATTACCGCCCCCCCCCCATCCAAACAGTTACCTAAAGGAGTCAGTTTTGCTTTCTTTCCAGGCCCCTAATGTGCTGTTACAGGGGGCCTAGCAGCTGTGGCTAGGGGGTGTTGGATTCTCTGCTTGGGAAAGGCAGAGGTACGCAATCTCTGAGGGCCGAACGCTGAGTTCTTTACTCATGCCGAGTGATACTTTATGCTGAGACTTTCAATGGGGCGACTCGCTCGTAAGCTGCTGCTCAGCACATGCATGAGAGTTAAACAAAAAGTAGTAGCAGCAATGCGTTCGAGTGAAGGACTGGGCCTCAGGACTCCTGGGTTCTGTTCCCAGCTCTGCCACTGGGTTACAGTGTGGCCTTGGATGCGTCACTTAACCTCTCTGTATAAAATGAATCACTGACCTCCAGGGCAGGGCGGGGTGGGGGGAACTATAACTTTTCACAAATAGGGGTTTGTAAAGTGCTTGGAGATCCTCTCCGGAAAGCAGCTGCAGAAAGGAAAGCTCTCCTTTCTGTGAGTTGTGAGCCTTTCCATTATCAAACACAGCTTTAAGAGCTTCCCTTCAGCCCTGCCTTTAAACCCCAGCTTTCAAAAACTTTGCTCGGAGGCGGGGCTGAAATTTCATTCCCAGCCTACAGGATTGGAGGCCAAATCTGCAGCTGGCGTAAATGGGCACAGGGCCACTGAAATCCTACATGGCTTTGCACTGGCGGAGGATCAGGACCACTGCTTTTATTTTGGCGAACGTCATTTAAAACTCTGCCGTTGATGAATTCCGACAAACGAGAGGGAAAAAAAGTCTTTGTGAGCAGAGCGCAGCCGCTGGGTCCGATCCTGATCTCAGTCGCCCCGGTGCGAACTGTGGCTAATACCACTGAAGTCGACAGAATTAGCAAGAGATAAGCAAGATCAGAATCAGGTTCCCTATGTTGTATGCGCCTGTAATGCAAAACCCACCATCCTTTCATGCCAGACAGGATATTCCTCTGGCCAGCAGAGCGTAATGTGCTTAGTTCCTTTAAGGGATTAAAAAGGGGGGGGGGGGGGAGGGAATTAATGCCGAGATGTTGAAATTGACCAAGTAGCTACGTACTGTTCAAGAACAAACAGGAGCGGTTTCTTCTCAGAAAGGCACACGGCGCGGGATGCTGCACCTGGAACACGCTCTGTGCAGGAAGATGCTTATGATTTATCCTGGCAAACTGTGATTAAGGGCGACTGGATCTTATGATGATGCTGATTGAGCATTTGTGTTACCATGGCGCCGAGGCACCCCGGTTACGGCCTAGAACCCCCTGGCGCGCGGTGCTGTGTGAACACACAACCAAAGACCCGGCAATCCAAGTGCAAGACCGGAGTCAACAGATGGGTGCAGACAGTCGGGGACATATGAGGAACCAGTGAGTCAATATTGGGCCGTAGGATTGGCACATCAGCGGTCCAGCCGCCGTCACGGCCCCAAATGAGACCAGAGCCCCGTTGTGCAGGGCTCTGTATCTGCACAGGGCGAGGGGCAGTCCCCACCCCGAATAGCTCGCAGTTAAAGACACAAGGCAAGCAGGGAAACTGAGGCACACAGCAGTGTAGTTGCAGGGCCAGGAACTGTAAGCAGGTCTCCCGTCTCCCAGTCCAGTGCTTTAGCCACGGGACACGCTGCCGCCTCCTGCCAATGATGTTTATAAAACATGGGCCCATTTTGTTTCTTTTTGAAGGATTGAGCAGGCCTGGAAGGATGCTGTAAAAGATACTGGACCAGACCCTCCACTGGTGTAGTCTGGCGTAGCTTCATTGACTCCAGTCAGGCCGATTTACCCCAGCTGAAGATCTACCGCTCTATATCATAGAATCATAGAATATCAGGGTCGGAAGGGATCTCAGGAGGTTCTAGTCCCACCCCCTGCTCAAAGCAGGACCAATCCCCAAGTAAATCATCCAAGCCAGGGCTTCGTCAAGCCTGACCTTAAAAACCTCTATAGCGTGTGCGTGTAGCAGTGTGTGTATATGGCTAGGTACACACTCATATGCATCTGGATCAATGCACAGACATACTCACATGCGGTACAGGGACTACGTCGCCGAGCATGAAAATGATGCCGCTTCTGGGATACAATGTGGCAGCTGGGGCCTCCATTGCTCCATCCCGTATGAAAAATGAGCAGGGGTGCTTGGGACACATCCATGCCACCATCTCTCGCTGCTCAGTGCTTCCTCCAGCTCCAGGCACCTGCCCATCTCCCCCGAAAGCCCTACAGGCAGACCCGCTGCCGGTGCAGATGGGCGCATGCTCTGTTGACTTCGGTGGCACAACGGCTGCCCCTTAGGGCATTAGACGCTCCGAGGCCATCCAGGTGGACGCGGGTAGGACACTCGGAGACCGAGGGCAGGTTGAGAGCCAGGGATTCTGCTCCGGGCAGGGGAACTGGTTCAGCAACAGGGAGTGAAACAGCCTGGCTGGTGCCAACGCGGAGGATTCCTTTGCAGGGTTAAGTCCAGCGGAGCCGTGCATTGTGTCTTGGTTATCCAGCAGAGCTGATAGCGCCCAGGTCTTTGGGAGGGGAGATTTGGGGACAGGAAAATATCCTCTAGCACCACCTTTGCTTCTCCCTCTGACCCCTCTCCTCCTGTCCCCACCACCTTAGTCTGGACCTACAGGGACCTGCTTCGTCCCATCAACAACAGCGGGCGAAACTGCCCAAAGTGGGTGGCCAAAGGACCCTGGGGGAACAAGAAGCCCATCTGAGCCTGGGCGTGAAGGAAGGTGGGGAAACGCAGTTCGCCGCCAGGCATGCTCCCAGCCCCACACAGAGGCCACTGCGCTGGGTTTATTTAAACGCCCCCCCCCCCCCCAAGCTGGAGGAGCTCTGCAATGCAGGGCTGCAGAAGAAGCTACATTAGGCAGTGCAGTGAATCCAGCATGGCCCCGATCAGAGCTAGATCCATTCCCACTGGGACTGGCAGCCCCACAGAGCAAAGGGAGGGAAGGCCTCCACAGCTGCATTTCTCCCCATAGCTCTGTCTGGAAACAGAAAGCGCTGGATTCCTATTCCCCGCCAGCCCCTTCCCTACTGATCCTGGTCAGAGTGCACAGGCCTACATGGGCATAATCCTCCCCTTCCTCCCCCATGCCCAGAGAGACGGTGCCTGGTCCAGCAGAACGGGTGGGATCTACACGGTGCGCGGGTGGGCGTAGTTGTGTCCCCGTAAGAGGCCTGCCTTGCAGAGCAACCAATGTCCACCCACCCGTGAAACGAAGACACCTTTCAAGCCCTCTTCCCCTTGATGCACCTACCTGCTAATTGTCCGATGGCGGCTTGCCTGGCAGGAGGGGGGTGGCTGGGATTCCCGCCTGAAATATGTGCTGCCGTCGCCAGCACTTTCCATCAACCGCTAATGGGGCAGCCCCAGCAGCCAGACTTATTACTCACACGGGACACCCCGTCAATTAGAATAAGATGAAGAGTGTGGAAGGCCCGGTACGTCCTCAGGGAGGGCGGGGGGGACGAGGGCACAGAAAAGAGAGTGTTCGCTCAAGCCGGGCTGTGTTCAGAGAGTCCCTGTTGCCTATTAGAGGAGGATTTATGGTGCGTGGAGAAAGCAGAGGTCCTGGGGTCTAAACCGGCTTTGTTTCCATAAGCCTTGGAGCCTTTGGTTTCGTTCTGCCCGGCACCCCAACATCTGGAACAACAGCAGCGGGCGTGTCGGTCACGTACCGTACCGCCAGCAAGCTGAGCGGTGTGGTCCTGATTAATTGGCCCAGCTTTACTCCTGGCGTAAATCATCGCTCCTTGCGGCCAGAGGAGGTGGAAGCCATATATCCATCAGCCTTGAAATCTCCACCATGGGGCCTAATGGGGGTTGTAAACCTCCGGCGTCGCCATGGCTGGTGCAGCTGGAAACCCTTCCCAGGGTTTTATCCGGCAACCAGACAGGTTTTGTCTGTGCAGAGCCAGGCTGGTGTCTGCCACGCAGCTGTGGGCACCATGGAACGCAGATCGTCCCAGACCAGAATCTCACAAGCAGAGCAATAACCGTGGGGAGTTACTAGGTGCATGGTGCAATGGCAGGTGGTAGAGGTGGCGCTCTGGGGCCCAGCACGCGGTAGGAAGGGGGAAGCTAGAATACAGAACGGGTCCCGAAAGCCCTGAGTTACCAGTTTAGTTCTCCAACATAGAATCCTAGGACTGGAAGGGACCTCGAGAGGTCATCTAGTCCAGTCTCCCGCACTCATGGCAGGACTAAGTATTAGCTCAACCATCCCTGACAGGTGTTTGTCTAACCTGCTCTTAAAAATCTTAAAAAACATGTGCTTTGGAGGGCAAGAAAGTGGTACTGGCTCTGCTCTGGGCACCTTGGTTCCTCATCCCCATCAGAAGAGTTATTGCACGATCCTCTGACAGCTTGTGAGATGAAACGGGTACCTGAATTCCACATCCCAGATAACTGCCACTGGTTAGAAGGCAGGGTCCCGATTAGGCGGTAAATCACATTACAACCTCCCCACTTTTCCTCCTACCCCAGAGCATGTCCCTGGCACTAACGGGATGCCTGCTCCGCGGGGCGGGGGGCGGCCCTGTTCGAGGAGTCAGGATGCCTGGGTTCTCGTCTTGGCTCGCTCTGCGACCTTGGGTGAGTCACGTCCCTTTGCCGGGCTGCACCTTGGCAACGGAGCACGAACAACGCTCCCCGTTGTCAAATGCTTTGAGATCTGGGAATGAAAAGGGCCTTAGAAGGGCCGATCATTATATTCCTCCCCAAATGCAGCCCTGCGGCGCTTTCAAAGGTTAATTCTGCCCCTCACGATGGAGCAGGGCAGGGTAGCTTCTAACAGGACCCGGAGCCAGCTCCCCCGCTGGGGAAAATCGGCACAGCTCAATGGCCATGACTTCAATTGGAATGACTTCAATGGGGCCAGGATTTCAAAGGAGGGGAGCTCTTGTCAGCTTACACCCCGTTGAGGATCTGGCCCATAGGCTTCGCTTGGACTGTGATCAGATCGGTTCCACGAAGCAGCAGCCCCCGGGTTCAGCCGCGTGGGCTCCCCCCCCCCGCCCAGTTTTTTGTGCACACCCATCAGGAATGAACGCTGCCAATTAGGACGCTCTCTGAAGCAGGTCCACACATGTGCTGCTCAGCCCGCAAACGTCAGCCTCACACCCCTGCTTTTCCCTCCTCGTCTCCTGCCATTACTGCTTCTGACTCACGTCAGCCGGGCCCAGGAGCTGTAAATCCAGACAGATTTCTCTCCATTACGTTCCCCTCCTGCCCTGCAATCTCACCATTTCTGCTACGTGCAGAAACTTCAGAGCCACCCGCTCACCTATCCCCACCCGCCGGGGACACAATCCCCAGGCCCACCTCTGTTTCTTGCCATCTAGCTTTGGAACTTACCGGTGCCGGAGTATCTGAGCGTCTCCCAGCCCACAGTGCATGTATCCTCCCAACCACCCTGGGAGGCGGGGCAGTGCTGTTACCCCTCTTTTAGATATGGGAAACTGAGGCACAGAGCCACGGTCACACTAGGCGTCTGTGGCAGAGCAGGGAATTAAAGCCAGGTCTCCCCAGGGCAATAACTGCAGGACTGTCCTGCCAAAGGTCACCTGAAAGCCAGGGCCCATCAAGCCTGGTGTCTTACCGCCCAAGTGTCCCGTGCAGCCGTTTGCCCCAGGGAAAACTGGGTGTAAAACGCTGCCGTGTTAGAAGAGCACTTTACACTGGTGTCAGTGACTGTGCGAGATGCAGGGCGACGGAGAATCAGGCCCGTGGTGTTCACAGGGCCTGATCCTCCTCTCACTGCGGGCCCGATACCAGGCCTATTACTAATTATTATTATTATTGAATTATAGTAGCACCGAGAGGCCCCAACCAAGATCAGTGCCAGGTGCTGAACAGTCTGTGCCCGGGAGAGTTTGCAATGAAATGGACAAGCTAGACAAAGGGCAGGAGGGAAAGAAGTGCAGCTGTCACTAGTTGACACTGAAGTCGGACTTCAATCGGCTTTGGACCAGGCCTCTGCATGCATTTAAATCCGGAGTGACTCCATTTACACTGACGGAGCTGCACTCGGTGTGAGAGGAGAATCAGGCCCTTACAAACATGCTTCAAGCACTGTCAGACACTGGATGTGTTTCTTCTGCCAGCCAGCCCAGGCTGGGGACTTCATGGCGATTGCTCAGACTGCTGCTGTGGGTGCTAAGACAATCTCCCAGTGCAAGGAGCTAGGGCGTTTTCAGCACGTTACGTTCTCGGCTAATCCCAGCACGAGACAGACATCGCCCAGTCTCAGATGTTCAGACTCACCTCTGTGGGTTGAATGGCTGCCCAATTCCTCTTCTCTTTAGTTGGGATGGAAAGGCAGTTTTGGCCCCCGTCTTCTCTTCCAGCTTCTGAGAGCCAGAGGTCCCTTTGAAAACCTCAGGCGTATATTCTTGCACGGCTGTTTGGACGATCTCAGAACTGAGAGACAGGACAGCCCCACGAAATTGCCTCCAGTCCAAAGGTGCAAGACCAACGCAGGATCTTTCCCTCCAGAGCATCATATCCCCAAGTTTTAAACAGCCCAAGCATGGAAGCCTCCGGCTCTGGCCTTGGGAGAGGGTTTAACTGACAACCCCCCAGCCCACTATTTGATCACATGAACGCTTTAAAAATGGGGGTTTCCCCGCCAGCTGGTAAAAATCAATAAAAAGAACTGGAGTAGGTTTTATGGCCAGAGGAGACCATTAGATCGGCTTGTCTGAGCTCCTCTCTAGCATGGGCCAGAGAATTTCACCCACTTACCCCTGTTTTGAGCCGAGCAGCTTGTGTTTGACTAATGCACATCTGGGCCATATTTTGCAAAACAGCTGCCAGCCTCCTCATGATAGAGCAGAGGTGGGAGCATCTCCATGATGGGCCCATTCCACCCCATCATTCACCCTGGCAACAGTGCACTGCACGGGGTCCACTCTAGCTTGCAAACAGGGTCCGGGGACCAAGGCTGCGTAGATTCAGCCATTTCCAGTGGCGGAGTTTTACTGCCCTTGCCTTCCATTGGAGAGATGTCCTAAATAAATGGGTGTGTGTGTGGGGGGGTGTTAGGGAGAACTAAGGGCAGAAGGATCGAAACTTACAAATCCCAGCCTCCCCTTTAAAAAGAGTAGCAAATGGCTCCTAAAAAGTCCATCTCACAAAAGAAGAGTTTTAAAAAGAAATCAGTAAAAAGGAGTTTGGGTTTTGGGGTTGGGTTTTTTTTTTTTTTTTTTTGGTTTCGCCTTCACCCTGGCAGCATTTCATCACCACTTCAAAGTGTACTTGCGCTTTTCATCTGTCCCAGCTGAACGCCTCTGTAATGGGAACAGACAGGTCCCAAAGATTAATTGTTTTTTGGGGGGGGGTTGGGGGGGGTGGGGGGATTCTTTCTTTCTTGGCATGTCTGTGCAGAGGCGCTGCCCCTCACGTCTGGAAGTCATTGCAAAGAGAGAAGCCAAGCTGAAGTCCCCAGAGCAGGAGTCACCGCTGATCCTGGTAGTGGTCAGCCATCAGCGGGCTTTCCCCTAGGACCACCCCTGTTCTGCACCCTCCCACGCCTCGCCTTCCCTCACTCTCCCCCACCCCCCGAGCTGACAGCCCTGACCACCGCTGCTAGAATGAAATCCAGATTGGATCCGGTGGTAATAATTTTCAGGGGGTCCTTTTGATCACATGACTGGGGTCTAACATCCGCTGAGAAAGCTAATGCTGGGACTGAAAGAACTTCTCAGGCGTTTTGGCTCAGCTGGGCCTCAACAGAAGCTGTCAGCCCCTGTTAAGCTGGGTGTTTTAGTAATGGGATGGGTTACCCCCGTCTTTTGAAATGGTTGTCACTCCCAAATTCCTCTCCTCTGAGGAGTAGATCCGTGTGTGTGTGTGTGTGTGTGTTGTGTGTGTGTGTGTGTGTGTGTGTGTTTGTTTGTGGGAGTGTTTCAAAGCTATTGGCACTTTGCTGGACAGATCTCTGTCTGCCTGGTTAATAGCTTACAAGCCAAATTTTGCCCTTGGTTCTACCCGTGCAAATCCTTTGTAAGTCAGGGGGTCAAAACCCCTTGCTCTTGTCCAGTAAAACTTCCCTTCCAGTCGAGCACTGGGGGAAAGACTGCACGGTGCGCCCTGACAGGAGTGGAAGGTGGGGTGTTGGGGACTGGGCCTTTAAGGGCTGAGCTCCCCAGGCAGTGTGTGGGGCTGGGCACTGTTAGGCACAGCCACAGAACAAACCAGATCTCCTGAAAACACTGAGGGATGGACTCTAGATATTACTTTGTCCTGCCTTGAGTGCAGGGCGCTGGACTAGAAGACCTCTCGAGGTCCCTTCCAGTCCTACAATTCTGTGATCACTGAACACGACAGAAGGCACTCAGAAGCACGGTGATGGGCAGCAGAAAAATACTCTGAGACAGAGAGAGAGTTCTGTGACCAAGGAGAAAATTTGGCCTCCGCTTTAAGCAAGGGTTTTATGGCAAATAGTTTAGCCCCCTACACTTTCACTTCCATTGCATCTGGGGGAAATTCCCCTCTGTGCAGAAGACCAGCCACCACTTACATCCCATAGAGATGAAAGGGGACTTAAGCGGTGCATACGTTTCATACTGGCCCCCTCTTTGCCAGGGGGGCGTTTCATGGACAGCAATGAATCGAATCTAACCCCTTATGTTGAAATCATCTGGGACCCGGTTCAGCAAAGCATCCGGAGCACAGGCTGCAGGAAAGTACTCAAGCGTGCACCTCTATTGCAGCATGGGCTTTGGTGTTACCCTGAAGAGGAAGGGGATTATTCACATGTGCAAGGAGAAGCATCTGCTTACAGACTTCCCTGAATCGGGACTCTAGAGAACAGGGAGTGATGTTGATTTGACACCAGCTGAGGCTGTGGCCTGCTAGTTTTAGTCACTCTTCCTATACATGGTTTGGCATTAAGGAGAAAATGAAATTTAAGACGTGTTTCATTTCGCCAGGTCGTTCCGGAGCGGAATTCTTTGTTTTCCAACAGTGCCAGACACCTTTCAATAAGGAACGAGAGGGACATGGAAACAGGGTCTGCTCCTTAAAAGTCCATCTGCTTCTGCTGTTTCTTCCCCAGCTGGGGTCATAACAATCCTCAGTTTCTGGGATGGCTTTCATTTCCCCTGCAAAACAATCCCGATGCCACAGATGGGGGTGGAGGGTGCGAGGATCCAGGCAGAGGGGTACACAGAAAGCTAACCCAGAAGAAGGAAAAAGTCCAAGCCTCCGTCTTTACTCATGTGAGTAGTTCTATGGGACTCCTCTCCTCAAATAAGCAAGGGCAGCAAGATTGGCCCCAATTATTTCACTTCCTGTGATTTTCGAAGGGACTGGTTCAGATCGCATTTACACTAGTGTAAATCCGGAGTGACTCTGTGTAGTTACTCCACCAGTGTAAATGAGACAAATTTCGAGGCCTTAATAATAAATAGCCAATTAACTCAGTGCCAGATTCTGATTCCTTTATGCCGAATAGCACTTTTATTCCAGGCCTGAGTCCATTAATGCGAAGGGGGACAACGCGCAGTGTAAGTTGCGAGTACGCCAATCAGTGTCTGGAATCAGTGACATTAGGAGCCTAAATACCAATGTGGATCTGGGCCTCAATTTTTAACCCCGTCTTTATTCAGGCTCAACTTCCACTGGAACCAATTGTCCTCTGGCACCAGGGTGGCCTCTGCACCAAGCAGTGATCTACATTTTGTCTTTACTCCTTTAAATAAGGGGACAGTTAGGCCCAAATGAGAGTTTTGCCTAGATAAGGACTGAGTAAAAATTGAATAAGGACCGCGGGCAAGCATAATAAAATCACCAGTGATCACCAGCATCGTGACCACCAGGAGGGAGGGGAGTAAATGGTGCAAATGCCACCCACACGCTGCAGTGATGGGTGACTTAAAAATGAAAACACAATAATTTAACGCATAATGGGCTCTCCCACCTCGGCCAATGTAAGCTGGTTCTCCTGGGCATGTGGCTGTCAGATGATCTGACCCCTGCTCGAAACTGGGCTTCGGTCAACTACAGCTGGGCAAAAGACAGATTTTTCGCTTCACTGGAAGTGCCACAACATCATGGGGGGGGGTAAAAGCATTTTGGGTCGACCCCTGGAATGGAATTTTCCCAAATTTCCAACAAATCAAAGAGTAAAAAAAGACCAAAGAAAACAAAACAATTCTAGTCAAACAAAATGTTTCGTTTGACCCAACACAAGACATTTTGTTTTGATTTTTTTTTTTTTTTTGCATTTCTTTTAAATACCATTGAAAGACGTTTCTAAACAAAAAGGTTGTTTCGTCCCGAAAAACTGAAACAGCTGTGACATTTTGGGAATTTGGTTTGTTTCTCCGCAGCTAGCCTGGCGAAACTGACATGGTCGCACTCCCCGAATCTGCATTGGGCTCCTCCAAAAAGGTTTCAGCTGAAAAATGTCGCCCAGCTGTAAGCTCAGCTGGTGCCAATGAAACCTTCCTCATCTGCACGCGGTTTTGTCCCAGTCTGCAGCTACCCCGGGGTAGCAGCCAATGAGGGCTGCGGCAGGGCTAATCCCAGGTATAAACAAGGCCCGGGAGCAGAAAGATCGAAGCGAAGCGAAGCTGCAGGAGAAGGCTTGGCAAAGAGCGTGTTTGTGGAAGGCTCCCGCGAGGTGACAGCTGATTTTAAAGCCAGGAGCTTTAGCGCTTCTGCTACTCAGGAGCCGCGAAGAGACAAGCGCACAACGTCCCACACCTTGGGGCTGACGCGTCCCTTTTCAAGCACAGGCCGCAGGGCCTTCAAATGCCAGACGCCTTTGCCTCTCCTCTGCCCCCCTCCAAAGGTGACACCCCCTCCCATCCCCTTTCCTTCACAACATCACAGGTACAGCACGTTGCCGTGGTAATGGCTGTGAAGCTGACACAGGGGAGGGAGGAAATCCTGATGGGGATAAACAACAGGAGCGGGCAAGCTCTTTAGATCCGAACAGCCCAGCGTCACCGCTTCATTTCTAGGGGAATTTGACACTGGGAATCAGGACTCCTGGGTTCTAGACAGAACCCCTGAGCGCTGGTAACGGCTACCCCCATCGGGAGCGGGAGGGGATGCTGCTGATTTGTGCCTCAATTTCTCCTCCTGCCCTTTGTCTGTTTCTGAAATGAGCTCTTTAGGGCAGGGACTGTCTCCCACTAAGGGACGTCTACACTGCGATTGAAAAACTCAAAGCCTGGAGTCTCTGATTCCGGCCAAGCTGGGTTGGGCTCAGGCTAATTGCCGCGTAGACCTTCAGCCTGGGCTCTAAGACCCTCTCCCCGCCTGGGCTCCAGCCTGGGCCCAAGGGTCTACACTGTGGTTTTACATAACCCCACAGGCGTGAGTCAGAGGACCCAGGCTGGCCGCAGCCACGGCCCTGGGCTTTTATTTCAATATAGACGTATCCAAAGGGTGTGTCCACACTGCACACTAAGCCCAGCCTGCGGGACCCGGGCTTGTGGACTTGCTGTTTCCAGGCCTGCACTTGAGCGTCCACACTGCATGGTTAAGCTGGGCTAACAATTGCCAGCGCCTGGGTCCCACAGCCGGACTATTGACTCCACACCGCACTCCGCAGCTCTTCTGACTCGGGGCTGTGGCTTGAGCTGCGTCCACACTGCACAATGACAGGGCTTGGACCCACGTCACAGCAGGACTCTGGCTCATGCCCACCCTCCTAGCAGGATCCTTGGACCCAGGTCCTGCGTGCTTGCTGACCTGAGTCAGACGGAGTTGTGTGTGGCTGGAAGGGGGGTTTGGGCTCCAACCTGACTCACAGCCCAGGAGTCGTGTGCAGTGTAAGTGTGCCCTAAAGGTACGTCTACACCGCAAAAACCCACCCGCGGCAGCTCCTCTCAGAGGCTGGGGCTCCACACTCAATCTCCACTACAGTACTAAAGGGATAGCTCAGTGGTTTGAGCATTGGCCTGCTAAATCCAGGGTTGTGAGCTCAATCCTTGAGGGGGCCACTTAGGGGATCTGGGGCAAAATCAGTACTTGGTCCTGCTAGTGAAGGCAGGGGGCTGGACTCGATGATCTTTCAAGGTCCCTTCCAGTTCTCAGAGATAGGATATCTCCATAAAAGCAGCCACGTAGCTGTTTGTGCTCAGGCTCTGAACCCCACCCCTCTGCCGTGGGTTTGTGAGCCTAGACGGCTAGTTTTAGTGCCCGGGCTCAAGCCCACGAGCCCGAGTTGGTAGCCCCGGGCTCGGAGACGCATGTCAAAGCCTACAACGTGCACATCCTTAACTCAAACGCCAGTAAGCGCTCAAGCAGCATTCTTTTAACTTTGAATCTGTAAATTTCACTGATCATCGCTGGAAAGATTTGTTCGTCGGTCTGTGTGCGTCCGGTGAGATCGAGGTTTACCAACATTTGCAGATAAAAACCTCACCTTTCCAAGCCAGGCATGGACAAGCACCCCTCGGTGCTAGGCGCTGTACATAGCGTGCCCTCCCCTAGCTTTTTTCTTTCACTTTTATAGCCAGCCCTCAATTTGTTCCTGTCACTGCTTGCCTTGTCTCCTAATCAACCTCAGGGCCTCATTTTGCTAGCCGCTGTGAACGCACATCATGAAAGCCGTGAACGTTACAGGACAGAGGCCTGCGTACGTGTAAATAGCGTGTTGATAAGATGCCGGTAGATGGAGCTCAGTCATAGGGAGGTTCCTGGGTTTAGTAGGTCTGAGAATATTTGCTGTTGTGCCCTTCCAGTAATGTCCTCTGCGCAGCTCTGAGCAACCTCACTGGGAAAGACAAAGGGAGGCTTATTAGCTCCATTTTACATAGGGGGAAACTGAGGCAGGGAGCGAGGCAGTGACTTCCCCAAGGTTACCCAGGGAGTCTGTGGCAGAGCTGGGAGTAGAAGCCAGGTTTCCCGAGTCGCCAGCTGACGCCTGTCCCACAAGGTCACTCTGCCTCACACTGACTTCCGGAGTCAGCGTCCCGCTCAGGTGCCCAGAGTCTCTGGCTCACCGCTGCAGCCGTTTGCCTTCCCACATGTCGCCCATCAAGCCAACTCCTTCCTCTTTTCAGACAGTCACCCGAACGCGACCCCTTCTCTGCTCCGGGTGGGTCCCTCAGCAGGGCTGCCTTGGCTCCCGGAGCCTGTTAAATGCCGGCCAAACCCCTCTCCTCTTGCCACATGTCTCGATTTCCAAAGATTTGACAGAGCTGAGACTTAAGCCCTGGATTGTGAGTTGGCAGCAGGGCGAAGCCCTGGCACAGAGCCAGCTGCGCTGGGCTTGGAGCTGCTTCACTGCCATGAAGATCCAAAATGTTGCCCCTGTCGTGGTGAGACTGGACTGGATACAGAGGCAGGTGCTAGCCTGTTCTCCACCCAGCAGCTACCATCACTAAGCGCCCTCTAGTGTTCTCAAGTATGTATGGCAACTGCTCCCTCCTGCCCTATTGTGCAACTCCTTTGTGGTTGGAAATTAGCAAGAGTTTGGAGCAAAGAGGCCAGCGGGGTTCATTTTTTATTGGGCTCTCTGATTAAGGCCACTGGAGACCAGCCCGGTGACAAATGCCATTTCAAGAGGAAGCAATAAAGATAACACACCACTGGGGGAATAAACACCCCCCCACACACACACCCACACATCAAAAAAACCCAGACCCCCAGCCCTGGAGCCAGCCTCCATGAGTGTGTTAAATGCGGGGCCTGCCTTCCCAGCGCGGGAAATCGATCACACCTGAATTGTGTGGCGCTCGCCGCGAGATAAGAAGCCTCTGAAATGTTTAGCTGGAAGGCATGCACAGGTTTTTTGGGGGGGGGTGTAGTTTTTTTTTGCTTCTCGTCTACCATTCTCCATAAAGGCAGAATAGTTTAAACCCTCTCCCAAGAGGCTCCATTTCCGGGCCCTCGAACCGTCCAAAACCAAGACTTACGAGACAGGCAGCTCAGGACAACGGGGGGGGGGGGGGGGGCAATCAGGAAAGGAGGCAGGTTACATGGGGACCTTCTAAAGCAGAGGAGGGTCCGTTTTAATAAACCCCAAGCCTGGTGAGACTCAGACTAAGGGGGCCATTTAGGGATCTGGGGCAAAAATCAGTCTGGGGATTGGTCCTGCTTTGAGCAGGGGGTTGGACTAGATGATCTCCTGAGGTCACTTCCAACCCCGATAGTCTATGATTCTATGATTCAAAGTAGAAGAGTTCCCTCCGTGGTCTATCTAGCTACTTCTCGGGGCCCCGGCCCCCATCGAAAGGTTCCACAGCCATTAAAGGAGCTTACCCAGCCCACCCACCCCCATGCAGGGAGTACCGCTTTCCCTCACCTTTGCACATGGGGAACTAGGGCCCAGAGGGGGAGATTACACACCTCAGCAAAAGCGCAGCAAAAGCAACCGGCGCCTCTTGACTTGAGAGCCCAGCCTCTATTTATTGATGTTTAATTTGTGCCGGGCACGTTGCATCCTGAGCCGGGGAGAAGGTCCCACGGCCTTACCCTTTACATGAGCTAAACAACGAGTGCCCAGGGGGTTATTGTTTAATGGGGGGCTGCTGGGCAACTCCAGCCGTGGGATGGGGGATCCCTTCCTACCTCAGCCACAACCCCTACAAGGGGCGGGGGCGGGGGGTTACCTTCTGGTTAACGGAGGCGTCAGGACTCCTGGGTTCTTTCCCTTGTCCGCAGCTCTCCCTGAGCAGGAGCATTGCTCTTCTCGGGCCCGGTCAGTATTTGTACCCAGGAGCCTGCGAGGAGGGGCAGGGGATGAGGCCTCCTGCCCTAGCGTTGTTTCTAGCCACGCCGAGGGTGCATGTTGGGGCTCAGTGCCAGGGGGCAGGGAGTTGGCCCCTCTAGTTCAGGTACTGGTGCAAGAGCCGGCCCCACGGCAGCGGCAAGGCCGAGCAGCACTGGCCGCCTCACTGCAGGTTTGGCCCCATGGCCCTCGTGCACCAGGTCGGCCCCGCCTCGCCCCCTCTTCCAGCAGCCCTTTGCCTGCAGGGCTCGCTCAGCAGCAGCCTCCAGACCTGCTACAAGGTGAGAGCCCGCCTGGCGGAGCCGGCGGGGAGAGGGGCAGGGGACGCCCGAGGGGGGTCTGCGCCCCTGCTCCGGTCCCTTAAATAAGGCAGGGGTCTAGGACTCCCAGGGTCGAGTCCCAGTTGTGTCGATGACCTCGGGCGAGTCCATTTGCCTCTGTTTCCCCTCCCTCTCCTGTGAGCTCTTTGGGGCAGGAGCTGTGTGTGCCGTGCCCAGCAGCGTCATATAACGCCCAGCGTTGGCTTGCCTCATGCCAGAGGGGGCCAGTGGGACAACATGGCCACAGCAGGCTGAGCGTCACGCAGACGTGTTTACTCCTGGCCAAGGCCGCTTTCCCTTTGCCTATTCACCTCGCTGCCGCAGCTGTTCCAAGCGATGCGTGGGGAGCACATGGGGCTGCAGATGGTCTCTGCAATTGAATCCGTCAGCGCATCAAAGAGGCGCTCGGGGGGGGCTGCTGTTCCGACAGCGACTCCCTCTAATCCAGGGCAGTGAGAGTTAAATGGTTCCAAGGAATTTCCCCCGCTGACGAGCGAGTCGCTTTTAATTAAACATTTAGTAGCTTGGCGTTCGCACCCTCAAAGCATCGCCCCAGGGGCAGCCCTCAGACCGGGATTGGTCAGCACTGCCACGCGGAGCTAGGTGCCACGGTGCCAGCGGCCTCTGAGGTCACAGATGACTGCCAGGGAGACTGTCTTTCTGGCTGGGAGATGCTGTCTGTTGTGGGGAGGGGAGGCAGTGGTTAGAGCAGGCAGACTTGGACTCCAGGACTCCTGGGTTCTAGTCTCAGCTTTGGGAGGGAGGATGGTCCAGTGTTTAATGCAGGCAGACGGGGCATCGCGACTCCTGGGTTCTCCTCCTAGCTGTAGGAGAGAGTGTTAACTAGTGGTTAGTGTAGGGGACTGGGAGTCAGAACTCCTGGATTCTCCTGCTGGGTGGACTTGTGCAAATCCCTTCACCTTTCGGTCCTGCCTCAGCGCAGGGGGCTGGACGTGCTGACCTCTCAAGGCCCCTTCCTGCCCTGCATTGCGCAGATTCCAGTCCCAGGGTTCTGGAGCCCGCGTCCCTAGTGGTTACTTCCAGTAGCAGCCTGGGAGTCAGGATACCTGGGTTCTCTTGGCAGATCCGCCACTAACTCTCTGGAGGACCTTGAAGAAGTTAGTTTATCGCAGTGAAACAGTTTCCCCCGTCTATAAAACAGGGACGATGACACAGGCCCCCTAGCATGGATCCAATTGCAGAATCAGGGCCGAAAGGTGCCCGAAAGGGGTCGATGGACCTGTATCTTCCTGTCACCATGCCCCTTATCTCCTGTCCCCCTGGGTTTCCCGCCCTTATAGCCATGTGTTGCATCCTGTCTTAGACTGCAAACTCCTTGGGGCAGGGGCCCTGTCTTCCTGCATGGCTGTGCAGTGCCCAGCTCAACAGAGCGCAATCCGAATTGGAGCCGATGGGCGCTACCGCCAGATGGATGGAACGGATGAGCTGAATAACAGTAAATCAGTAGTACTAGGGCCTTCCCCTGGGCCTTCCCACTGAGGATCGCAAAGTCGTCTCAAATAAACAAGGTGCAAATAGTTACCAGGGAGGGCAATTAACCATTGGAACAACTGGCTTAGGGACGGGGGGAACCCCGCCATCACTTGAAGCCTTGACATCAGGACTGGATGTCGTTGTTACGAGCTTGATGCAGAGTGTATGGGGTGAGAGTCTGTGGCCTGGGCCATGCAGGAGGTCACACTAGATGATCATAAAGGGACCTTTCTGGCCTGAAAAGTCTATGACTCTAGGTAGCGTGGCCTAGTGGCTAGAGCTCTGGACTGGTACTCAGGAGATCAGTGTTCTGGTGCTGCTGCTGGGTGGCCTTGGGCAAGTCACTTCCCCTCCCCGTGCCTCAGTTTCCCCATCTGTAAAATGTGGATAGTAACATTGGCCTCTTTTGTAAAGTGCTTTGAGAGCTAGGGATGATGACAGCTGGGTATTAGCATTATTTGTATTACCAGCTCACTCAGGAACCCTAGTCATGGGCCAGACCCCAATGTGCCAAGTGCTGGGCAAATACCGAACAAAAAGACAGTCTTTGCCCCAACGGGCTTATTCTTGTTATTACAATTAATTAATAATAACGATGTGTCTCAGTGCGCTCCTTGCCAATTTGCTGGTTTTATCCCAGTGTTTCCAGCCCCGCGTGAAAAAAACATGAGTCAGGCCTGAAGAAAAGGGCTTAAAAATCACGAGCGTTCACATTTTTATATATATAAGTCGCTGAGTTCCTTTTTATTCCCTTCCGGCTTCTGAGCCGTTCGATTGCACTCGGGTCAAGCCTTCAAGCTTTTCTTCGCAACCACGACTGGGCTGGAAACAGATTTTTTCTTCCAAACTGGAGGCTGAGCTTCTCCCATATTCCCCTGACTCCGGGAGCAGGCAACTTTCAGAAAGGTACCCAGAAAAGTGGGTCCCAGATGCTAAATCTGTGGGTCCAGGTGGCAGCATGTGGAAGCGACAGCAGGGATGCGAACAACAGCAGTAGAGCGCGTCTGATGGGACCCCAGCTGGTGCAGATGTGCTCTGTTTCGAGAGCTAGTCTTCGGCCTGGGGCACTGACCCATCAGCTTAGCCCACCAATGCCTGTTACCTGTGAGGCACGTGTATATTCTCTGCTATGCTATGGCCTTAAAGCGGGTGAAACCTGCCTCCTGAAAATCTCCCCTGTGGAAGCCCAGCTCCCCCATCCTGGCATGAGGCTGGAGCGCACTGCCCTTTGGAAGTCAATGCTTCCCAGGCCCCATAGGGAGTCACAGGAAGCAGCATACATTAGAGCAGCCCTGGGGCTGCTCTATATTACACCGAGGGAACGGACAGGCCTCTGAACACCCTCCAAATCATAGAATCATAGACTATCAGGGTTGGAAGGGACCTCAGCATCGTGAAGGGGGCCAAATCCAGTTCCAGCTCCAACATTTGCAAACACCTCCTGGCTTCACGCTGGGCTGAAAGGCACACACACACGGCCCAGCCTTTCCTGACCCTTGGGGTACTCGAACCCCTGAGCCCCAGCTGAATTTTGCAGCTTGGCCTCATCACTCTGCTCTTCAGAAGAGGGTGGGGTTTGGGGGACGCCCAACAGCAGCCCCCCTTGTGCAGGCAGAGGGCCCGCCAACCTCCCCTCACGTTCATGGCTGGGTGGGTACCTGCTCCTAAATGATCCTGTTTCCCAACCAGAGGGAGCCCCTGTGTGCTAAGTCACTGAATGACGGCCTTTGTTCTCACCCAGCAAGAGCATCCGCTGCCACTGGGGAACATGTGCTTGAGGGGGATTCGGCTCCCAAGCGTTCCCCCCTCTGTTTAGTCTGGGGCTAGCTGTCTGCACCCCACCACTGCGCGAATGATGCTGCCACTGTTTGCAGCAAGCCTGAAGCGGAAGCGATCAACCAAGCCTGTGAGTAACCTTGCTGTGTTATTCCCTAAGCTTGCTGGGTCCCTGAGGGATAAAGGGGGGTGGGGGCTAGCAGACCCCCCTCCCCGTCTAAACTCCGCTTTGCACTGTGCTTTGCACAGCCAGGCTCTGCTCCAGTTCAGCTTCCAAATCTTGGCCTCGGACCTAAACTGGCAGCTAATCCAGGCTTGCCAATAGCTTGAAAAAATACTAAAAGAGGGGCCAGGGTGGAATTAAACAGCAAACAAAAAACAACAGTGTCTGCAAACGTGGCAGCAAAGGCGGGAGGGGGAAAAAGCACAGAATCAACCCTCTGAACAGGGCTCTGGCTGGCAGGTTAGCCACGTTTTCAGCAAGTCATACCACCCTGGCTTTCCACCCTCTTGCTCCCCAGGCTTTATTATGATTTCTCACCACTCTTGGTGCACAGATGGCCCTCATTAAAAAGCAAAATTAGTCTTTCACCCTCTTGTGGCAAACTTCAGAGCCCCGGATCAGCTGTATTAGGCTGAATTAATTACCAGCGGATTGTTCCTATTCTGCTAATTATGCTGAAATATGCATTAAACACTGGAAATTAACATGGGCTGCACAAAAAAAATATTTAGCACTTTAAAAAAAAATGATTATTTTTTTTCCGCAGGAGGGAATTGGCTGGCAACTGGCGTCCCAATGCAAAGTGGGTTCTTGACAGTGCAGCCTGCTTTGCTTCTGAAACAGCCTCTCCCCTCCACCAAGGCGCTTTTTTTGATGTGATGGAATGGGGAGCAGAGCTGACAAATTCTTCCCAGCGTCTATTCAAATTCCTTCAAGAAAAACTTTAAAAATGGGATTGAAAGAAGGATCCGAGTTCTGCTTCCCCCCCGCTTGATTCATTTATTCCTTCTCCCTGCAACAAACACACACAGAGGGGCCAGATCCTCAACCAGTGTAAATCAGACGCCCTGCACCTCGGCCCTGGTTCTTGTGTCGTTGTTTACATCACTGTGTAGGGCTGTGTGACTTTGGAGGAGTCCCCTCCCAGCTCTGTGCCTCAGTTTACCCACTCCCACCATCTGTCTGTCTTGTCTATTTAGGCCTGGCCTACGTGAAGATTTGCACCACTTTAATGAAGGGTGGGAATTTAAGCCGGTTTCATTCAAGCCCTGTGTGGACGCTCCCGGTTCAGGTGAAGAGTTGCTTGCTTTGGTTTAGCTTGAGTCGAATGGGAACAGGTTTCAGGTAAACTGAAATAAGCTCTTTCTGTAGGGTGACCAGATGTCCCGATTTTATAGGGACAGTCCCGATTTTTGGGTCTTTTTCTTACATAGGCTCCCATTACCCCCCACCCCCGTCCCGATTTTTCACACTTGCTGTCTGGTCACCCTATCTTTTTGAAACACAAATCCAAGTAATAAAAGTCTTTGGGGGGCCGGGCCTGTCTCTTACTGTGTCTGTACAGCGCCTGGCACCACGGGGTCTCCAGCGCTCGGTGCTGTTGTCGTAATTCCAACACCCCCCCATTGCAAGATGTAAATGACAACGCAGGCTGAGCAATCCGGCCTGTCGACCTCTGTGGAGCAATGGCTGATGTGCACCAGTGTAAACGCGAAGGGAATCGGGCCCTGGCAGGGATATTCACCTGAGCGAGGATGGCAGGGTGGGCCCTGGCTGACAGCCACTCCCGGCCCCAGTGGCAGGCAGGGGGAGAAGGAGACAGGGCACGTTCTGTGCTGCGCAACCTGTGAGTTGCTTGGTGGCGCTGTCCTCTGTAGTGTTTAATGAGGGCTAATCGGCGTTGGATGGTCACTGATGCGTCAGTGACTGGGAGAGGAAGGGAAGGGAGGCCACATATAGCCATGCCTCTGTGGCGGGGAAGGAGAGCTCCTTGTGTTTCTTTACAGTATAAAACACGGGACACCAAAGAGAGTCAGGGCTCCCAGGCTGCAGGGATGAGGGTTGGAGCTCGGAGGCAGCAGCCGAGTCCTGGAGAACGCACCCCCATGAGGCAGGGAACACAGCACTGAAATAGGTGCCTGGGGCTGTCTTGTCATGTGTACTGTAGAGGCTCCCACTGAGAGCAGGGCCCCCTTGTGTCAGGTGCTGCCCTCGGTGAGAGACAGACCCTGCCCTAAAGACCTTACAATCTCAGTGGACAAGACAGAAGATTAGCATTCTGCTTTTACAGATGGGGAAACTGAGGCACAGAGAGACAAAGCAACTTGCCCGGGAAGCCTGGGGCAGGGTTGGGATTTGCACCTACATTTCCTGAGTGTGGACCCACTGCCTTAACCCCCAGGCCACACCTCTTCTCACAGCATTGCGCCCATCGCAGGTGAGTAGCAGTCATTTCCTTTCCAGGTGATGGCTGCCGTCAGCGTGACTGTCACAAGCGTCTGCCTCACTCCCGCTTCAGCAATATTCCCGGCTCTCGTGGGCTCCTGATTTCTTTGATCCTTTGGGGATTTCGTTTCTTGGCTCGTCCGGTGGCTCTGGCCTTCTAACACTAATTAACTCACCACGCTACTTAATTGTGACGTGAAGGGATCAACTACAAAACAACAGCACTTTGCGCTGCTCAAAGCTCCTCCCACCTGGGGATCTCAAAGCCCTTAACAATCAATAATTCCACCCCTTTCCCAGGTAGGGAAATATTATCCCTAAATATCTAAGGAATGTATATGGCCCAATAAAAGCTGAGCACCTTGGGGGGAGGGGGGAAACTGAGGCACAGAGCTTTTAAGTAACTTGTTCAAAGTCAGACAGCAAGTCAGGGGGTGGGTGGGGGCTTGGACAGTACCCAGGAGCCCTGAGTCCAAATTCCTTGCTCAAAAAACTAGATTACACTCCCCTTCCAAAGCAGGGAATAAAACCCAGGAGTCCTAACTCCCTGATCCCAGCTTTGGGCACTACAGCACATGTCCTCCTGGAGTGGGGAAAAGAACCCAGGACTCCTGACTCCCATTCCCTTACTCTCGGCCCTGGAAGATATTGTCTGTCAGCGCTGGTATTTGCAGGGAGGGGAAGAAAACACTCAACAGAAATCAAAAAGACAATAATCCAAGTGAAGCAGAAAACTGGACATGCCAAAGGGGTGGGTGGAGGAAAAGGCAGGAGGTCTCGAAAGCAACGGACTCACATGACATTTATTTTTATTTTATTATAAAAAAATACAGACTCCAAATGAAGTTGTGATCGGGTTTACCATCAGCACGACGTCTAGAACGAAAGCTGCATGTCTAAGAACCAAGCTAGGCTGAGCTGAGACCCACAAGCGAAAAACAGTTCCCGTAAGATGGGTTCATCCCCGAATGGAAAACCAAAAACCCCCAGACCAAACCAAAACCCCCCAAAACAAACCAAAAAAACCCCAGCCCCCATTTTTTAAAATTAGAGCGTCACTTGTTTGCTTTTTCTTTCTTCTCTCACAGTCGCTGTACTATATATATATAACATATATACCACAGAACAAAGGCCCGATTTTGCCACTGTTCCACTGCCTGCGGTCCCGAGATTATTTATATTACGGGAGCCAACCAAGATGGGGGCCTTATTGGGCTAGAGGCTGTACATTCACAGTCCCTGCCCCCACGAGTTTACAGTCTAAGCCCCTTGTCCTGAAAGCGGGCTCTGGGTGAGCCTGTCTGTCCAGGATCGAGCCCCAACACACAAGGTAGACAAAGGAAGTATTATTACCACCTGGGGCACTGAGGCTGGGATTTTTAAAGGAGGCACTGACTGTCCATGGGAGCTGGGCACTTAAAATCCTTCAGGCTCCTTTGAAAATCCCCGACGAGTCGGCAAATGATTTAAACCCAGGGACATGAGTAGTTCCCTTGACCTCCAGGATCACTTGTGTGTTTCCGTCCCTTGCTGAATCCGGTCCAAAGGTCACACCAGATTCTGGTCTCCTGGGTGCCCGGCCAGCCGCCCTTCCCTCTTTACTCCATTGGCTGAGTCCTGGAGCAAGGGTACTCGGTTTGAGCCAGGGAAGCCAAGTCTGGCCCCCTACGGACAGGGAGGAGGGTGACGCGTGTAGAAAAGTGGGGCTTTCGTCTGCCTTTAAGAAAACGTTCCCTGGTCTAGATACAATGGGGGGCCGGGAGGGAGGGGAAGCAGAGCTGGAATTGTTGATAGTCAAGATGAGCTTATTGCGAGTTTTTAGCTTCCTAGTCTACAAAATAAAAACAAAATAAAATTAACATAAAACCTTCCATAAAATTCATTCTCAACGATACATAAAAAAACAAACCAAAAACCTGTCACAGTATAACGCCTGCTGGCTATATTTACAGAAAGACCAGTATGACGCCCGCTCCGGTTCGGTCCCTGGGGCTCACAGACAGATGCTGTAGAAACTGACGGTTTCTGTGCGCGATTGAAAAAGACATCCGCAGAAAGACCGGCTTTTGTACTATTATTAGGATTGTGATTTTAAACGTACGCTCTATTTCCGGGAGCGAGGAGACAACTCGAGTTCTGCCCTCGCGGTGGGGGGAGCCGGGCAGCGATGGAGGCGCCCGCAGACACGGCTCCTGCTTTAGAAGGTGATGCAAATCTCCCCCCCCCGGTCCCTCCTCCCCAGCCCCAAACCCATCCACTGCATCCCTTGGAGAGAGACTAGCATTCTGCCAGCACCTTGCTGGACTCTTCTCTAATGGGCACAGGTATGTGCGAGGAAGAATCAGCCATTCACTTTTCCCCCACCACCGCCACCACCTCTTCCATGTCCCTTTGCTTGTCCCGCTTTCTTAGTTCTTTTTCCCTGGAATGTAACTTCCTTTTATCACCAAAATCCTCCAATAGCGCAGGAGAAGGGGCAGAAATCAGGAAGTGGGGTTTTATTTGGAGATGGGTTTGTGCCAAAACCCTAGATGCAGACTGTCCCCGGATGTAAGGACAGGAGGGGTTGAGATCCAGGCTTGGATGGGGATCTGAATTTTGCAAAATGGGCCCCATTTAATCATCTGAATTCCGAAGTGTGGGGCCAATCGGCGGCTTTATTTTAAAGCAGAGAAGGAAGCAAAGAAAGCCAAGCCAGCAGTTACTCCAAGCCAGTAACAGCGCAACGGAGGAACAAGCCATCAGGATGTGCAGGATCGAAGGAGACTCGTAAAGGGAAGGAAGGATGCCCAGGGAAAACTTCATAGAGATCCACCCCCTCAGGTCAGCTCCATTCTCTTTCCTGCTGTCTCAGCCTGATTAGCAGCTTGCTTGCATCTGTAATACAGCCGGGGATCACTGAGCTGCGCGGGGCGGTGGTAAGGACAAGACAGACGGGGCTGCTTTGCTCCACGTGTCTAGAAGCAGTGGCCACAGGAGGGGGAATTGGAATGGCAGGGCTGGTGACGCGGATCCGTGTTGGGATCAGCGGGGTTATGTAGGAAGGGGCACTGCTTTCTCTAAGGGACTTGGGGGAAGTAGGGAGGGGAAGGCCGCCATCAGCGCTGGGAGCGAATTAAAAACCCAAGTACGGAGTCAGCGATGAGAGAGGAGGAAGGTACTAGGCAAAGATTTGGGGCCGGATCCTCAGCTGGGGTCAACGGACGTAAGTCCGTGGAGCGATGCTGATTTCAACCGGCGGAATTTTTAGCTTTGGGAACCCAAGAGGGTGAATTTCACCTGCAGACGGCCTAGTTTAGTGGCTCGGGTGGTCTACAGAAGGGCTCTGCCCAGATGCCCTCCGAAGGACCTAGGCTCCCTCTGCATCCCCTGCCCACTTAATTCCCCTTTCCTCCATGGGGAGGTGGTAACCAGCCAGAGCCCCTTCTCAATTCCAGCCCCAGCCCCTACACTAATCGCCGGCTGTCACTTGCCAGCAGACTGGTTACATGCCTGACATTAAACCCCCTTCCCCTCCAGCCTTCCTGCTCAACTTTCCCAAACTAGATTTTTGATGCTGCTCTCGGTAACCTCCATGGCAAAGCCCCCTCCCCACCCATTCTCCCACTGCCTTCACCAGGCCCAGTAACCTTTCTGCAGGCGTTGCTCCTTGCTTTGCCAAGGACATCAATTGCAGGGTCAATTACATTTGGCTGGCTTATTTGTATACCTGCCCATCCCTCCCGACCCTCCCCCCGCCCAAAGAAACAACCCACATATCCATGAAAACGGTACAGTCGTTCTGACAACCAAGCCAGGTCAGCGCTCCTCCAAAAAGCCTTTGATGGCCTGTTTCCATCTGGCCCCCTGCCTCCAAAACACAGGCCTGAAAGGAGCAGTAAGGTATTGGCACCGCTCTGTCCAGGTGGCACTGAGTCCCATGGTACCAGCAATGGCAAACAGCAGGGCTAGTTTGGGAAAGACTCCAAAGCAAAAAAGCTGTGAGCACTGTCGTTCTCGGCCCGGATCCGGCCTGTCCCAGAGTCCAGGCACCTTGTTTGTTCGCCAGCCACCAGCTCCCCTGCTTGGAGCCAGGGACTGAATCTGTCTGAGCATCATGGAAAAGCCGGGAAGGAAAGCCCAAGCTAGCCCCTGATCCTGCATTCCCTTGACGGCTTGGAAGGGAATGCTGCTCACGGAGATTTCTGAACCACAGACGGGGGAGGGGGTCTCGTTTTGTGGCTAAGTCTCAAGAAGTGCAAGAAAAGCACACACAAAAAATATAATAATAAAAGGATTCTAATATTTGGTCTAGAAATTTCAAAAGCAAAATCCTACAAGGAGGGTCAAAGCGAGCTGAGCCCAGCACCATGAAAAGTGGGCCGTCCCAAAAGCAGGAAAGCAGCGCCGATCCCACGCTGCTCTTTTCCACTGTTATTTTGTCATTCCCCGCCCCCACCTCCAAACCAGACGGCTGGGGTGCGGGGCAGGGGTGTTATATTTTGTACATCAGTAGAAATTTTGCAGCCTTCTTCCAAGCGAATCCACGCCAGAAACAGAAATTCTCTGAGCTGGGAATAAGGCCGGGATAGGGAAAAAATCCTTCTTCGTGTCCCCTGCCCAACCCCACCTCCCGGCTCAGGAGTCGCAGTTCAAAGGTTATTGTGAAAGAGAAAACTTTTTAAAAAACAAAGCAAAAGGCTGGCTCGAGAGGGTTCATTCTCTCCGGAGGCAGACAGAACACGTCTCTGCTCCTGCGTGTGTCCGTCTCTCTCCTCCTTTCCCTGCCAAACCGCTCCCCTCTTCCTTTGTTTTCTCCTCTCGGGGCTAGGAAGTGAGCACAGTCCAAAACACCGGCACCACGAGGATGAAGTGCGGGACCCTGAGGCTGCAGCAGGAGTTATTGCTGGTGAAAATAGGCTCCGGAGATTCGTACAGGGAGTCATCTGTGAAGGGGGAGGAAAAGAGACATATGTCAGACTACAAAATGCCCACCTGGGAAGCTGTAGGGCCTGATCCTGCAATGTGCTGAGCACGGTCAACAGGGGGTGCTTAGCACCTCACAGCATTGTTTGGTTCTCTCCCAGGATCAGGCCCACTGGGGGTCTGTGCTGTGGTCCTCCTGCATTGGATCACATCCGTGGTGCCTGCAGAGGTCTGAGCCAACTGCAAGGTTGTCAACCCTCTGGGTTCTGAAATCATGAGCACCCACCTCCCACCCCCCGAAAAAATCATGAAATTTTAAAGGAACAACTATTAGGTTCTTTTTTCATTTGCTTTCCGGATTTTATTTGCCTCCTTGGGGTGGGTCACATTTACAAGCTTTTTTCCGTAGCCAGCAATGTGAGAACCGTACTTTATTAGGATGTTTAAATGAGAGTTGAGAGCCTTGCCTAATCACATGACTCCAGGAACTGGGGCTTTAAAGAAACCCACCAAATATTAGAAGAGTGGCGATAAACTCAACACTGAGATTGCAGGATTGGTGTCTGAGATTGTAAAGCTCTTTGGAGCTGGGACTATGAGCATTTCTAGCTGCTCTGGGCCCAGACCATACTTACGGATGCCGTGAAAGAATAAATCATTCTAATAGGAACATAGGAACTGCGAGAGAGGATGAGATCCAAGAGCCATCTAGCCCGGTATCCTGTCTCCCACAGTGGCCGATACTAGACACTAAGAGGAAGATGTAGGAACCCAGACATGGGTTAATGATGTGGGATAATCTGCTCCCTACATCAGGTCCCACCTTGATCTCTGATCGTTAGCGACTGGCTTAAGCCCTGAAGCCTGATGGTCCCTTCAGAAATTTTTGGTGTCATTAATCAATTTGCATAATCAAAGACATGCTCTTCATCTAGGAAGGTCAGTAGCTAGCTGTGTGCATCAGACACTGTAGTTTCTAATCCTTTCTTCTTGGGCACATCAAAAGAAAACTTCTTCCCAACTGATTTTGTTGTCTTCAAGAGATCCAGACACACGGCGTTCCAGATCATATCCACACCGGGAAACTAAACTCACTATTAAAAAGGAGAGAAAATATAGCAGCTGCATTTTAGAGCTGCTTACAGCTTGATACTTTCCCCCCCTGCATTTAATTTCAATGGAGCCTCCCTCAATCACCTGCCACTTTCTCTTGGTTTCCTTTGGTAAGTTATTATTGTTCTTTGTTTCATTTGATTTATTATATCCATAGAAATACCAACAAAGGGAACAGGAACATACAACCAGTATGGGGGAAGTGATTAGGCTGTAGAGCAAGAATACCGTCAACCTCAAGCATTCAAAAATCTAGAGCGAGGCCTTCAGAAGTCATGAGACTGGCTTCAAAATCTTAAGATTTAAAAAAGAACAAAGCACGTTGGGCTCTTTTTTAATTTGCCCTCTGGTGTCCGAAACTTTACAGGTCCCGTCTTTAAATTTTCTTCTGCCACCACGGGGGCTGGACTTGTAGCTAGGGTGACCAGATGTCCAGATTTTATAGGGACGGTCCCGATTTTTGGGTCTTTTTCTTATATAGGCTCCTATTATCCCCCACCCCCTGTCCCGATTTTTCACACTTCCCATCTGGTCACCCTACTTGTAGCTAGCTTTGGGTCTTTTTGTTTGTTTTCTTGTTGTTTGTTTCTATGACACCTGGAGTAATTTACCGCACTAGCAGCTTACTAAACAGGAATTAATTCAGGGAAGTCCCAGGGCCTGTGTTAGACACAGGAGGCTGGATTTTAGTATCACAATGATCCCTTCTGGCCTAGGAATCTCTGAATAAGAAAAACTTCAGACATTGTGAGCCTGGTGGTAAAATCGTGAGAGCTGGCAGTGCTGGATCAAAGAACTGGAAAGGCAATTCCATAGTAAGAGCCCGGCACCAGCAGTGAGACCGAAGAGGGGAAACAATGGGGCCAGATCTGACATCCTCGCTCACTGAATTCAGCCAGGAAGGATCTACTGAGCTTGAGGAAAGCTGGCAAAATCTGGCCCACAGAAACAGAAAATCAAGGGAGTTGCAAACGTGTACCTGGCAAATGCTAGTCCAGAAAATAGCTATGGCTCTGATCTTGGGAATGCTTAAGCAGGTGAGTAACTTTTCTCCCATGAGCAGTTCCCTTTAATTGAGATGCGGGTAAAAATGCCATGAGTCCCTGGAGCCTTGTCAGATGAATGGGAGATAGCATCTAGTAGAGACAGGCTCTGCCTAGCACTTGGGCACTGTCACTGAATGATAACGGTTCCTTCTGCATCTTAGTCCATGTGTTTGTAGTCATCCTCGCTGCTTAATTCCCCACGCAACCAGGTTCTGCAAAGCCTCTGAGGTGAGGCCTGATCCAAAGCCCACAGAAGCCCGTGGGCATAAGAATGGCCATACTAGCTTGGTCATACATCAACCAGGTTCTGCAAAGCCTCTGAGGTGAGGCCTGATCCAAAGCCCACAGAAGCCCGTGGGCATAAGAATGGCCATACTTGGTCCATCTAGCCCAGTATCCTGTCTTCTGACAGTAGCTGGTACCAGGCGCTTCAGAGGGAATTAACAGAACAAGGCAATTATCAAGTGATCCATCCCCTGTTGTCCAGTCCCAGCTTCTGGCAATCAGAGGTTTAGGGACACTCAAAGCATGCTATTGAATCCCTGTCCATCGTGGCCAATAGCCATTGATGGACCTATCCTCCATGAACTTATCTAATTCTTTTTTTAACCTTGTTATACCTTTGGCTTTACAATATCCCCTGGCAATGAGTTCCACAGGTTGACTGTGTGTTGTGTGAAGTACTTCCTTTTGTTCAACCTGCTGCCTATTAATTTTACTGGGTGACCCCTGGTTCTTGTGTTACGTGAAGGAATAAATTACACTTCCTTATTCACTTTCTCCACAGCTTTCATGATTTTACAGACCTCTATCACGTCCCCCCTTAGTCGTCTGTTTTCCAAGCTGAAAAGTCCCAGTCTTATTAATCTCTCCTCATAAGGGCTTTGAATTGGGCTCACGGTGCAGCGTGAAGACAGGTGCTAGCGAAGCAAAGACCCAGTCCTACTCTTGTGCGGTCCCGGCGGCAATGCTGGGTTGCATAGGAACCCCCAGTTCCAAGACAAACACGGGCCCTTGCAAAGGGAGTTCTGTGCGCATTGGCCCAGACAGGAGAGCTAAGCTGTCTTGGTTAGACCACAGCGAGGAACTGCAGCCGCTGAGTTTAGAGGCTGATTGCAGCCAGCAGCTAAAGGACAGTGAAAGTGGGGGACTCAGCAAGGCCTGGGGAGAATGATGCAAAATGAAAATACCTGCTGGGCAGGTATGAAAGCTCAGACCCTGGGTGGGCGCTGCTGCTGCTTTTATGGGCTGATGTTCTCAAGGCGTGTGGTGCAGGATGTTTTTGTTCTGCTTCATTAAAACCAGGCTGACAGACCCCTGGGAATAGCTGCCTGCCTGCACAGTGAGCCTTTCGGAATGAAGTCCCCAATATCCCCACGGAGTTCGATGCCGAAGGAGTTGTTCAAAAGCTGGCTGGGACCCAGAGGTGTCCAACTTGGTCTTGGGTTTTGGACTGTCAGTCTGGTGACTTGAGAAAAAGCCACAAACCGGACCACCGTCAACCTCCCAAAACATACGAGGTAACTGCTCAAGACACTGGTGATCGTCCCGCACTGGTGAGGCCTCAGCCGGAGTCCTGCGTTCAGGTCTGGGCGCCGCACTTTAGGGAAGATGGGAGTAAACTGGAGAGAGTCCAGAGGAGAGCAACAAAAATGATCAGAGGTTTAGAAAACCCGACCTATGAGGAGAGAATTGGGCATGTTTAGTCTAGAGAAGAGAAGGCTGAGGGGGGACCTGATAACAGTCTTATAATATGTGAAAGGTTGTTATAAAGAGGAGGAGCCGTTGTTCTCCATGTCCACTGAAGGTAGGATAAGAAGGGACCAAGGGAGATTTAAATCGGATACTAGGAAAAACTTTGGAACTGTAAGGAAATTGAAGCACTGGAACAGGTACCTAAAGAGGTTACGGAATCCCTGTCATTGGAGGATTTAAGAACAGATTAGACAGACACTTGTCAGGGATGGTCTAGGGTTATTTAATCCTGCCTCCGCACAAGCGGTTGGACTAGATGACCTCTTGAGGCCCCTTCCAGCCCTACATTTCTATAATTTCCATTCTCTCTCTCCCTGCGTCTGTCCGTATTTCACACGCAGTATGATGCATCCCTGGCCATGTGTCTGTCCGTATTTCACACACAGTATGATGCATCTGTCTTTCCCACATGTTTTATTGTCATATAAACAGCAGCTGGAATAACAGGTAATCGGGAGGCAAATTCTTGGGGTTTGAATCCCGGGACATGCTCTTATCTGCTCTTGTTCCCAGCAGCCGTGCAGTGTGGGAGAGGGGGCCAGGAGCTCCCCGCGCTGACCCTGGGGGTAGGGGTAAGGTTATTGCTCTGTAAATGGGATTAGAAGGCATTTCATCCCGATTCTCTCCTAAGCCTCTCCCTGACAGCCGAGTATGCCAAATATGCGGGTGGTATTGTGCGAGATGGATTAGATCCGACCGCTGTTGCCAACTTGTAAGAAGCCTGGGAGACTCACGCCCTGCTATTCTGGCCAGAGCTGGAGTTGGACCAACGTTTGGGAGGTCAAAGGGCAATTGCTTAATAACAATCCAATAATCCAGCATCCAAAACCCTAATCAGGCAGCAAAGCAAAATGCATTCAAGGGAATAAGTTAAATTATGACTAAAGCTGTTAACATGTTCCCTGGGCTCCGCTCTCTTATGTTTATTACTGGATTAAGGATTTTACGGACCTGAAGCCAGAAAAAGCAGAGCTTTCCCCTGGCCGTTGGTGCAAATTTCTCTAGTTCCTGGCTGTCCTATTTCCCTCCCTCTCTTGTGTCTTTTCTTTTCATCTGCTCTTCTTCCTTTGCTGCTGCTCTTTTGCAGTGTTTTACACACTTGTGCCATTACTGTTTGGGTTACAGTAGCACCTCCAGGTTCCATGCAAGATCAGGGCCCCAATGTACTAGGTACTGCACAGACACCTAGTAACAGGGTCTTCCTCCATGAGTCTGCAGTTTAAATAACTCGGGTCATCGGGCAGCAGGATGCTGGTCCTGCGCGGCGCTGAGTACTCCCCTTGCCCTACAAACTCCCACTTAGTTGGGAGCATTCAGCCTCATGAAGTTTTGGGCTGCCCCGCACGTATGGCATGCTGAGCCCCCATAACGCCACCTGAAATCAGCGGGAGGGGGGACATTCAGGAGCTCAGCACCTCTGCAAAAATCAAGCCCACGCCCTGTCTCGAGTCGGACAATAACTAAAGGGTTGACTTAGGGCCTGATCCAAAGCCCACTGAAGTCAATGGGAATCTCCTATTAAGTCCCGGTATAACGCCTAGCATGGTGCGGTCCCCGATCTCAGCTGGGGCTGCCTGGCGGCAGTGTAATAAAATACTAACAAGAGTGATCGAGATTTTTTTCATTCTACAAAAGTCGCCCAAAAACGAGAACGTGTTTTTAGGTGGCTTCATTATTTGGGGTTTTATTTTAAAGCCGCTCGAATGACAAAGAAACGACGTCCTTTTCACCTGTGCAGCCGGTCCCTCACTTCCCCAGCGAGAGCTGCTGCCACGCACTAATTACACGTTAACGGGAGAAGAAAATTATTAATTTGTTTTTTGAAACGCCTGAGTTATTTGATTCTGAAAAGTCGCCACTGTGCCGAGATTATTGGTTTTTTCCCCTCATTTGAAACTCAGCGGCAAACGTCCATCTTGCAGGTTATGTGCCTGGCATGAATCGAGGTACCACGCAGCCTCCCGCAGGCTTTGGCAGGGCTGGTGTGCTAGGAATTCAGGTGCCATTCAGCTGGTAGGGGAGCTCCCGCGGAGCGTTCGTCCTACACAAAAATCCTGGCAAAAGGCTGACGTGAGTGCGCCTTCAAAGCTGTGACAATAGCCAGGGTTTTAACCTACTGCAGGCGAGTGACCCGTGGGCACAAGTTCGATATATGGGGATGGCTTTATTCTCACCACCACCTTCAAATATTTTTAAAGCTGCCCTGAAGAGCTGCGGGATTTTTTTACTTTGCAAATGAAACCAGGAAGAGCAAACGAATGCAGAGCAAAGCACCCGTCGTGCCTAGGGCTTCGCAGCACACGGTGCCAAGCTCGTCAGGTGGCGTCAACCAGTGTAACGCCACTGAAATCAGCACTGATTTACATCAGAGGAGGATCTGGCCCAGGAAGGCAGGATCAGGAGCTTTCTCCGCGCATCTGAATGGCGGGGAGGTTAATCAGACTCTTCTCAGGATCCTCTGAAGTATTTCCTGAGTGTGTTTCTGTGCTGGTACAAGGGGCCAGATCAACATCTCCCAGGGAGCAAAATCCTCCAGCTAGCAGTAGCCACCCTGTACCACACTGCATGGAAGAGACAGGGCTCCTGCATTGAACATGACAGGGATTCTTTTATCAAGGCTGCTGGGTAGAGACCCACCATGCGGTCCCCTCTACCTCTCTAGCTCCCACCTGGGTCGCCCAATGTTACCACCCAGGGGGTCTCCCTAAGTCCTGGCTTGGCTCATGCACCCCTCGAAGGGACTTTGCCCCCAAATTGCATGGGCAAACAAAGCAGGGATTGGAGGAGCCCATGGTGATTGGGGTTACGTGGGGCAGAGGCATCATGTTTGGGGCTCGATCAGAACTTGCGCGACGTTTACGGCTGTTTAGATCCGAGCGCTTGGCTCAGTTCCGTCTCTAGCGTGGGGTTTTGCCAAATCTTTTTCCCCTTCGTTTAAGCCATTGTACTTGAAGGGAAATTTAATTAGTAAAATCCCCACCCCCCCAGCGCTCCACGCTGGGCAAACTCAAAAGATCACTGACTGGCAGATTCCCACCCTGCGCCTAGCCTGGTCGGGGAAATACCACGAATAAACTCGCAGCTGCTCAGAGCTTGCATTTTGCCCTAGCCACATGGAACGGGAAGCTTGGCAGACTCCGTGCCCGGTTCTATGTCGAGAACCCCTGGGTTCTAAGCTCTGGGTTCTAAGCTCCTGAACACACAGCTTCCCAGCTCCCATCGCCCACTTGGGAGCAGGCAACACACTTGAGCTACTTACTCGTTGGTCGAACATAAACCTTCAGCTTTAAGCAGGGCCTGTCCACCACGTTAGGGGGAGAAGCAGCTGGAAGAAACACAAAGGAGAGAGAGAGAAAATACAGTGGTGTTAGAAGAGGAGCGTGACATTTGCCTTAGCAAAGACCAGCACAGTGCTACCTGTTAAACCGGCAGCATCTCGCACTGCAGCTCCCCCGGCTCGCGGCAGACTGAACACGAGCCAGTTTATTGAGGACGACAGTATAGGCCAGAAGGGCACCTAACTCCCTTAGGCACTTTTGCAACTCCCAACCATCGTGCCCAGAGGCACAACTCAGGGTCAGGGCCATGTTGAACTGGGTGTGTGACTAACACATATAAAGACATGGCCTCTGCGCCAAAGATCTTTACATCCTAAGCAGACGAGCGACAGATGAGGGGTGTGGGTGGAGGAGGGAGAGGATCAGGCAGGTGTGATTTTTATAGACATATGGGTCATTGCAATTTTTCAACGAATGAGGGCTGCCCCTCAAGCCAGTGTTAATTGGCTGATTTCTTATAGGCATCTCACCAGAGCTGGGAGATATTTGCAGAGGGCAGTAGCCTGAAGGATCATTGATCTATTTCTAACCCCTCCTGAATTCGCCTATAAATAGCAATTCCAGCTAAGCACACAGATTTTCCTTCTATGGCAACTGCTGAGCTGCCGCTGTTGCTTCGTATCACAGCTGGGAGGTGGGGAATCTAGACTCTCCCCGTGACTCTCAGCGGACTCTTTTCTGTTCAATATTTAGCAATCAGGTCGCTACGCCCGTATTCAAGCAGGACAGAAATGTTAGCCCTGTCTCCGGTGCTGCTAGCGTTTCGTGCGGCTGGAGTCCCCAGGACAGAGTTTCTGCACCAGCAGCGGGGGGGGGGGCAAGGCTCAAGTGAGCAGCTCAGACCAGCCCCGCACATGGGGGGGCGGGGGGGCCTCAGGCTAGCTCCACATGGTGTCCCAGTTTCCCTTTGGGAAATATGGTCACCCAAGCATGGCTTAGAGCACGGCCCACTTCCCTCACCCAGACCCATTAACACGACTCAGCCCAGACCTCGAAAAAACTGGGGCTGAGGTCTCTGAATGCCAGCAATCGGTTTTTGCGAGGTGGACAGCTGGCACCCTGGGAAATGGGCTGAGGCCCACCAAACTCATTCCACACAGGGGCCTTTGAGCACCCATCAGACATGGGCTCTTGGGGACTGGGATTCCGGAGGCCTGGACCTGCCACCAATTCCCCTGTGTGATTTTGGGCAAATCACTCAATCTCCCTAAATTTCTCATTTGTCAAGTGGGGGTAAAAGTCTTTCCTTTCCCCAACCCCTTGTTGGTTTGGACTGTAAGCTCTCCTGGGCAGGGGCTGTCTCTCATTCTGTGTCTGTACAGCGCCTAGCACGACGAGGCCGTGATCGCAGCTGGGATCTCTAGGGCCAGGATGTTTTTCAAATATCTGGCAGTTTACAGACTATCCAGGGACGTTGCTCGTGATCTGAGGTTCTCTGCACTATACAAAACCGGGTGCCACTTTCCTTTAAAACTGCCACTTGCAAAGCTACTGCAAAGGGCGTGTGTGTAAGAAATGCCTTTTCTGTGGCTTTCTACTGAGCGGAGAAGGACATCTGGGGTCTCCTAGATGGAACTCGCCCTCAAAAGGCAATGAATTAAAAACGGATGAAGCAAAATACTTTATTTGTTCTACCCAATGCCTAATCAGCCAGTGGAACTCTCTGCCACATGATATTATGGAGGCTTAGTGGGATTCCAAAGGGGATTTGACATTTGTACGGATAATAAAAACATCCACAGTTATATTGCATAGCCTGAAAATGTAAAATGGGAGACAAATCCTCATGCTCAGAGGATGGATCAACAACTGACTCACTGGGGCAGCTTGTCCCATTTCTTGCACCTTGCTCTGAAACTTCTGGTACTACTGGAGACAGGTCAGACAGACTGACCGCTGGAGTGCTCTGGTATGTTAGTCCCTGTGTCCCTGACATGCGCATGCAGCAGTGAAATCTTTCGCTGAGTTTAATTTTTGACTTGATCTTTTTTAGCTTTGGTGTCATCACAGCAGCTGTCGCGTCTGCAGCTCCAGAGAGGTTACTGGCAGTAGAATGTAACACTTCCCAGAAGCAAGGTCTGGTCTCCCTTGTGCTTTCCCGGCTCTAACCTACTTGGCTCTCAAGTCGCTGAGATAATGGGGCTTCCTACTGAGCTTCCATATGGGTTGGAATCCGGGGCTATAAAAGGGGAGACAAGCTAGTCTGGGAGAGAGAATGCACATCCAGCCATCTCCGCTTGACCTCCAGCTGCTCCCAGCTCCCTTTAAGGAGCTTAAAAGTTTGAAGGCATCAATTGCATTATTGAAGTGATCCCGGCCACTTAAACCGCCTCTTTGATCAACACTTAACTGGTGTCAAAAGTTGCCCGACCCCGGGCTGTGCCTTTCTGCCGGACTGTCCCTGGATACATGTTCTAACTGCAAAAAAATGTCTGCCAAGCCAGATTTCATGCTTGTTATAGACTCCTTCAATCGAAGGAAGGGAAGGGGGGGCGTTCTGTGTGAAACCCCTGCTGCGGGAGAATTACAGGCGCAGCGGATGCAGGGGGCACCTCAAAGCCTCGTTGAAGTTTGCCTGAGCGGCTATTGAAGGGGAACAGTTTGCAATTAAAAGGGTGCCATGTGAAAAGCACGGGGGTGGGGGGAGAAGAGATTAGGTTGGGGAGCGGGCTAAGCCGGAGTGACGGGGAGAGGGACTGTGTGTTGGGTGGGGGGAAGGGGCAGAATCGAACAAGGTGAGGTGGGTTTTTAACTCGCTCTGAGACTGATCCTCTCTGACAGCCCCGATCCCCAGCTGTGCTGATGTGAAAAGCCTGCTGTTCCCCCCCTCTCGGGGTCATCTCAAATAAATGTTAAAGCAGCTTGAACCATTGAGTGTGAGTATGTTCACCAGGGGGGCAGGGCCCTTGAGTGCAGACATTCCTCCCACCCGCACCAGGGCTGTCCTCTCTGCACCCGGCCAACACCCTAGATACCATGCCAGCAAAACCGAGCAGCGCTTTTTCCATGGGAGACAGACTCTCCCAGGAAGGGTATTGTGCTCCATTAGGAATCGAACCCCTGAGATTCCCAGGCCCAGCCACAAGCAGGAAGGGAATTGTTTGCATAACACACAGCCAGAGACATAAGCCTTGTAATCTACCCCTCCGATCATTTTCACTGCTCTTCTCTGAGCACTTGGTCAATATCTTTCTGGAGCCCAGAAACAAGAACGGCCATGCTGGGTCAGACCAAAAGTCTGTCTAGCCCAGTATCCTGTCTTCTGTCAATGGCCAATGCCAGGTGCTTCAGAGGGAGTGAACAGAACAGGTAATCATCAAGTGATCGATCCCCTGTCACCCATTCACATCTTCTGGCAAACAGAGGCTAGGGACACCATCCCTGCCCATCCTGGCTAATAGCCATTGATTCACCTATCCTCCGTGAACTTATCTAGTTCCTTTTTGAACCCTGTTAGTGTCTTGGCCCTCACATCATCCTCTGGCAAGGAGTTCCACAGGTTGACTGTGCGTTGTGTGAAGAAAACAAACACTGTCCCAAGCAGGATCGCATTAATACCATGGGACTAACTGAAGACGATGTTTTTATGTATGTCTCTATCTATATTCACCACAGCATCTAAACGCTTCTTAAACATTGATCAGTTCATCCCTGAGAGGGGGAGAAGTGCTCTTATCCCCATTGGACCGCTGGGGAACAGAGACACAAGTGACTTGCCCAAGGTCATGCTGGGAGTCTGTGGCCCAGCTAAGATGCTGTCTTGCATCCCAGTCCAGTGTCTTAAACACAAAACCAGCCTTGGATTCTTTTGTAGCCATATCCCACCGAGGCCTCCTGGCTAACCTGCTCTCGGTTCTCCTCTTTCAGTCTCACTGCTTCCTCAGTTCCTCTCTGCCTTCAGCTCCGTGCGTCAGGAATTCATTTTCTCTGGTGCATTTTCCCAAGCTACATCTCATTTGGTCACTGCCTGGCCGTATTCCTAATCTCTGTGTCCCTTTGCGCTTTATTGTTTCTCTGTCCTCATCAGCATTTCATGGATTCAGAGATTCCAAGGCCAGAAGGGACCACTGTGATCACGTAGTCTGACCTCCTGTATAACACGGGCCCTGGGACTTCCCTGAATTAAGTCCTCTTTGAACTAGAGCAGAGCTTTTAGGGGGAAAAAAACTCATCTTGATTTTAAAGTGGCCAGTGATGGAGAATCCACCACAGCGCTTGGTAAGTTGCTCAAAGGTTAATTACTCTCACTATTAGAAATTTGCAATGTATTTCCAGTCTGAATCCGTCTAACTTCAACTTGTAGCCAGTGGATCTTAGACCTTTGTCTGCTAGACTGACGAGTCCCCTCTGTTATCACATAGTTGCTCCCCTGTGTAGGTACAGACGCTCCCCGGGTTACGCCAGACCCGAATTACGCAAATTCACACTTACTGAAAAAGTTCCATAAGCCAGAAATAGGATTTTCGAGTTGCAGAAATTTTTGCGTAACGTACGGGTATATGTTTCCGACTTACACAAAATTCGAGTTACGCAAGGCTTTCCGGAATGGAATGATTGCATAAGTCGGGGGGCATCTGTACTTATAAACTGTGATCAAGTCACCCCTTAACCTTCTCTTAGTTAAGCTAAATAGATTGAGTCTCTCACTAGAAGGCAGGTTTTCTAACCCACTAATCACTCTCCTGGCTCTTCTCTGAGCCCTCTCCAATTTACCACCCCCCTTCTGGAAGTGTGGGACCAGAACTGGACACAGACGTTGCTCCATGATCAAACTCCTCCCAATTTACTGCCACCCCCCGGGTTTCACGGCAGCGCTGGTCACTCCCTCTCTTTGAGATCAGGAACGAAGAGGCGTGAAAGGATCAGCCCTAAAGGGGCGGGTGGTTTTTGTGGGAAGGGCCCTGTGTTAGGAAACATACAACTGACTTCACACAGGGCATTGAATGGCCCCATCCAATGGGAACAACCTGCAGTTACTGCCAACGTGGGCAGGATCTAAAGGAGTGGTCTCCAGCTGAAGGGTCTCTCCACGCTTCCTCCCCCCTCTCTCCCCAAACTCCCGGGAGCAGGCAGCCCTCCCCTCCCCTTTAGAAATTGGCTCCCAGCCAGCTAAACCTGGATTCCTTTTCTCTGGACCTTGGGAAAAGGAAGCAGAGAAACTCTAGGGTCGGAGCGAATGGGCAGAGCACAGAATGACATGCCCCACAGGCCTGAAAGCAGCAGACCTGGGATCCAGGGACCCCTGGACTCTAACTCTATCCCTGTCGCCGGCTTCCAATCTGCGGCTGCGTCGCTCCCAACGTTCCCCCTCTGCCACCCCTGCTGTGAGGGCTCCTCAGCTAGGCCTGGACACCTGGAGAGCGATAGGACATCAGCACCACTCTCAGGCCGACCCTTCGCTGCTGCGATCCCAGCCTGGAGAGGACAGGAGGCAGCTGACTTTGTGATGCATGTTCAGCCCCTAACCAATGCCATTTCTCCCTCTCCATGCTATACCCACGGGCGGCGCTGCCAAGCCACCGCGGCCTCCCCGAGCGCTCCGTTAACAATGGGCGTGTGTGCTTTCAGTGCCCCGCCGGGACGCAGCAACGCCTCGAGCCCTTCCCTGGTCGCCTGCTCTGTGCCAGGGGAGGGAGCTGGCATCGAGACAGGCAGGAAATGACCGATGTTTTTCCATTGTGTGGGCCCGACAAAGCCGGGAGCCGGCGCTGCACATTTCACGCCGAGGGGAGAGGAACAAGCAGCTGCCAGGAACGTAATAATCAGAGCCCACGGAAAACGGTGAGAGGACTGGGTCTGCGTGGGTGCTTGGGCCTGCTGAGTCGCTGATGCCCAAAGTCACCTGGGCCTGGGGGAGGGGACGACACATGCAGAGCCTGGGAAGAGCCAAGCAGCCCAGTTCACAGCAGCAGGCGCTCCCCTCCATCTCCCCCACTTCCCCCCAACCCAGAGACTGGGAACTCCAGGGAGGGGTCCCAAAGGGGGCTCCCCTTAAGGGCCTGGGGAGTCTTGCTCCGGAGAGTCAAATATTTTGAAAGCATTAGCTCTGCCTACAGCCCTTCCAGCCGGCCCGAGGTGCAGCCTGGGACATGCTTGTCCACTTCCTCCTGGCACATGGGGGTGGAAGCCACTGCCCCCCCCCCCCAAGGTTTGTGCAGAATGTTGTTACTCAGGGTATAGGAGTGGATCAAAGGACCAAGGCAGCAACAATAGAAACAGAGTTGGGTGGGGACCAGACAACCCTCCCTCCCCTCCCCAAGCCCTGACAGGAGCATTTCAGGGGAGGGCAGCCCCCCAAAAGGCAGGTTAACAGGAGCAGGTTAGTCAAATGCCCCCCAAAGATCTTGGGGCGGGGAGGGAATGAAAGGCCCTTCTGCTAACAAGGGGTTAAGAGAAATCAGAATGTAGGTGCGTTTGGGGGGTGGTTTTTGCTCATCGCTCCCTGAACCAGGGCTCAAAGGGGAGAGCTGAGACCCTGAAAATGCAGCTACCAGAGCGGCTCTGCAATGCCAGCAAGGAGAGGCACTCGAGTGCCAAGCTCTTCTTGGTTTGCTCTGGGAAAGGAAGGAGCTGCGCTGGCTCCCATAGAGCCTGGAGGGCAGCTCGGCCTGAGGTTGCAATGCAATCAAATACCCAGGAAACAGCAGCCAGCTCTTTAGGGCCAGGAGCCCTGAGGAAATGCCATTTGCTTGAGGAAAAACAGGAGTGGATTCATAGGCCCCAAAAACCCACCCAACTCCCAGAGAAACCAGGATACAGTCTGCCTACAAATTCTAAACAGCCATCCCTATAGAGCCAGAGGCCCTGTGCAAAGGCCATTATATAGGGAGGAAGCAGGGGGTGGAGTCATGCCTTAGACCACACCCACTTCCAGAGACAAGCTATAAAAAACTGGCTCTAGGTACAGCCAGGTTTCTGCTGCTGGGTGGGGCTGTGGGCTGTAGCAATTAGGCTGGTATTAAGGGCTGTAGCAGAAGATACATGAAACACTTTCCTGCTGTGGCCGTAAGGGAGTCTAGATGAATGTGGTTTGCTAGTTAAAGCTTTATTTCCAGGCTGAATTTGGTTAGCTTCAACTTCCAGCCACTGGATCGTCAACCTGTGGCTGCTAGGTTGAAGAGTCCTGATCTATCAAATATTTGTTCCCCCTGTTTGTACTAATAGATTGTGATCAAGTCACCCCTTAACCTTCTCTTTGTTATGCTAAATAGATTGAGCTCCTGGAGGCTCTTGCTATAAGGTAGGTTTTTCTAATCCTTTAATCTTTCTCCTGGCTCTTCTCTGAACCGCCTCTGATTGATGAACAGTCTCCTGGAATTGTGGACACTGGCATGAGCCACGGTATTCCAGCAGCAGTTGCACTAGTGCCAAATACAGGGGTAAAATAACCTCTCTTCTCCTCCAGCTTCCTGTTTGTGTGTCCAAGGATCACATTAGCTCTTTTGGCCAGCGCTGCACTGGGGATTTATGTTCAGCTGATTATCCACCACAATACTGAAATCTTTTTGAGTTACTGCCTCCCAGGAGAGAGTTCCCCGTCCTCCAAGTATGGCCTATGTCTTTTTGTTCCTAGAGGTGTACGTTTACATGTACTAAAACACACCCTGTTTGCTTGTGCCTAGCTTACCAAGCCATGCACGTCACTTCGCAGCAGTGACCTGTCCTCCTCATTTATCACCCCAATTTTAGTGTCCCCCTGCAGTGGAGGGGAAGCTGCAGAAGTGTGAATGTTGTGGTGATGGAAAAGCTTCATCAGAGTAACCCGCTTAGAGCAGAGAGCGTGGGTCTGGCTGGGCCGACATGAATCCCTTTGTGTGACGTGACCAGAGCCAGCTGTTGCCAGTACCTTTCAATATTGTTCAACGGCCTGTGCGGTGACATTGATAATTTACAATGACACTTATTAACAAGAGGAGAGTATCATCATCCCCTCCCAGCCCTTCAGGCGCCTGTAGCAGGGAGGGGCTTCCCTTTAGGAGGTGAGAGAACTCGACCATTGCATGACTCCTTGGGGGGCTTCGTGCTGTTGTCTGTTTCGAGTGGCGGTCTGTGCGCCTTTCCCCCTTAACAGGGAAAACGAAGATAAAAGCACGTAATAAAAATAATACTCATTGGGAGAGATAAAAGGCGTAATTGCAATAATTATCTTGGCAAAACTCCCCTCTCCAAATGGAAAATGGAATTTTTTTTATGTGCATTTTAAAAAGAACGTATTTATTTTTTAATTAAAAAGGGAAGGAGGAAATTATTCTCAATAAAGTTTAATTTAAAAGTTGAAGCAGGGGGAACTAGGAGGTGTGATTCTCCCAACTGCTATTGTTAATGGGCCTCATGTCCCACCCCTGCGCACACACAATCCTCTCCTCTCCAAATGGGGAGGGGGGAGACATACACCCCCTCTCCGGATGGATCCCCCCACGTCCTTCTAGGTGGGGACACACACAGCCCTCTCCAGGCCACACCACCACACCCCTCTCCTCTCCAAAGGGACTCCCCTGCTCCAACTTTGATGAGGAAAACAGCTCCGAGTGCCCCTCCCTGTTTGCAAGGGTGAACTAACCCGAGCTTGGCAGCCGCCCTGCCAATGCCAGCTGTTAAGGAGGGGACCCGACAACCCTGGCTGAACATCCCAAGCGTTGCCACCGGCCGCAGCTGCCCATCCACATCATGCTCGTGCGGCAGCCGCCCGTCTCTGGTGGGGGCAGCTGGGGCAGTGTTCCTGCCCACTTAGCTCTTTGCTGGCTGCCCACAAAGTGCTGGGTTGATTTTCATTTCTCCCCAATGGCTCTGAAAGCTCTTAACAGCACAGGCCCCTGGCTGTCCTCCAGCTCTCCTCCTCCTGCTCCATGTACTCAAAGCAATCCACACGCACGCACACCCTGACCCCGTCTGCTGGGGCGTCCTCCCAGGGACCGGGCCTTGGCTGCGAAGGGCTGAGGTTCTGGATCCGCCCCCCGCCATCCTGTCTCTGGGCCTGGGGCTGATCTCGATCAGCCCAGTATCATTCAGAAGCAACTCGATTGACTGATCTAAACTTGCGGTCGGTGAGCTCAGAACTGGGCCCTCGGCCCACCTCCCTCGCTCCAGAGAAACTCCTCAAAATCATGACTACCCCTTGGTGATTTCATTGTTCAGCAGCCGACACGCAGCCCCATCTTAATTCCCTTCCCTTGTTACGTCCTGCCAGGCGCACTCTCCATTCGAGCCGCAATATAATTTTCCAAGCGCTCTTTAAAAACGGTATCTTATTGCAGCCCTGACCATGCTCCCAGCCTGCTGGGGTGGTAAACTCTGTGCTTCAAGGACTGGCTTAACGGTTGTCTTGTGCGCATTGGGCATGCTTGCTGGGGCCTTGATACCTATGAATTAATAAATAGCAGGTTTATGAGTAACCTGATAGGGAGAGGGAGTATTGTTTATAATTGTTAATGGTTATCATTTAACATCTGTTACAGTACTGCCTAGAAGTCAGCTCGGTTGGGCCCCATTACGCAAGGTGCTGTAGATACTTATAGTCAATAGCTGTCCCACTATCTTTCACTCAACTGTCCAACAATCCTGAGTCGGGCTCCCCAAAATCACAAGATTGGTTTAAAAATTGTATGTTTTTTTTAAAGGTTGGGCTCCTTTCTATTTGTCCTCTGGATTTTATTGCCTTCAAGGCATCATGTTTTCAAGCATTTGTCTGGAGTCACGAGAGCTAGACACATACTTTTGTTTTAAAAGGGAAGCTGAGATTCTCACGTGACTCCAGGAGCTGGAGCTTTAGGAAAAACCCCAAATTATCGCAAGACTTGGTGACCCGACAACCCTGCCCCAAAGAGCTTATAGTCTGAAAGACAAGACATGCCAGGTGGAGGAGACAAATGAGCAGTTCCACCACTCTGTCCACACAACCTGGGGATCTGCCCACTCAGACACACCCATGCACACACTCAGAATATACCCAGTGCTGTTGAGGGTACGTCTACACTGCAATCAGAGGTGTGACTGCTGCACATGTAGGCAAACCCAAGCTAGCTTTGATCTAGGCAGTTTCCTAAAAACAACGGCCAAGCCGTGGCCGCATGGGCGACAATATGAACTAGTCACCTGAATATAAGCCCACCCGGAATACTGGGTACGTACTCACGCTGCAGGCTAGCTAGATCAACTCTAACTCGGGTGTGTCTACACATGCCACAATCACACCTCCCAACTGCAGTGCAGACGTACCCTGACAGTCCTGTCCAGCCATCTTCTCTGCCCCCGGTTCTGTTCTTCCCTCTGGATCTCCTCTCATGCTGGGCCAAGTTCTGGTGCTCTCACCCAGGTCACATCCATTATTATTGTAGTACAGGAGGACCTACAGGCCCCAGGTGAGATCAGGGCAGAAGGGAAACAGAGGTACCGAGAGGCCAGGTGATGTGCCCAAGTCACCCAGCAGGTCAGTGACAGAGCTGGGAATAGATCCAATTAGTTCATTCCTCCACTGCTGCCCTCTGCCCAGCTGCCGCTTGGGGGTGTCACAAGATGCTGTGGAGCCTCAAAAACAGGAGAAGGAAGGTTCAGGCGGGAGCCACATGCTGGTAGGTGGCAGGTTGCCTGGAGGGGGGTGGGTTCCAGATGGAGTGTCCACAGCTGCATGGATAATCTCTGTTCGCTTAGAGTCCCACCATTGAATTCTGGGACTCGTGACCGTCTCTTTGATATGCAGCCTGGCCTCCAACCCTGCATCCAAACTGAAATCGTGGAACGAGGGAAGGAGTAAAAGGCCCTGCAGACTGAACTTTTAGCCCTTATTTATGCTGGGAATTTGCCCTTGTCACAGCCATCGGTAGCCAGCCTCTGGCATAGCAGCGTCAGTGCAACCCTCTAGTGCAGACAGGCTGGGGCCAGACAGCACCAGGGCGAAACGTGGCTTGTAACACCTTTGTCTAGCCACACCAGGGATTTGCAATCATGCAGCTACACTGAGAACTGGCCGTCGATGGGCTGAAATCCCCAGCCCAGACAAAGCCTCCGAGTCACTGGCTATTTCTTAACTCCACAGTCTAAAGGGACGCAGCCTAGCTTCGTAAGACAGCAAGCGGCATTCTACTTGCTGTTCCTGTAAGTGTGTGTGTGTGTGTGTGTGTGTGTGTGAGTGTGAATGCATGTTCCCGTCCACCCCCTGCCGGGCCTGTCTGCTCCAGAGGCTTGTTTGCAGGCGGGAGAGTGAAATGTTACCGAGAGCTCCAGCTCTTAGTGCTCATTTGTAATGTACCTGCCAGCGCAGACAGTGCTCATCTGTAACGTACCTGCCAGGCCCCCGCTTGCCGCTTTCTTGTTACGGGGTCCAGCACGTTTCATGTCATTTATCTGTTTTCAGCAAATAAATTCTTTGCAGCTTCCAGGGGATTTGATCTAGTGGATAAGGGCTGGGACTCAGGACACCTGGGTTCCCTTTCCAGCTCTGCTTCTTACCGGCTGTGTGACCTTGGGTGAGGTCCTTCCCCCTCTGTGCCTCAGTTTCCCCATTGTCTATTCAGATTGCTCTGCAGCAGGGACTCCCTCTCCCTATGTGTCTGTGAAGCATCCAGCACAATGGGGTTCTGATCTAGGTTGGGGCCAAATAATTAACCATAATGTTTAGCGTTGGAGTCAGGTCACATGTCTGGTCCCCCCCTAATCTTGCAAAATTCCCCATTAACTTGACTTTCCTATTTCAGCTCATATATCATTTTCTCTCCCCAGGGTCCCAAATCACCTTCCTTTGGCTTAACAACCTGATTACTTCATCCAAGTACCCATCTCCGACTGGGAAAGATGTGTCAGACTCTCTGGCTCTTCTCTCCTTACCCACGGATCTTTGTTTTAAATGGATTAACAGGTATCCTAAACTGAAACCAACAGGGGGCTGAAATCCTGAAGCATCTGATCTCTGCTCTAGACTCCACTCTGATTCCCAGGCATAATGATTTGTTTCCCAAGGAGTGATCCAGCACATTGTCTTGATCGTGCCGCACCCCGATCGTGAACTAACCTCCTAAGCTGGGGAGAGACCAAGTAACCCAGTTCCAGATCTTCAGAACCCAGCTGTAAATTCTGATCCAATACGAATCGGCAAATGGGTCTCGCCATTTGCTCGTGTCCCCAGCGCCGGCTCTTAACCTTGACCCAGAACTGGGAACACAAAGCTTCGTCTCTATGCCTGCGAGGTTAATGGAATTCCAATTTGTGAGCTCTAGAAGGAGGTAATTTCTTTTCTTTCATGTCTGCTAAATACGGTTCCTCAAAGAGGCATAATTTCTAATGTTCCGCATGACATGAATTCTAACTGGTTTAGCAATGATCAGTTTCACCATTTACTCCTGTGTAATCTCTCCCTAACGACATTAAAAAAATAAAATAATAATAAAAAAACAGAATAAGAAAAGAGAGAGTTGTAGACGCAGTTATTTCACGAGTGACATTTTATGGGGGAGGGGAGAATGGTAATTTAATCTAGATAAAAGGAACAAATTAAGTGGTTTCCAAACAGATGCTTTAGAAAAAGGGGAAAAATAATAAGAAAGATAATGGGGCTGGTAGTTCCCACACAAAAGGAGAAGGGCGTCTGGCTTCAAATGACACCATCAAGTGCTTTTGGGTCATGATTTTTAATTTTTTGAATTTTAACCTTTAATTGCAAAACTCCTGGGGGCTGATCCAAAGCTCATGGAATTGTTTCACCGGCTCCAATCCGCTTCGGCTCAGGCCCCATAATGCAACTCTTTCCCCCTATTTGAGTTTTGTCTTGTGTACATCCACTCGGGAGGTTGAAAATTTAAAATGGGCCCGATTCTCCTCTTGCTTAGGGCCCGATCCTGTACGCGTGTGCTTGGCTTTAAGAACGGGAGTTGCCCAGGGCACTTCAGTTAAGTCGTGTGAGTAAAATTCTGTATGTGGTTAAACATTTGCGGGATCAGGGCCTTGGAGCGGGGTAAACCAGGAGTAACTCTGTGGGCTGTTTGTAAAGGGCCTGTCAGGGTGCTAACTGCTGTAAACTGGGCTAGGCTGTAACTCCAGAGGTGGCCAGACCTCCAAAAGGAGTGAGATTCACGAGAACGTAGGAATTGCCAGACAGGATCAGACCTGAGGTCCATCTAGCCCAGTGTCTTCTCTCTGACAATGGGTAGCACCATTTGCTTCAAAGGAAGGTGTAAGAAATCCTGCAGGAGGCAGTGAGGGGATAACCTGTCCCCATAGAAAGTTCCCTCCTGACCCTTTTAGTTAGGCTGGCTCATGCCCTGAAGCATGAGGATCGATATCCTTAGCTAAAAAGTTTCACATCTGGGAGACTTTATTCAAAATGGCCTCACTCCAGTCCCCAAACATGTGCTTCCAGGGTCACAAGCCAATGCAGCCTCAGCTGATCTCAGCCGTTCCTGTGGTGTGTAGGGCGAGAGCGGTCCCTAAATCAGCTGTGCTCTATATAGGGCTGGTTGGGAAATGGTAGGTACCTCCCACCCCAAACACCCTAATTTCATTGGAAATGGTTCAGTTAAGGTTTTTGATATTTTTTGTGTGTGAAAATGACAAATTTTCAGTTTTCATTTTCTGAGCCCCAGGGGGGGGAAAAAGAGGGGGAGGGAGAAAAAGGGGAGGAACCTCCCAAATTATGAAATAAAATAAATGGAAATTTTCTAATTAACAAGTGAGTGATATAAGCGTTTTCATTGAAAAGGTTTTCACAGACCATGAAAGTCCCTGTAAGTAGCTGCTGTCCATTGTGAAATGTACTCGGAAGGGGATGAACCGGTCAGTGCAGGTCAAACTGCTACGGCACGGCTGGTAGGATACTGCACTGGGGGCTTGCTGGAGCTTCTGAAGGTACGTCTACACTGCAGCCGGGCAGAGAGACTCATGCACTAAAAACAGCCGCGTGGCCGTCGGGGCTCCGGCAGAGCCTCGGACTGGCCACCTGAGCTCGGACCCAGGGGGCCCCGAGCTGCCGTCCAAGCTGTGGGGTCCACCCTGCTGTTTTAGCATGCTAGCTCCAACTCCACTAGCGCAAGGCTGTCGCCCCACCCGGGGAGGCTCCCTCCCAGCTGCAGCAGAGATATCCAGAGTGGTGGAACTGGCTCCCCGAGCCGTGCATGCGAACAGGTGAGGATGCACAAGTACCGGGGGTGCAGTCCAGGTGGCTTGTGGGGGGAGGGGCAGAGTTTGCACTGCGTGCTGGTTCTTTTTTTACAACGGGGTAAATGACAGTAGACGCCCCGGCCCAGAGGCACCGGTGAGCTGAAACCTGCTATCAGCCACGTGCGTCTAATCCAAGGGAAGCATAGGTGCTGGAACTGGGGGTGCTACAGTCCCCCCTGGCTTGAAGTGGTTTCCGTTATATACAGGCTTACTGGCTCTCGGCACCCCTGAAAGGAAGGGACAGGAGGAAGGCGAGAGACAGCCCTTAATACCACTGCCTTGACGACAGACATTGGGGAGTCACATAACCCTTTGACCCTTCACCCTCTCCTGGAAACCAAGGCCTCGGCCTCTCTGTATCCGTCAAAACTCTGTGGCTCTGGCCAAGGGGGAAGATCAGCCTCCCCTGCCTTCTCAGAGGCCAAATACGTCCCTGTGAGACCGTACCCCCATCTCCTGGTCCTTGGAGACCCCACCAGCCGTGACAGCACTGGGGTATATGAGATGGGGGGGCCAGTTCGGAACTAGACTCAACGGACGCTTTTGACTCAAGCTCCCAATTTTAGGCCCCCACCGGTGCAGATGGAATTTCCCAGGCCGGACTCAATGGAGTTCCAGCAGGGATCAGTTCTGCCAATTGAACTGCGGCCTTCCCCCCTTGCCCAGGCCCTCCGCCTTCCCCTCCGAGCGAGGCCTGGATGGAACCTTCTCCTCCGTCCTAGCCCCAAGGGCAGTGCCTTTAGTTTGGCTAGGTGTCCCTCTCCGCGACCCTCCAGCCCCCGTTAAAAGAAACGCAGGATAAAAGCCCTGCTTCTAATCAAGATGAATGGGGCTCTGTTAAACGAGAGACGTAAACCAGCCTCCCCAATGGGTGGTCGGGCGGGTAATTACAGTCACTTGATTATTTTTGCTTGCTGGGAGCCCACGGCAGGGGAGACCCCCCAGGCAGCTTCAGCTCTGCATTTTACAAGGCGAATGGTCCAGGGGCGGGAGCAGAATGAACTCTAATGCTCTCATCCCTGGCTTCTCGGGGGAGGAAACACCGGCTCACCCAGGAGCCTCTCTGTGTGTTTGGGTTTGGTTTACTATTTTTCTGAGCACTCAGCTGGCCCGGGACTTAAACGAAGGCTCAGTGAATGCCAGCTTTAGTGTCTCAGATTCCGGCATGATCAATGGAGAATAAGTGGAGTTGCTGCTTTAAACCATAATAAACCCTCCATCACCCAACAAAAAAGGTGAGCTTTGTTCTGACCAGCAGTATAGCCTTGTGCCTGGAGTGCTGGACTGTAACTCAGGTGACCTAGGTTTTAGGCTTGGCTCTGCTACTGGCCTGCTGGGTGACCCTGGGTAAATTGCTTTCTTCCTCTGTGCCTCAGTTTCCCCATCTGTAATATGAGGCTAATGATACTGCCCACCTTTGTAAAGCACGTTCAGGTTTACTGCTGAAAAGTGCTATGCAAGAGCTGGGTATTATTCGCTGGGAAGCTGCTGTGTCCTGGGAGAGGCAGAATGAAGGCAACCGGGGGACCGTAGGCACGCTCACCCAGAGCTGTGCCCAGAGTTAAGAAGACTGGGGCAGTTCACACCTCTTGGGGTTCTTGTTTCAGGACCTCTGCAGACCCAAGCAGGCAGAGGTTACACTGGTCCCAGGGGCAACTGACATGATCTTAGCACACCGACACCGCAGAGTCTGGCACATGGAAATAAGAAAGGCCCTATCCTGAAGGGAAAGGAAGAGCCCCAGAAAGATTTTAGGTCTGGGGTTACCGTACAGCCAGCAGACCAGGGAATCATTCAGAATTCCTCCTAGAATGCTACGGACAGATCCATTCAGACCTGACCCTGGACCTTCACCTGAGCCCAGCCCGTTGAAGTTAATGAAGGCTCCCATTGGACCAGCCCCCTAGGTTTTAACGTGACCCAGATTTCTAGTCCAGTGGGTGTATGAATATTGGACTGGGGAGCCATTGAGCCTTGACCTCTGATACTGGCTGTGACCTTGGGTGAGTAGCTCTGCCTGTCTCCCCGCAAAGGGCTATCCAAGTGCTCTGACAGTGAAAAGCACTAGGAGTTATTCCAGATTTCATCGGAGACATTTGGAGCCAGATTCGCCCGGCACACTCCGGCTCCTTTGCACACCTCTGGTATTGCAACGCAGCCAGAAAGCAGGGTTTAGAAAAGGCCGCTTAAGATGGCTTCACAGCTGCTTTGCATCACCGGAGCGGCACAGAGCAGACAGCGCGCGTCCAGCAGAACCTGGCTCCTGCGTACTGCTCAGACTGTGTATTTTCTGGTGGTGTTTTCTTTTTCTAAAGGGAATTTTAGCCTTGCAGGAGGGAAGAGGCCCTAATGACAGGATTTAACCACAATGCTGCTAGCTTCCCCCAATGCTACCCCCATCCTTACGCTCTGCCTCCATAGCTATGACTTGGGAAGATCCAAAACTCCTTATCCACCCACAACGGACAGTTCCCTGATCAAGCACGGGCTTCACTTTAAGAGCTGGGTCCGTCACCCCCAAGTCAATAGGATTTCTCATGTGCTTGAAGTTCAACGTGTCCGTACATGCTTTGCTGGGACAGCGCCAGTGTTCAGCACCTGGCAGGATGGAGCCCGGAGAGCCCTATCCTGGGAGATGCTGAGAGAAATGAGTACCTCAGAGGAGGTGCTCTCAAGGGATCCAGGCCTGGGATTGCATATGGCAGCCAGTTCTCTAAGTGTCATTAGACCCAGAGCCAGCCCGTCTCCCTATAAAAACTCCATGTGCCTGGACAGCGAAATCAGGGCACAGGTGAGTGCGGTGACCAAGCTGAGAGTTGGAGACACGTGCATGGGCCAAGCTTTCAACACTCCGTCTGCAAAGGAGGGCAGGTGGTCAGCTGGCCTCTCACGGGGGCGGAGTTAAAGCGGTATGAGCTCCCGGTTTGACAAGAGCACCTGGGTTCCTCATGTGATGGGGTTACTTACTGATTATTTGAACTCTAAGGTTCTTGAATAGTATTATTCACTTAAGTACAGACTCGAGCCTGGAGCCCGACCTCTGCCTTAGCGATGTTTTTTTCTGTTGGCATAGATGTTTTCCAGTGGACATTTCTACCTAGAGCAAACTGTCCCAGCCCTACATGAATCTTTGCATGGTTTATGTTGTGGATTTTGTGGCTTTACAAGCGATTTTCATAAAGCCCTGAGTCAGCAAGGAAACTTAACATCGTAGCAAACCACAGCCAGCTTGCAGCGTCATGGCTGTGACTCCCCGGCACGCAGAAGCCACCTGAAACTTCACAGGGACAGAGCTCGAATTGTCCTATTCCAAAACTACCAGAGCTGCTAGACGGGACACACAGCAGAACGGTTCTGACTGTATCCAGTAGAGGGCAGCGTTGCATGTACCCACCCTCCAGCTCATTTCAATGTGCTTCCACCATGGCCTTCACGGGGCTGCTAAGCGAGACGCTCGCCCTGAGCTGTGTTAACCGCTCACAGTGCAAATTTGCACGTTCTGCACTAGGCCTTCCACCTGGATTTTTCAAGTCACCCTCACCCGATTAGGAACAGGAAAGGCCGCGGTCAGCAATGTGCACCGTGGCCAGGGGCCGTTCCCCGCGAGGGGGCAGGGCACAGCCAGTCTGCAGCGCGGGATACTCACAGATGTAGTAATACTCGTGCCCTGGTCTGAACTCAAAGCCTAGAGAGAAGGGAGTGAAGAGCTGGAACTTCTCTGAGAACTTCAGGGGCCCGTTGGGGGAGTCGGGCTTGTTGCACTCCCAGCGCTTGAAGCCTTTCTGCCGGTGGTCGCAGGAAGCGTGACCCTCGTAATTGACCATGTAGAGGATATACCGCTCCATCTTGTCCGCCGGGAAGGGGTCCTCATAGTGAGGGCAGTAGATATCCAGGTAGTTGTTGATGCTCACTTCCACTGTGTAGTCCCCCCGATGGAAGCTGCGGGGAACGGAAGGAGAAAGCGGGGGTGAGAAGCAGGGGATCCAGGGAAGGACCGCGGCGGACTGGCCAGCCTGACACGTGTCAGCCAGAACACCACGCTCTCTGCAAGATGAGAGCTCGGGTGCCCTCGGCAGCACAGCTTTGGATGTACCTGCTTGGCACTGTGGGTGCTTAGCACCTGTGACTCTCAGACCCCTAAGGGGCTCAAGTGGACCAACCCAAAGCAGTATGCGCTTCTGAAAGATTTCTAGGTTAAGCCACACGCCCAATGCTGCACAGCAAGTCAGCAGCAGAGCCAGGGAGAAGACCCAGGAGTCCTGGCTCCCATGAGACAGCAGACTACACGCCTTGCCAATGCTTCATTTTGTGGGGTCCGTGCAATGAGTCATGGGATGCTTCGGGCATAAGAAATTCAGAAGTGACTAGTGACTCCAGGAGCCTGACTTGGGACACCTTAAAGGGCCCTGATTTCTAGACAATGCCAAGGTCCCACCCTCTGAAAACCACAGCCCCTTTCGGTATCTCAAACTGGGCACCAAAAAAATCACTAGCCACTCATAAAAAGCTTGACCTTAAGGCCTGACTCTCTACTACTCTTCTCCTTCGACAGGCACTGGCAGCTGTGCAAAGTGAGTGTAGAACACAACCATGCTGATTCATATCACACTAACCCAATATAAACAACTGCAAATGGGGCCAAGCCAGGGAGAATTGGGCCCTACATTTTTTCCCTCTTCCTTTTTGGTACTTGTAACAAGCACAGAGAACCCATCTCTTCTTTTCTGATTTTGCCCTTTGCTGTGTCAGATCAACCACTCCCTACATAGAGAATAAGGGTGTGACGTTAATGACATAATCTGTAACCGTATAGATCACTGTTGCAACCACTCATATATTTGCAGCAGATATTGTACAAAGGTTGTCGTGTGAGGTGTCTATGGGAAGGTTATGATTTGCTGGGTATGATTATGCTATCTGTACCATTTTTGTAGTTGAAGTTATGAATATTGGTTCTGTACTTGTATATCAATATGATTTGATTCTAAGGCCTTGGCTACACTGGCAATTCACAGCACTGTACTTGCTGCGCTCAGGGGTGTGAAAAAACACCCCCCCTGAGCGCAGCGAGTGCAGCGCTGTAAAGCGCCAGTGTAATCAGCGCCTGCAGCGCTGCACGCTCCCTCGCAGCGCTGCAAGCTATTCCCCTCGGAGAGATGGAGTACTTGCAGCGCTGCGAGAGAGCTCTCGCAGTGCTGGCGGCGCGACTACACTTGCGCTTCACAGCGCTGCCGCGGCAGCGCTGTGAATCCGCGAGTGTAGCCAAGGCCTAAGTAGCCTTAGTAAAGCATTTGGTCAGATTCTTGAGAAAGGAATTTTCAACTTAAGTGCCCAATCAAGAAACATTTAACTAACAATGGATTTTGGGAGAGGCCAATCCACATCTAAGCTTTCCTGGAAAGGTTCAAACTAACATGTAAACAATGGCGTTGGCCTGCAAACTGAGTCAAGCATGGACATGTGACTTGCCCATGTGACTCCAGACTCCATCTTGCTGCTGGGATTTTCCACAGTAAGAACAAAGAGGTGTTCTCCCACGGGCAGAGAATATAAAAAGGCCCTGAAAACTCCTCCATCTTTCTTCAATCCTGCTTCAGACCTCTGGAGGAACTTTGCTACAGACTGAAGCTTTGAACAAAGGGCTGAATGGATGTACTCCAGAGACTTGATTTGTGCCTGCAGTTTATTCCATCACTACTACAAGCCTAAACCAAGAACTTTGCCATTACTGTATGTAATTGATTCCATTTAACCAATTCTAGCTCTCATCTCTATCTTTTTCCTGTTATGAATAAACCTTTAGATTTTAAATTCTAAAGGATTGGCAACAGCGTGATTTGTGGGTAAGATCTGATTTGTATATTGACCTGGGTCTGGGCCTTGGTCCTTTGGGATCGGGAGAACCTTTTTTCTTTTACTGGGGTATTGGTTTGCATAACCATTCATCCCCATAACGAGTGGCACTGGTGGTGATACTGGGAAACTGGAATGTCTCAGGGAATTGCTTGTGTGACTTGTGGTTAGCCAGCGGGGCAAAACCGAAGTCTTTTCCATTTGGCTGGTTTGGTTTGGGAACCCCAGCCTTGGGCTGTGACTGCCCTGTTTTAAGCACTTTGTCCTGAATTGGTACTCCCAGTTGGGCTCCACCAGAACCAGCATCGTTACAAAGGGAAACAGACAGTAAAAGAGTTTTGCCCTTATCCAGTGCTTCCCAACCTAGATTTCAAAGCGCTTTACAAACATCAGTTAATGGAACCCGAGAAAATCCCCAGGAGCAGAGTTTGACTCACCCTATTTTACAGGAGGAAAACTAAGGCACAGAGACATTCAGCAACTTGTCTAAACCCATACAGCAAATTAGTGACATACCTGGGAATAGAGCTTAAGGCTGGAAGGGACCCACCAGATCTTCTAGTCTGAACCCCTGTGTTTCATAGGCCACAACTGCCATCCAAGCACCCCAGGATTTCTGACTCTTACTCCCCTTTACTTTAACCACTAGACCACTCTCCCTTCCAAAACCAGGCACAGAAACCAGGAATCCTGACGCACAGGTCCTCTGCCCTAACCACCAGTCAAACACTCCGAATCCGCGTTCACTCTACAAGATTAAATTCAGTACCTCATTGTTTTAAGAGGAATAAACTGGCAACACTTGGTAATAAGTAGCAAAAAATCATTATGCGTTGCGATACCATCAAACCCTTTTGGTATTACTGCAGATGTGCGCTCCAATCCTATTGTAATTTATGTTTTTTGGTACTGATTATCTGAGAGATTAAGGGATTAGCAGAGCTGGAAAACGACTCCACAATACCTCGGCAATTCCCATTTTAGACCTCGATACACCAGGGTCCCCTAAGACTAGCCAGCTCCGTTTGCCACCTTCCAAACCCACGCCCGCCTTCTGGGGAAATTTAAAATAACTTACTGTGTAGATCTGATTGGCCCTCGCGTTTGACGAGGACTCCTCAGTCAAATGCACGAGCCCCTCAGGAGCGATCCTGACTTCTCCCCACACCGAATGGGTTTTCTCTGCTAATTAATTTGAAGTTCCTACACAGGCACTTGCCCTCAAATAGAAATTCTCTTGCCGGCATCAGCAAGGCTAGGGCAGGTGTGCGGGACTGAGTCACTTCCAAGTTGCTGAGAGAGCACAGAACATCTGGAATAAAAATTGGGGCCGTTGTGTGTGTGTGTGTGTGTGTGTGTGTGTGTGTGTGTACACGGGCATTCACGAGATGCCAGGAGACACTTAACATAAAACTGTTCCTTCTTCTTCTGCTTATATTTTGGCTACGTGATGAGATTTCCAGACACGGTCGTATCTCTGTCCCTTTCCGGACAGGCTCTTTGACGACATACTGTATCGTGCCGATGCCTGTGGAAAACACTAGCTTAGGGGCCTGATCCGAAGCCCATTCAAGTCAACAGTAAGAATCCTCTTGCAGTAAGGCAGTTGGGTCTTAGGGCACGGAGCACAGGGCCAGGGAGAGGTCAGTGTGCTTGCGTTCTATCCCCGGCTCTACCACTCTGTGACTCAGTCTCCCCACCAGGGACAACAGTGCTCAAAGAGCTTTGAGAGCCATGAAGGGCAAGTTGCAGTCATCTGAGGCAGGCCAAAATCAGTGCAGAACACGACCCCCGCGGCTCTTTGCACTGATGTAACTGACTGCACGTGGTGACGGGCGACAGGGAACCAGGCCTCTTGGGCTCTCTCCCTGGCTCTGCCACTGTCCAGCCGTGTGACCTTGGGTGAGTCACTTCCCCGTCTGGTCTATGGTGTGTGTGGGAGGAGAGGGAGGGGGGGAGATTTCCACTGAAGTAGCCACACCAGTGCAAGCGCCTCCAGTGTAAACACGCTGCACTGGTGCTACTGAGCCCGAGAAGTGACTGGGAGTTCGAGCCTGTCCTGATACATCGCTGTCCTGGCACCAGTGAAGATTTCCCTCGTCAGGACGGTACCAGATACCAGGGCGAGAGGTATGAAGGGGCACTGACGGCTCAGCGTGATGCTGGGTTTGCCCTCCTCTCACAGAACCTCTAGGGCCCCCTGAAGCGAAGAGCAGGCCAAGAACAGTCCCCACTGTAGCTCCGCAGGCCTGCTCTCCTCCCGCCCCAGGACTCCCCATCAGGCGAGACTGACAGCAGTACATGGGCCCCCTGTTGTGGGAGGGACAGGAGGGGGCTGGGCACTACGGGAAGCCTTGTCAGCTGTCAGTCTCTCTTTAAAACACTGCAGACAAAAAAGCGGGTAGACACCCCTCTGTGAAGGCAGCAGGCAGGTCACTGACACTCCGGCAGCCGAAAGAGGAATTATTCATGAACGCCGGGTGGGGGAGCCTTAAAAGACACACAACAAAAGTTTGGGGGGTTGTGAGTGGAGGGGGAGGGTGGCGTGAGTGGCAGGGTGTGTGCGTGTGAGATTCCAGCCTGTGCCCCGCTGCAGTGCATGCCGGACATGGTGCAGCCCCGGGGCCGGGAGGCGGATGGTGAATTGGTACCAGAACCGGTGGAACGCGACCAACAGCTGGGCCAGGGCCACCTGGGAACCATGTGCCCAACACTACTGAGCCACAGTGCTCGGCTGCAAAGCGGGACCAGAGCTGTGGGAAACCAACCCAGATTATAAAACCCATATCCTCTGCCGGTTTCAATCAGCGTCACTCCACTGACCAGTTTGTCAGTCGGGGATCTGGCCCATAGTTCTTTAGGAGCTAACGACCTGGGTGTCAGCCTTATCCGGACTGTGGTCCTGTGGAACAACAGAAAACTTTTGGGGATCCCTCCATGAGTTTCAAGGCCCCCTCCCCCAGCTAGCCCTAAACACAGGGTGAGGCTAAAGAAACGGCGAGCAGGGTGGGAGTGAGGATGCTGAGCAGAGGCACATGAAGGCAGACTGCTTCCGTCAGGGGTCCGAGCAAGGGAGATGGCAAGAAAGTTCATGGGAATGGGCGTCTTAGAGGACCGTGGAAGGGACTGGAGGGCCATCGGGTACTGATTCCTGTGAGTGTCCGTGGCTGCACGTTCTCACTGCAGTTATCTCGGGTTAGCAACATGCAGGATGAGCTAACTCGGGGTCTGCCCAGTAGCTCAGGGCGTGAGGGCTGCTTTATTGTGGGGGAAGGATAGAGACATGAGTGTGTGAATGTGGAACGGGTTAAAGGCAAAACCCATGTCTGAACCCATGTTAAGTCTGCAGTGAAGACGAGGCCTGAGCCCTGGTCTACACTTAGCTACGCCATTCAGAGGGGTGGAAGATTCACACCCCTGCGAGCTGTAGGTAAGCTGGCCTGACTCCCAGTCTAGACGTGGCTAGGTCCGCCACCGCTCGGGGAGGTGAATTACCGACATCATCGGAAAAACCCCTTCCGGCGCTGAAGGAAGCTGCAGCTGTGCCCTTGTGCTGTAAACATGCCCTGGGGCCTCTCTTCTCTACGGCACAGAGAGGCCGAGCTACACGCACTGACCTCCATCGCTAGGTCCTTACTGCCTCAAAGGAGCCCGTGCTGGGGACCAGGAGGGAGTGCCCTCTCCGTGGCTCATTTAGTCCGTGGTCTCTCTACCACGTCTGTCCACCAGGAACAGCCAGTGAGCGCCGAATGCAATGGTGGATACTGCGACCCGGCCCCTGTGCCGCAGGGAGCTGGGCTGAGACCCATCAAACTCATCCCATGGGGGCCACCGAACCACACACACTGTTACTGATTGGGAATTGGGGGTGGAACTGTCAGGGAAGATGGGGGGGGGCGTCAAAGGGTGGGACTGAGCCCCCAGAGCTGTTTACACACAGGCCAGGAGCTCTGCCCCAGATCCAAGCACTCCCAAGTCTGGGGAGGTTCAAAATTTGGATCCGGACCCAGATCTGAATTTTGCAAGTGGCCTCCCAGCTTTATAATGGGCCTGAACCAAAGCCCCAGGCCTCTGCCCCCCATACCCTGGAGTATGAAATCTCTCCTCCTGCCTCTCCCTGCAGTATCTGAGCGGCAGGAGCCGGACCTGGTTCTGAATTTTGCATCTCCACTCCCTGCATCTCCCTGAGGGCGGGGTCCCCCACCCCCGCGCTGTGCCCCAGGGTGCACGTGGTGGGAGGCGCAGGAAGGTGGCCGCTCTGCAGCATCTGGTTAAAGAGCCTCCGTTTCAGAGGAAAATTCATATCCCCCCCCCCCCCCCAATCGACAAATCGCTTCCCCTCTCATGGGGGGAGATGCAGCCGCATCTCCATTTAGATGGAGATGGCCCGGTGGACAAACAGAGCCCTACGGGGTCTCTGAGTGGTAATTCAGCGCTGTCGGATGGGCTTCCTTCTCCAAGCCCCTGGCCTGCTAGTGAGCCAAGCACACACTGCTGTGTGTGTAATAGAGCCAGGCAGGGGGAGGGAGAGGGGCTGCATGCCAATGGAGGCCAGTCAGTGGGAGGGTTTAAAGGGAGAGGCCCTCCTCCCTCTCACAGGGCAGGGTGTGGGGGAGATGTTGGCCCAGCGGTCAGCCTGCGGCAGGAGGCGAGTGGAGCTCTCCTGGCTGGCCCTGCTGTCTGCACAAATGTGTGTCTGGCTGATTTATGTGTGTCGTGGAAATCCAGGCAGTGGCAGGGGTCAGTTCTATGGGGCAGCAGGGAGACACAACACACACACACACACACACACACTCTTGTTGCTGCGTGCCCACACCCACACCCAGAGTCACTCACTCTGACACTCAGAGGCATATACACCCCCATTCTCTCCCTCCAATGCGCACACACAGGTATACACGAAAACACACAGACCCTTGCACAGGCTCGTGCACAATGCGCACACATACAGACTACGCACACGCTCAGACCTGCACACACACAGGCACATGCACATGCTTGTACACAATGCGCACACTCAGACACACATGAGTGCACACACACACCATAACTCTCGCTCTCTCTGGCATGCACACACTCAGGCATTTTCAAGCTCTGCAACTCAGACAACTAGAAAATGTAAGTGAAAGCTAAGGTTCTTGTGAAAATCTCATGACTCCAGGAGGTGGGGCTTTAAGGAAAGCACCAAACACCGCGCAACTACTGATAGACTGGCAAGATAGTCGGCGACACTGCGATTCCCACAGCCTTGGCAGGGTAAGAAAAAATGAAATGTACAGACAATGACAGGGATGTGTGTGTGTGTGAAATAAGAAAGAAAAACACTGATGCAACCCCACAAACCACCAGGAAACATAGCAGGGGATTCAAGAGGATGACACAAAAGACATGCAGTCATCACAAAGGGAAGAAGGGAATGAAAAAAAAGGAGGAAGGAGAGAACAAATGGAGAGCAGGAAAGGGGAAGGCTGGTCCCTGAATATCACTGAAGCAGCTCTCTTGCAGTCTTTAAGCTACTATACACCTCATTACTCGCTTCATAAGCACTCTGATCACACAGTGAAATACGCTAATTAAGGAGAAGGGTTTTCTCTCTCTCTTCTCTCCTTTTCCGATTCAGTCGTGCCAGCCCTGCCCCTGGCAAGGTAACATTTTAAAATGTAAAATTAATACCGAGGGCCGTGATTCACTGGGCACCAATTTTCAAATGCGCACACACAATAAATGGAAAAAACCACCTCTCCTCTCCTCCCTTTGTTTTTTTGTAAGGTATTTATTTATTTATTTTTATGATTGTTATTAAAGCCAAAAGAAAGAAAGAAAGAAAACAGGATTATCAGGGGAATAATAATTATTATGGGTCTTTTGGGGAAAAAAACCCAACTAACTAGGAAGGCCTTTGCTGGATGAAAAGCTGCTGAATTAGAACCGATCAGCTGTGATAAATGGGGGGGCGGATGAGAGGATTTGATGGCTGGGGGGGGGGGAGGCGGAGGAAGTGAAAGGTTTAGCCTTCGGCTCTGAGGTGGAGGTGATGAAATTGCCAAGTGATAATAACAATAATCCCTGGCTCTTATCTAGAGCTTTTCATCCGTGGATCTCAAAGGGCTTCGCAAAGAAACTCAGTAGCATGATCCTCATTTTTACAGAGGGGGAAACTGAGGCACAGGGCAGGGACATGGCTTGACGAAGGCCATCCTGCGGCTCGCTCTGAGGAGTGGGGGTCCCCTGTGCCTGCGCAAAGATCCTTTGATTTCAATGAGGCACCACACTGGCAGAGCTGGCAGCAGGAGCGGGGCCCCCTGCAATCTGATCCATTTGGCCGGGCCTCTGTGTGGGCTCCTGGAGGGTTCAAAGGGCTGACGAAGGCTCCAGGACTGGGAGCCAGGCTTAGCCAAGGATATTTTTCCCCCCCTGACATTGGTTTCTTGCCATTTCAAGGCTTTAAAAACGAAAGAGAGACGTGCCCCAACCTTAGAAACCAGCGAAGGGGCTGCTCATTGCTGGGGGACGTGTCACTCATCGCTGAGGAGGCAGACGGTGCACCTGCTCCGTCACACAACATGTTCGGTTGCTGGAGAGGTGAATGCACGGGGGGGGGGGGGGGGGGGCGCTCTTTCTCTCTTCCCCCCGGCTCTCTGGTGTTTGGACAATGTAGCAAGAACCACCCCCGGGACTGGTGTTGCTCACTAATAACACTTGGCTTCTCTAGCACGCTCCACATGCAGGACTCAACACACGTTACAAACGGGGGTGTCACTCTGCACATTTTACAGAGGGCGAAGCGGTGGCATGGACCAGGGAAGGGACTGGCCCAATGTCACCCGGCAGAGCTGGGAATTTGGCCCAGGCCCCCTGACTCCCAGGGCCCTACCCATTAGGCTACGCTGCCGCCTTCCCCTACTGCACTTTATAAGATTATGAGGAGGAGGATCTATTAGATGTATTACGCTAGTGCCTAATTGCCCCAATCACGGACCAGGACCCCACTGTGCTAGGTGCAAAGGAAGAGCTGAGATAATCAAGAGAGGGAAAGGAAGGATCATTATCCCCATGCTACAGATGGGGAGGCTGAGGCCCGGAGAGGTGGAATGACTTGCCACGGGTCACACAGGGCATCCAAACCCAGATCCCCTAATTCCCATGCCAGTGCCCTCCTTCCTCTCCAATATTAGAATGAGACGCACCCTGAGAAGGAAGGACCCCATCCAGCAGCATGCAGTAGAATGATATTAAATGGGGCAATGAGCGGTCTGGAGCGGGCAGGGTGGATTTGAGGGATGAGTGAGAGAGGTTGTTTGTCCTGGACTAACAGTGAGAAGGAGACTCTCTGCTCCTCTGCCTAGGTAGCCAAAGGCTAGTCCCTCCCTGGATTCCCCTCGCCCTGCTTCTCTTGGGACCCATTTGCCAAACGCTCCCCCCAGCAGGAGGCCTTCTGCCCTGATTAGTACCATGCTGTGTATTTTGGGCAAAGGAGGGGCCGCTTGGGGTGTTAAAGGGACCCAACTGCATTTGGAGTGAGGCGGCCAAAGAGGGAGCAAACCAGTAGTTGCTCCATCCTCAGTGAGTTGTAAGAGACATGAATAGAGTCTGAGCAAGGGAAAGGACAGAGGCATCTGCCCACAAGCATCTGCCCGCAGAATCACAGAAATGTTGGGCTGGAAGGGACCTCACGAGGTCAGCGCGTCCAGCCCCCTGCGCTGAGGTAGGACCAAGTAACCCTAGACCAGCCCTGACCGGGGTTGTCCAACCTGGTGCTAAAAATCTCCGGTGACAGGAATTCCACAACCTCCCTTCGAAGCCTGTTCCAGAGCCCCCTTATTCCTAACATCGAACCGAAATCTTCCTTGCTGTAGATTAAGCCCATTGCTTCTAGTCCTACCGACAGCGGCCATGGAGACCTCACCGTCCTCTTGATAACAGCCCTCAATGTATGTGCAGACAGTTATCAGGTCCCTCCTCAGTCTTCTTTGCTCAAGACTGAACATGCCCAGTTTTTTTAAACCTTTCCTCCGAGCCCAGGTTCTCTGATCCTTTGATCATTTTTGTTGCTCTCCTCCGAACTTCTCCAATTTTCCACATCTTTCCTGAAGCGCGGCACCCAGACCTGGGCACAGGTCTCTGGCTGAGCCTCACCAGAGCGGGGGGACAATCGCCTCCCGTGTCTGACATACGACACCCCTGTTAACACACCCCAGAATGATATTAGCCTTTTCCCCACCTGCATCCCACTGTTGCCTCAGATTCAATTTGTGATCCACAAGGAGCCCCTTTTCCGCAGTACCGCCACCTAGCCAGTTCGTCCCCAGTTTGTAGCTGTGCGTTTGATTCTTCCTTTCCTAAGTGTAGTATTTTGCACTTGTCTTTATTAATGTCTCACCGTTAGTCGGCTGCATGCATCTAATGTCTGCCCTGCGCGCCGCTCCCCCCTCCACGCCGCAGGAGAGAGAAAAGGTGAATCTCTGAAACTTCCCAGCGCTCGGTAAGCTCTGTCCTTTCCCTCGCTCAGACTCTATTCATGTCTCTTACAACACCCCATACTAGGATTACATTTCAGTGTAGCCAGCAGATAGCTGCCCGATAACATTCTTCCCCGCCTTGTATAGCCTGTATCTTGCAGCTGGGATCTGAGCCTGAAACCGCACTGACAACAGACAGCCCATTGTCTGGTTCTCCACACGAGCGGGTCAGTGGCACGGAGCCCTCGGTTGTTGGATTGTTTTTTTTTCCCTTTGCACATTCACATTCCAGGGTGCAGCCCCCCCCCCCCCTTAGGGAAAGGGAACCCAGGGGCAGGCACACAGGGCCTGCGTCTCGCCTGGGGAGTCCAGGGGAAGGGCAGCACCACAATCAGGAAGCCGTGCTGCCCCTGAGGCTGCAAGCGGGCTGGTGCCCCCCCACCTGCAGATCTCTCCCAGCCACGCTGCCCCCAGCCACGGCTGAGTTGGAAGGACCCCGCTGCATGGAATAGCATCAATGGCCTTCTCGGTCCCTTCTGCTAAGACAGGGCACATGGTGTGTGGAGGGGCAGTTCATGCCACGTCAGATGATGCTTTCAGTGCCCACTAGAAGCTGGATTGAGACCCCCCCCCCAACCTGTCACCAGATGAGAACGGTTCCTAGTCACTCCTACATGGGCAGGAGCTGGGGCAGTGATTCAGAGGTGAGACACCATCCCAACTATCCTGAGCCACCCCGTCCTGATCTTGGCACCCTGTTTCCATTTACTCACAGCAGGCATCTGGGACGGACACATTTGGCCCGCAGAAGGGATCTGGTCAGCCATTGTTCCCCTAGCCCCTGCCTACAACGGGAGACACTTTCTGTAGCAAACTCTTTGACTTCCAAAAGGCACAAAAACTCAGGACTCTTGGCTTCTAGTTCTGGTTCTGTCATTGCCTTGGGCAGGTCATCCTGCTCTGTGCCTCAGTTTCCCCATTCTGCAAAACAGGAATAATATCTCCCAACCTCGTACGGATATAAATCCTGCCAGTGCTCCATACGACAGTGAGGAAGAGCGAAAGGAGGATCTAAGCCCTATACGTTAGGCATAAAAACGAGGCCTTTTCTATCAATCAGGACATCACACAACCCATTCCCCCACCCCACCTTATACTTTTTATTACCTGACCTGGTCTCTGCTGCTGTTAGCTATTGACATCCCTTCGCGGAAATAAAAGCCCGCGGTTTGCCACGCCATGTACATGCTAGGTTGCATATAACCCATGTGCACTTGTGACTTACACCTGCACCTGCTCCCTACGCCCATGTGTTGCGTTTGGCCCTTCGGATGTCTCTCTTGAGGCTTTTTCCGCCAGAGAGGCTTTGGGGAGTGATGCCCTTGCAGTGTGTGAATCAGCCAGCAGGGGGAGTGCCACACACTGTCTTTCTCTCCCTGACTTTAAGGTCATCTGGGTTCCAAATGCCCCCCCAGGTCTGAACCCTGCTCCTAACCTGGGTTCCCTGCCCGGCCTCTCATTGCTACGGATCCTGAGCATAGCAGCGGCTGTGGGTTACGGGACCCAGTCCCCCACCTGGGGGTGGAAGCCCTGGAAATCAGGTTAGCTGATTTTCCAGCCATGGAAGGACAATCAAATGTGGGCGTTTCCATCCCATTCCAGCATGATCCCTGTAAGGTCCCGACATCTAACATACTGCCCTACCGATTTCATAGGTAACTGCCAGTCATTCGGTCCCAATGCAGTCCTGTAGCAGTGGGGGCATTTAAGTGAAGTCCCTGCTCTAACTTTGAACCCAGATGGGTTACAGGGTGGGAGCCGCCAGGATCTCCCAAGACTAATGGGACTGACAGAGGCAGCTGCCCAGCCTGTTCTACTGCAGCTCGCTCCTTTCTTCTCAGGGACCGCGAACGGGGCCAAGGAATGCTGTACTTCTGGCTCAACACAGCAAAGAGAGCCTCTTTCCAGTGCTCCTGGGTCTGGCTTCCAGATGTCAGCTGGGCTTCAGGAGTATTTGTTTTACAGCAGCGTCTAGAGGCTGCAACTGAGATCAGGCCCCCAGGGTGCTAGGCACCCACCATGCACGACTAAGAGATAGTCCCTGCCGTAATGAGCTTGCAATCTAGATAAAGGATGGGTTATCCCCATTTTACAGATGGGAAGTGGAGGCACAGAGAGGCCCACGGTCACACAGGAAATCTGCGACAGAGCTGGGAACTGCCCCCTAACTCTTCAGAGCCCAAAGCAGTAATTCAACCACAAGCCCAGCCTTCCTATAGGCTTCAGCGTTGATCCGAAAGCTTCCCCCTCATGCTGGGGTTCGTCTTCCCGGAACCTAGTGTGTGCAACTCTCACCCTCCTTCCCCACACCCTGGATCACTGCGGTGCTCTTCCAGAGTTGTTCTCTATAAGAACACAGCTTAAATGCCCCAGCTGCTTTAGGGAAAGGTTACCAGGCTTCCGAGGCAGCGCGGTCTTCTGGTTAGAGGCAGGGACCGCGTCTCAGGAGATGTGGGTTTCTATTCCCCGTGCTGCCCCGATCCTTTGGCGAGTCATTTCACCGCCATTGAAACATACATTGGGGATAATGATACTTAAAAAAAGAGTCAGGATCCTCCGATGAAAGGCAGAATGGGGCCAGATCCCCAGATGGTGTAAATCAGGCCAGCTCCGTTGGAGTCAAGGGCTCAGATCACCAGCTAGCATGAGTCAACCCAGCTCCATGGGAGTCAATGGGCCAGATCCCCAGCTGATGGGAAACAGCATAACTCAATTGACTTCTGTGGCTCTGCACCAATTTACACCCACATAAGGACCCAGCCAGATGCATTATTATTATTTATTAAGTCCAACCCCAGCAAATATGACCCTCTCCGTATCCTGCCCCCTGGCACCATCAGCCGGGATGCCCCGTTTGCTGGGGATTGACAGGCGGTATTGACCCGTGGCGCAGGGCTCTGAGTGGCAGATGGCGTCCAGGTGGCTTTGAAATGATTCGTATTGGTTTGGGATGTTGAGACACATTAATTGGCCCCTTGGGATGTCATGATAAAGTACAGTAGAGAGGATTGATTAAGCTTCGCAGCAAATTACACCTTGGCAACCTCATCCTCAGCTCCCTGGATCACCCCTCCCTGCTGCAAACCAATTCCTCTGTTCCCTGGGACGGTTGAGGTCGCATTGCCCAAAGCTCAGCCTGGGTCGCCCGGTAGGAGTCCATGGGGACGCAAGCGAAGAGCCAGCTGCCCAGCTCCAACGGGCACTCAGTGCCCATGAGAACAGCTGCACCGTAAGCCCCTAGAGAGATACAGAGAGGTCCTTAAGCACAGGTAGTCGTTCGGGCCAGCGGCTTGCCTGAACCATGTCCCCCTAGTGCTGGGAAGTCAGGCCACATCAGAGGCACACGATGCGAGGTGTGGCTTGGTGCACGCACGGTGCCCTCTCTCGAGCAGCCCTAGCCACCCCTGTTCTTCAGTTGTTAGCATGCCCAGTTGGACCATCAACCATTGGAACGGCAGGACAGATGGACAGCACGCTCCAAGGGAAACGGGCCGTGCATCAGACCCGCAGGGCTGCCCTGTGGCTCCCGTACCTTGCACATGCTCAAAGCTTATCACGGCCACGGGTCCAATCCACCCCTCCCAGCCTGTTGCATTAGAAACAGCCTATAAGCAAGGGATATGCTCCATTGTTCTCAGCAGGAGTTGCCAGGTGCTGAGCGGGGAGGGATAGCTCAGTGGTTTGAGCATTGGCCTGCTAAACCCAGGGTTGTGAGCTCAATCCTTGAGGGGGCCATTTGGGGCAAAAATCTGTTTGGGGATTGGTCCTGTTTTGAGCAGGGGGTTGGACTAGATGACCTCCTGAGGTCCCTTCCAACCCTGATATTCTATGATCCCTGGAAGCCAGAAAGTGCTCCGGAGACCAAAGATGGGCTCTGTCTGAGCAGGGCACCCCGATAGCTGCAGGCGTTTTTGAGGATGGAGAGGTGATGTTCCTGTGGGGACCTCTGCCGCTGCAGGACCTCCCCAGGGCTGGGTGCATGATCTCCAAGGCCCCCAAACGGCTTTGTCTCAGCGTGTCTGTCCTGGCTTTTCTTTGCCAGCGCATTTTTATTTATGTATCTGTTTCCCCCTGCTGATTCGCCCCCTCCTATAAATATTACATTTCTGCCTGATCAAATATTCCCTCCCGATGGCTTTGCTGAACGCTGCAATAAGCACATTCCAGAGGCCCAATTGGTTTTTAAAGCAGTTTCTCTCTTTGCCTGTGTGTGTGTGTGTGTGTGCATGCATGCATGCGGCCAATGCCTGATCCTCGAGCTCAGCTGCTTCCCTGCTCACCTGGGAGCAAAGGGCAAAAGTAAACAATGCAGCGCCCAGGCCTGGGGTCTAGCCCGGGCGGCCGAGCATGGCGTTGAATACAGATGTCACGGCTCCCCCAGAGGAGCCTCGGGAAGCACCAACACGCTTGGAAGCTCCTGCGGATGGAGAAGATCCAGACAGTCAGAGCGGCCACTAGCCGCAGCGGCTTAGTGAGAGGCCCAGCTGGTGCACTGAAAGGACCCGGAGAGTTGAGCTACCTTAGCACCCCATGGGACGGTGTCTCCAGGGCAGGGGTGAGGCACCGAGGCAGGGCAGTGCAGGGCGTGCCTCACCAGTTCCAGGGACGAGCAGTCCCAGGGCTGCGATTTCAGCCAGCACTGTGTTCACATGGGGGAGCACTAAAGAGCCCAGTCAACCATGGTGTCCCCGCTCCCCCACACTGCCTATCTGGGAACAGCGCCTCCCGCTGGCCACTGAGAGGAGCAGCACATGCAAAACCGTGCGGGTCCCAGGCAGCTTGGAACCCGGCTCCCTCTGAGACCAAAACAGAGAGCTGGGGTGACAGTCAGGCATGAGCTAGCCTGCCCCCACCACCAAATCCAAATGAATCCGCGCATACCTGAGGAGACACTAATACTTCCTGTTACTCCACCTTCATCTACAGTTACACTTCACACTGCTCCAGCATGAGCTATATCAGGCCAAGGAGTCCTGGGACATCCAGTGACACTTCCTGTTACTCAGACATTGACACATTAATGCTCTGCAATACCGTGGCATTTAGTACCATTAGCTGGGGTACACTGGAAGGCACATCAATACTCCCAGTTACTCTGGAATATACCAGAAGATACACTAAACCCCCATATTATTCTAGTATTAAGTACTTTTTGCTGGAGTACACCAGAAGATACAATACTCCCGCTTACTTTAGCATTAAGTACATTTGGCTGGACCATACTTGACGGCATGCTAATACGCCATGCTACTCCGGCATGGAGCATACTGGATGATTCACTAATACTTCATGTTCCTCTGGCATTAAGTACCTTTATCTGGAGTATACCAGAGGTTACACTAACACTCTGTGTTACTCCAGCATTAAGTACCTTTATCTGGAATACATGGGAAGATACACTAATACTCCGTGTTACTCTGGCTGGAGCACACTGGAAGATACACTAATACTCCGTGTTACTCTGGCATTAACCACTCTGAACAAACTCCCAGGGCCATTCAGCGCAGCACTCCCTAAGGTCCCACTGACGACCAGTGTTCTTGCCAGGATGCAGCGAAGTGAGGAAGAGCTGATACGGCTGCATTCGTCATATGCTCAGCCTGGGCCTGTGCAGCGTGGACTCTGCAGACTTCCCGATAGATCTCTGTGCCGTCTGCATGGCAGAAAGGTGACTATCGGATCAATTTGCAACAAGGGGGATCATGCCCTGGACCTTTCTAGCCTGTCTGATCTCTGGGTCCCCCAGAGGCTTGAAAAGCTTTCTTCTTCTTCAGCTCCACTCCTGAAACTCTCGGATTTATTACCCAGATTGTGTGTATGAAATAACCTCACTGCACTTTTGACTGCAAAGGCAGCCGTTTGGAAGGCACCGTCAGAGCTTGTTAGAGGAGCGAAGACGGCAATGACACCGGGACCCTAATGCTGCAGCGACAGGGAGAAAGAGCGGGATCCATGCTGCCTGCCTAGAGCTCAGCACCTTCCAGGCCACAGAAAGTCACACACAACCGGACGGACACACACACACACACACACACACACGCACGCACGCACGCACAGAGAGAGGCAGACACACACACACATGAAAACGCATACAGAGACACAGACATGAATGCACAAACACAGAGAGAGGCACAGACACACAGAGACACAGACAAACATAGACACACACACACACAAATGCACAAACACAGAGGCAGAGACACACACAGACTGACACACAGAGATACAGAGGAACATAGACACACAAATGCACAGACACAGAGAGTGACAGACACACACACACACATACACTGATATATAGAGAGAGACATATATGGAAACCCACACACATGTGCGTATATACACGCGGAGACAGAGAGAGACACATATACATAGAGAAAAACACAACCATACAGAGACACACACACACACAGAGACAGACACAAACTCACATCTCAGCCACAAACATCCAGAGCAACAGACACCGAGGGAGAGAGACACACACAGACTCAGAAACTCACACCCGCACGCAGAGACACACACAGAGACAGACAGACACAGCCTCACCCGCACGCACGGAGCCGTCTGTTAATTTGTTATCATTTAAGTCATTCAGTTCGTAAAATGTCAAAAGCGTTTAATATAAAACCCCCACCTGGCAAGCTCCCCGTCGCCCCGTGTGATACCCACAGCAGGGCTGCCAGGCTGCGATAATTAAAATGAGTGGGATTTGAACTGTCTCAATGAGGCACATCACTAATTCGTCTGCTAAAAAAAACCCTGCTTTAAAACTCAGCCAGAAGGAATGAGAACGGGGTGGGGCTGGGACTGGCAGGGGGAGGGAAGGGGAGGGGAGGGGGAATTCCCGCTCTATTCTTCCGCTTTCCAAATGTCCTGATCCAGCTAGCTTAAAAACTCTCCCAGTAACAGCATCACAGTAGTTCCTGACTCAGGTCAGGGCTCTGTGCACAGAGAGGGAGAGACAGGTCCTGCTCCAAAGGGCCTACAGGCTAAGTAGACAAAGAAAAGGATGTTATTCCCATTTTACAGATAGGGAAACAGAGGCTGAGGGGGGTTACAGGCCAGGTCTTCAACCACTCAGCACCCTTGCTCATTGGGACACTTACAGCTTCTGAGCCAGCACCCGGAGCTCTTCTGAAAGCCTGGCTCTGTATCTTGGTGGAACTGAGCTATTGAAAACCGGAGCGGAAGGGACTTGCCCCAGGTCCCCCAGAAAACTTGTGGCCGAGCTACAACTGGAACCCCAAACTCCTGACCCCCAGGCCAGCACCAGCAAACCTGTCCTTCCTCTCTGCAGCATAAGGCGAGGGTAATTCTCTGTCTTTCTGGTGCCCCTTTCAGCCACGGCTCCCAAGGCCCTGTGCACTCACGGATTAAGCTGTACAATGAGGCCTAGGCCTGGGTTGGGCACACTGGACACTGGGCACCAGAGGCTTGTCTCGATGTCTTGGCCAAGCACTCGCTGTGCCATGGCTCCAGCCCAGAGGTGGCTGCATCTCAGTGCTGTGGTGGGAAAGGTGTCGGAATATGTGTTGTAAGCAAGACATGAGAAGTAATCCTTCTGCTCTACTCCGCACTGATTAGGCCTCCACTGGAGTATTGTGTCCGGTTCTGGGGGCCACATTTCAGGAAAGATGTGGACAAATTGGAGAAAGTCCAGAGAAGAGCAACAGAAATGATGAAAGGTCTAGAAAACATGACCTATGAGGGCAGATTGAAAAAATTGGGTTTGTTTAGTCTGGAGAGGAGAAGACTGAAAGGGGACATGGTAACAGTTTTCAAGTACATCAAAGGTTGTTACAAGGAGGAGGGAGACAAATTGTTCTCTTTAACCTCAAGGATTGGACAAGAAGCAATGGGCTTACATTGCAGCAAGGGCAGCTGACGTTGGACATTAGGAAAAACTTCCTAACTGGGTGGTTACGCACTGAAATAAATTGCCTAGGGAGGTTGTGGAATCTCCATCATTGGAGAATTTTAAGAGGAGGTTGGACAATCTACCCATCAGAGGAGTGAAGTTCTGGAACAGCCTTCCAAAGGGAGCAGTGGGGGCAAAAGACATATCTGGCTTCAAGACTAAGCTTGATAAGTTTATGGAGGGGATGGGATGATGGGATAGCCTAATTCTGGCAATTAACTGATCTTTGACTATTAGCGGTAAATATGCCCAATGGCCTGTGAGGGGATGTTAGATGGGGTGGGATCTGAGTTGCTACAGAGAATTCTTTCCTGGGTGTCTGGCTGGTGAGTCTTGCCCGGATGCTCAGGGTTTAGCTGATCGCCATATTTGGGCTCGGGAGGGAATTTTCCTCCAGGACAGATTGGCAGAGGCCCTGGGGGGGTTTCACCTTCCTCTGCAGTGTGGGGCAGGGGTCACTTGCTGGAGGATTCTCTGCACCTTGAAGTCTTTAAACCATGATTTGAGGACTTCAATGGCTCAGACATAGGTTAGGGGTTTGTTGCGAGAGTGGGTGGGTGAGATTCTGTGGCCTGCATTGTGCAGGAGGTCAGACCAGACGATCATAATGGTCCCTTCTGACCTTAAAGTCTATGACTCTATGACAAACACCTGCCAGGGATGGTCTAGATAATACTTAGTCCTACCATGAGCATAGGGAACTGGACTAGATGACCTCTCGAGGTCCTGTCCAGTCCTACAATTCTATATTGTTACCCCCAATTTACAGATGTGGGGGGGGAGGTCTGAGGCACCACTGCAAAAAGAACCCAGGAGTCCTGAGCTACCAGTGAGTTTGCTAACTACTAGCTCACACTCACCGCCCGAGGGCAGGAACAGAAACCCAGGGGACACTGCTCTAACCACTAGCCCACCCTCCCCTCTTGGCGTTGCAAATAGAACCCAGCTGTCCTGGTTCTCTGCTGTAACTACTGGCCCGTGTTCCTGCTAGTGGATGAGCGTTAGGGGGGGACTCATACTAAGGAATTCTGGCCCCCTCGCGAGGTGCACACGCCCCTCCATTCGCCTCCCTGAGGGCAGACCAAGCCCTGTGTAGATTGTTGCATTTCAGTGTCTGAGGAGGAGCTGGGACAACGCGAAGGGAGATGCTGGAGCAAGGGCATAAACAGCCTTTGTCCATTCCCCAAGGGCCTATCCCTGCTCTCTGCATGACAGCTTGCCTGCCGACCAGGCCAGCCGTCGGCTCAGTGCTGTGATCTGCTCTAAAGGGGGGTGACCAGAGTTTGCCCCATTGAGGACAGGGCACAACACTCCCTGACCCCTCCTCTGCCAGGAGGAATGTGGGGTTGGGGAGGGAAGGGGGAGCCACCTCAATCCCTGGGGAACAAGTGAGTCCTGACACATCTTCCCTCCCCCAGAGCCGGCGCCCCGAGCCGGGATGGAATTCACTTCCCAGTTTGATTCCCCTGCTGGTGTTTTTACTTCCCCAATGCCTGTCTGGCAAGATAAAGTCTCCCCCTTCTCCAGTCCCCAAACTGCAGAGTCGGGTGTGTCTGTCAGGCACATGAAAGCGTATACATTCATAAGCAGCCATGCGAACATGCATGAACACACATTTCCAGCTATATGCACTCATGCACACACATGCAAAGTCATATATGTGCACACATGTACACACATGCAATCATGTAAACATGCATGCACACAGGTTTACACGCCCATGCGGCCAAGCAAACGGGTACGTGTACCCTCCATTTACACACGTGTGTGCACGCTCACATACCCGCGAAAACACGCAGGCTATGTTTGCACCCAGGCACCCACATGCATGTGTTCACATGTGCACGCACCTAGGTGAACACACACGCTTTTACACGCACTCCTCCACGTCCACGCATGCGCACATCCCCGTGGGCACACGCGCACGGCCATCCCGGGCAGCGAAAGTGACTGATCGTGCCACTGGATTGCGGCAGCCTTTTGTCAAATGGCCCCTTTATTATCTGCCATCGGGGCCGGGTTAGCCGGGGCCCTGGCTCGGGGCTGCATTTTATCAAGCAGCTGAGATGCAGCCTCCTCGTCCAGAGCAGAGCTACAACCTGTGATTAGGGAGCACTTTGGAAGGAGCGAGGGAGAGAGCGAGCGAGAGCGTTCCCCTGTCTGGGCTTCATAAATCTCACGCCACTTAGCTCCTTTACGAGAAAAAAACAAAACCAGAAAAACACCCCATGCAGCAGCAAACCTCTCCCTCCCAGACAGTGACAGGAACGTCTCGGCTCCTCCCTGAGCTGATGGATGCAAACTTTTCCTCCCCCCCTCTCCGCCTAATAATTTCTTCTTCATTCTTCATTTGTTTCCCTCGGTTGATTCCCAAACGCCAGCTCCTCAGCTCTGCCCATCATTCCGAGACAAGCTGGGGGAGCGAAGGGGGCTGCCTGCTGACCATCCGGCTCCCCTGGGTGAAGGGAAAGGCAGCTGAAGCAAACACCAGATTCTGCTCCCGTGAAACCAAAATATCAGCTAGGGTGACCAGATGTCCCGATTTTATAGGGACAGTCCCGATTTTTGGGTCTTTTTCTTATATAGGCTCCTATTACCCCCCACCCCCCGTCCCGATTTTTCACACTTGCTGTCTAGTCGCCCTAATATCAGCCCAAGGTTGTTCCGGCCCCAGCCCCCAGTTCTCCTGGGGGGAATTTGGTCTGCTGTGAGCGTTATTGACCAAGCCTGGAGCCTGGTGAGTTTCACTGACTGGCCCCATGCACACACGCACAGTCATTCAAGGACCACGGAGGCAATCCTGAGCCCATGTGTACACGTCCACACGCGCCCAGAAACACACCCACACGCACGCCCAGTTCTGCAGGCACCATGCACACACACTTCCGCACCCCCCCCACTTCCGCACAAGCACCCGCATGCATGAGCCATGCAGCGAAGGATGAACACACACCCTCATGCACACGCACACATTCTCACAAGTGCACTTTCCACACTTGCCACTAACCCATGGTCCCATGGCTTACAGCAGGGGTTCTCAAACTGGGGGTCGGGACCCCTCAGGGGGTCACGAGGTTATTACATGGGGGGTCGCAAGCTGTCAGCCTCCACTAGGGTGACCAGATGTCCCGATTTTATAGGGACAGTCCCGATTTTTGGGTCTTCTTCCTATATAGGCTCCTATTACCCCCCCTACCCCCCCGTCCCGATTTTTCACACTTGCTGTCTGGTCACCCTAGCCTCCACCCCAAACCCTGCTTTGCCTCCAGCATTTATAATGGTGTTAAAATATATTAAAAAGTGTTTTTAATTTATAAGGGGGGGGGGTCGCACTCAGAGGCTTGCTATGTGAAAGGGGTCTCCAGTAAAGAAGTTTGAGAGCCACTGGCTTACAGGGAGGGGGGCTTCTGGCAGGGGTCTTTGTCTCTGGAATCTCCTGCCCTCCCTGTTGGCCAGTGGCCAGGTCTGATGACGCTGCAAAGCCGGCCCATTGTCCTGGGGTTTCCCAGGCAGGGTGGGGGGCTAGCGAGTGGGCTGGGAGAGGCCTTGGCTGGCACCACGCCAGCCTGCACATGGCTTTTTTGTTTAATCCTTGTTTTCTAATTTTGCATCGTAGAGGCACTGAGAGACACGAGATCAGGGCTCTTAGACATCTGCATGGGGACGTAGACCAGCATGGGCCTTCCTTTAGAAATCACTGTATCATAGACACATCCCCACAACCCCCCCAACACACACAGATTCCCCCCTCCCCCCGGACACATTCTGTGTCTCATAGGGACACACGACCCGTCTCTCTCTTCCGCACACAACTCCCCACACCCTTTTCCCCCAGCTCTCCCGCCTCCTATGAGATGCTCGGCCGTTCTTTTCTGGTGCCGTGTGATTTATCTCGGGGGGAGGAGGGGCAGTGCACGTGCAGAGCCCATCCGGGTGCCGTTCTGTCCCCTCAGCATTGTGTTTCTGCCAAAAGACTTTCCCCCAACTCCCCAAGGAGACAAACGTCTTTCATTTTTAATAACAATGAATGTAACCGTGGGGACGGGGGGACCAATCCGTCTAACGGTCGTGTCGGGGCGCTCCCGCGGCAGGCGGAGATCATTCCTATCTGCCACCCCAAATACACAGGCTACCAAAGTCCACCAAACAGGGCCTCCCTTTGTTCTGTGCCTGGTCGGCTCAGGCTCCCAGCTCTCGCAGACAGGGGCCCGGCCGGAGACCGGGGTCTGCCCGGGTTACACAAAGGGAGCTGTTCTTTGCCTCGCTGCTCAGGTGGAGTCCGGAGAAGCTGGGCCTGGAGGGACGGCGTCTTCTGACTGCACTCGGGGCTGGGGGAGCCACATCAGCTGGTCAAGTCCATTGAATGAGGGTGGAAAAATAAAACCTGTAGAGGAGACTAGTCTGCACTCCATCCAGGAGTGACCCCAATGGGGAAGGGTCTGCATGTCCCCCTGTATGGTGATCTGGCCAGAACCCAGGAGTCCTGCCCCCCCCCAACCCCTCCCATAAACTGCTCTAACCGCTGGACAGAGGATCCAGGAATCCTGACCCCCAGACCTGTGCTTTGATCACTAGAGCCCCCACCCTCTTCTCAGAGCTGGCATGGAACCCAGGAGTCCTGACACCTAGCCCCACTGCTGCTCTAACCCCCCTCGACCACACTCCCTCCCCAGAGCTGGAAATAGGCTCCCAGCACCCCCTGCTTTATCTCTTAGGCCACATTCTTACTCAGAACTGAGAATAGAACCCAGGAGTCCTGACACCTCCCCCCCCCCATAACCACTAGAGAACACTCCCTCTAAGTTACTCTCTTGGCGCTCTCTGCTGGGGCGAGGACCTTGATGGGGTGAGGGTGGGGCGAGTTCTGAAGTCTCACTCGAGGAAGTGGGGGGTGCTCGGCACCCCAGAAATGCACTAGGCCCCCAGGGAGAGCGCAGGGGCACATTCCCCACACGCCGTACCTCAGCCCCACGGAGCTGCAATTGCTATGCAGGTCTGCGGAGCTCCAGAAAGCGGCGAGGTAATTATCTCTTGCTCCGCCAGCAGTTAAGGTGTAATTACCGGCCCCTCAACGGCGCGAGCTAAACGCTCGTGAAAACAGAAATAATGTGTGCTCCAGAGGATGTGCTGAAAACAGGGTTATAATCTCTCCACGGGTCAGCCTGCAACAACTCAAGGGGACTCTAATTGTTTTCCAGGAGCAATGCGCTTCGTGCAGCACGCTCCCACCAGCCCAGGTGGGGATCTCAGTTAGCACAGGAAAAAACAGCCACCCCAGCTGGTGTGACGGGAGCTCGTTGTGGGACGCTGGCGGGACACCTGGGTTCTAGTCCTGACTCTCCCTTTGACCTCGGAGAGATCTCTTCCTCGTATGACTATGTGTAGTGAAGTAGTACCTAGAGGCCCCGCTGTGCTAGGCGCTGTACAGATGCATAATAGGCGCCAGGCCCCGCCCCGAAGAGCTTACACTCGACCGATAAAGGAATGATTATTACAGAGGGACTGGCCCAAAGTCAGACAGGGAATGAGCAGCAGATCTCCTGAGTCCCAGCCCAGTGTCCTTCCTCTTATATGTTCCTTCTCCAATTGGTCGCCTCCTCTACAAAATGGAGATGACATTAGCTATCCTGGGAGAGTTGGGAATTGCGTGAATTAAATCATCACTGTTTACCAGGCACTTTGAGCTCCTTGGTGTAATGTGCTAGAGAACGGCAAATTATTATATATTTGTTTGATTCCACGAATGGCACGCACCTGAATTTTGGAGGGTCTGGACTAATAGACATGGGGCTGCCGGTTGAAAGCTTAGAGCTGCTCAGGTTTGTGGGGAGGCAGATAATGATATAAAGGACCAGGGCGAAGCTCAAGTGCCCTGCGATAAGGCTAATGGGATCCCAGACGGTAATAACCTACTCAAGACTTTCAGTGTGTTTCTTCCTGTTACATAGAAACCAACTGCACACTTCAATGGAGGTGAGGGGACTATTTCAGCAGCAGAAAAGCAACTTAGAGGGTTAGATCCTTAGCTGGTGTCGAGCACCATGGCTCCATTGGAGCCAAGTCCCCAGACGGCGTAAATCAGCCCAGCTTCACTGAAGATCTACGTCGATTTACACCAGTTGAAGACTGGCCCAGTGACTCGAGAATGGAACCGTATCCACCCTTCTTACAAATGCTCCCTCCGTCTTTAATCACAGCCCGGCTGGACGCGCGACTGCATCCTGCGCTTTCACTTCAATAACCATTTTTTTTGAGCATGTCCAGCTAAACTTGCGCTGCCGCACCCCTGAATGACAAGATTTCTCGCAACGGTGAATTACCGAGCTGCTTGCTACCGCTGACCTGTTAACTGAACAGGAGAACCGTGTAATTCTCACAGAGGAAGAGTAAATACCCCCAGCTCTCCCATCTATGGCTGCATTTGGAGGCAGTGCAGTCTGCTGTTCGCCACCTCTGGCACCAGAAGGGCTGGGTTCTTTTCCCAGCTCTGCTACTGACTCGCTGTGCGACCTCGGGTGAGTCACGCGCTCTTCTTTGTGCGTGTTTCCTCATCTGTAAAATGAGGATAATAATATTTTTCAGCCTCACAGTGGGGGGTCGTGAGGCTTATCCCGTTAATGTTTGTAAAGTGCTTTGAGATCCTCAGCCTGGGGAAGGACATATTGTTGTTGTAACAAATCGAGGCCAATTAAGACTTCACAGCTGTCACCCTGATGTATCCTGGGGCCACCACAGAGTGACAGCAGGGAAAGAACTCAAACTCTCCTACTACAAAAGCACAAGCCCCTTCCACGTGAGCTGAAGGAGAATCTTCCTTAGTTGTCAGCAGTATAGGGCATATGACACACTATAGAGTAGTTCTGATTCCCTCCAGCAGACGGCAATGAGCTACACACACACACACACACCAGTTAATTAAAGTATTATTTGTATGGCTAGGGTTTTAATAACACAAACCTCACGACTTCAAGAAGGAATTTTTTCATGACACTGTTACATGAGGATATTGCTAGAATACATGGGTTTGGAGCATTAAAAACACTGCTACCGGCTACAAGTGAACGAAAGTTATGGGGAAACACTGCCCAGCCCCTGCGTTTCCAAGGAATCAGGTCCAGTCCATGGCTTCTTGGGATTTTCATTTGGCCATGGAAACCAAAGCTTCCCCCACAGCCCCTATGTGGGGATCTGTGCAGGCCACATTTGGAAATGGAGCCGCTCCTGTGCGGTTGTGTAATGAAGCTGATTATCCCTGTCTTACACAAATAAAGTCAGAAGCTTATAGGGGAGGTGAGTGGTCTGGGGGACTAGTCATGGAAGAGGGGGTTTTTCATCTCTAGGTTGCTGGTTCAAATCCAGGGTGGGCTCAGACGGAGGGTCTGGAATTCATTACCTGCCTCTGCAAAAGGAGTTTGCAGAATCTCTGCCTGGGGTGTTTTGCCCCCACTTTGCACAAGGATGAAGACGGGATGAGAACTTCTCTGCCCACCATAGTACTGAGTGCATTCAGAGGCACGACTGGCGTGGTGCTTTCTCCGCCGCCGTGCACAGCGGCACTAGAAAGGCTGGTGCAAAGGGGTCCACAAGCCAAATGTCAGCTGCCCCTCCCCAACCAGGGAATAAACCACCTTCATAGGAGCCCTGAGGGGGCAGGCTGGCGGGAGCAGGGGGTGTGGCTGGGGCAGACCTGCATCCCTACGGTAAAGGGCTTTGCAGGAGGGGACACAAGGTAGAGCTGCTGCTAGGGGAGTCCCCTGTACCTGGATGGATGAATCAGCCCCAATGAGGCTCCGCTGAGCTAACATCTCCTGCTCCCCCAGCCCGTGGTCCCTCCAACTCTGGGTTGCGATGCAAACGGCAAGAGACTGTGTGGGGCAAGGAGGCCTTTGCTGTGACGGGACAGCAGCCGTTGGTCTCCCAAGCCCTCCCCCCGGCGCCTTTCCCAAACGCTTGGCTCACTTTCACCTAAATAAACCGGCGGTGTCTGAACGCCAGCAGGACCTGAGCCGGGCTCCCCGGCGGCTGTAACGCGCAGCCGCCTGCTAGTTACTCCCCGTGAGACACACGGAGAAATCAAAAGAGAAAAGGCTGGTTGTTCCTGGCCTCGGGCTGCCGGAGCCGGACAGCGCATCGCGGTACCAGCGAGGGGGAAAACGGGGCAGGCCATCCACTCACTGCAGCGCGGGGCGTCACCACGAACGACAGCAGGGCGTCGGATCGGACAGTTTACACAGCACGCTAGCCCCTACCGGGCGAGTGACACAACACACAGGGCGAAATGCACTGAAAAACAGTGTGGCCTAATGGATAGTGCACTAGACCAGGGCTGTATTCCCAGCTGTTCCCCTGGCCTGCTGGGTGGCCGTGGGCAACTCACGTCTGCTCTGTGCCTCAGTTTCCCCATCTGCAAAAGGGGGGGAATGAGTCTGACCTCCTTTGTCAAGTGCTTTGCAATCTACCAGTGTAAGATCTGGGTATAATAATTACCTCTAAACGCATCTCTATCTGAGGCACTCCCCTAGACGGGGACTGAAGACGGACGGTGGCTGTGACGGTGGCTGTGATCCAGCCCGATGTATAACTCGGTGTGACTCTGAATCACAGCAGCGGAGCGCCTGGGGGCTGTCCACAAAGTGATATTCTGTCCCCAGGAGTGGATGGGGAGACAGGACCCCTGACATTCCTGGGCTGGGTCTCACTCCAGACAGCGTTTCGCCTGGCAACTGAGGAAGGAATTGAGAGTTGGGGCCCAACAGGAAAATCAGGAGCCCTCACCCTGCCATGGTGGTAGCCCCAGGGGACTGAGTCGTGGAGAGCAGGGTCAGACGACAGGGCGGGAGAAGCAGCTGAGCCTCATCTGTAGTAGGGTCCCAACCATTGCTACTCCTGGCGGGAGCTATGGGTCCAAACGCTGCTAGTGTCGTCACCGTAGTGCGACTGGACGCAAGGCAGGAAGGATGGTCGGGGGATCAAATCCCATAAGCACCCATTGATTCTACGCCTGGCCCTGAGAGGGAGTGCTGTCTAGTGGTTAGAGCAGTGAAGCGGCAGTCAAGGCTGACGGGTTCCTCTGCTACTGATGTGCTGCATGACCTCGGGCAAGGCATTTGATGGACACTAGATAGCTCCGGATTGAGTCGGGTAACTGTGCTTGATTCTTGACTAGGCCTCATGATGCAGGAGCCCCCTTCACTGCACCGCTACTGCAGCAGGCAGCATGAGCAAACGCAGGGCTAGGCTGGGTCAAGAAGCTCAGGACAGACCCGTGCTCCTGTGGAAAGCAGCCTGGGATCTTTAATGTCCACGCGAAGCAGATGGGGCCCTAACTTTATGGTCTGAACTGAGACGCCCACAGGCTGTGTGGGACTCAGCCGATCTCCCTGGGAAGGACGGGCCTTAGCTGCCCTGGCCTGCTGCAAGTCCCCGGAGCCCTGTTCCGCCACCCCTGATGGCCAGGCCCCAGAGCGTCCCCTCCGGCAGGGGCTCGGCCATCGCCAAAGGAGTTAACGTGTACAGCTTTGTTTTTTTCCTGACAGAGATGAATGGAGCAGCCTCCACATTTCACTCCAATGGGATGTTCCGCTTGACAATTGACTACTCGCAGCTTTCAGCTCTGTCAGCTACCATTAAGGCTGGGATCCTAGCTAATTGGGTGCTTCATTAGGGGCATTCTTTACCGTTATTGCCGGCTGACAACCAGGCCTCTCTCCCTCCCCTGTAGGGTGGAGACCAGGACCTGCTCCTGATGCTTTTAATCCCTTCCCTCCATGCACAGGTCCCTTAGACGACATCCCCCCATACCGGCCAGGGCACCCAGGGGCTGTAATCTGGAGGAAATCCACCCCTCCTGACATCTCTAGACAATGCAATGCAATCCCGGGGCGTTAAAACTCTCCGGAGCCCCCTGGAGGCACCCGGACGAATTCTAACCACGTGCAGCTTGCGTTTCAGACAGCGCTGGGTCAGATCCAAGTTGGGCAGCGTTTCGAGGACCGAGGGCAGGTAAGTCACTGTCATGTGTCCCTCGCCCACATCCTGCCCCCTGTGTATGTCCGTTAAGCTGAAGGAAGGAAGCCATCCCTCCAGCCCCCCTGCACAGGTCTCATCCAGGAAGGAAGGGTTCTCCACCCATCTCATTGAGGCATGTCTGTGTCACCCCCCTAGCCCCCAACTTTATGGTGCAACATGGTCTAGCGGTGAGAGCAAAGGATTGGGAATCAGGAAAGGAAACAGTCACTCAATGGATAACTGGACTGTGGAACTCATTGCCACAGGATGTTGCTGATGTCAAGAACATAAGTACGATTTGAAGACAGGCTGGGCGTTTCTATGGATAACAAGAATTTCCAGAACTATAATAGCTGATGCTCAGAAAGTTTCAGGAAGGATTAAAATTGCCCCTTGAGCTTCAGGGCTTAAGCCAAATTCTAACTATTTGGAGTTAGGACGAGACCGTCATAGGAGCAGCTTATCCCACATCTGCCTCCTGCTGGATTCTGGACCTTCCTCTGAGACATCTGGTGGGGTCACTGTGGGATCCTGGACTTGAAGGACCAGGGGTCTGATTCAGTCTGGCAATTCCTCTCTTCCAGGGATTCCGGGGTTCTTTTCCTGGCCCTGGAAGGGAAGGTAGTCTGGTGGCAAGAACAAGGTGTTGGGGTTCACGACACCTGGGTTCTAGTCCTAGATCTGGGAGGGAGTGTGATCACTGTAGGGGCGAGAGCTGGGGACTGGGATTCAGGACTCCTGGGTTCTTTCACTGGCTTGGAGACTGATGTCTAGTGGTTAGAGCTGGAGACTAGCCATCAGGATGCCTGGGTTCTATTCCCAGCTCTGGTACTGATTCAGTGTGTCACCCTAGGCAAGTCACTTCCCGCTCCGTGCCTCAGTTTCCCAATCTGTACAATGGAGGATAATGAAACTGCCCACTTCCCAGGGGAGATTGCTCAGCTACCACGGTGACACTTCCAGACAGATTTTCAAAAGAGCTCAGCACCCAGAAACCTCTGGCTCGAGGCAACTCGCCCAAATTCACGTGGGGGATCCCCTAGCAGATTTCCTGAGGCCCAGTCCATAAGAAAGGCTTGTCGGTCCTAGATTGTTCCTCCCATTGTTCCAGCTCTTTAGCTGCGCGGGGAGAGCTTGTCTGTTGCTTGGGCTGCACCTGTTGAGAGCAGCGGCTGCAGCACGCGCCGAAGTGAAGTGCGCGCCGCGAGCAGCGGCTTTCGAGAGCCTCGTCACAGCCAGCCCCAGCAGGAGGCTGTCTCGGCGCTGGAGGTTGTTGGCAGTGGCATCGCAGCCTTTCCCGTGGGGGCCCCATTTTCCTCCCTTGCCTTGCTGAGGCGCTGCCTGCCAAGGCCCCTCTTGGGCGGGGTCGGGAAGGCATGAAGGACGTTGGCCCATGCGCCTCATGTCTTTATTAATGAACCCTCTCTTCTCTGCCCCCCCCTTCTGTGGCAGCTTTCCAGCTGTCTTATTAAATAATCCCCAGCTCGGCCTCGTTGCAGCAGCCAGGATGTTGACATGCACTAAACTTTCTAATCATGTTCCTCCAGGTGGCTCGCACTTGGCCTGGGACCGGGGTGGGGGGTGGGGGTGTGATCGCCATGATGGGAGCAGACAGCTCAGCCTATCCCGGGGTCAGTATTAGCCCCCCCTGAAAACCCCTTACGCAGCCCCCTTGGTTCTGGCTCAGTTACGCCAGGGCTGAAATAGCCACATTCACCTGGCCTGGGTTATCTTGTCCCAGAGCTTGTGTCCTCGGAGTGGGCAGGGTGGCTGGAACCCACGTGTGGCCACCTACAGGACATGGTACAACAAACATGTGGCCAAGAAGCCAAGTGTGGGTTACTTCTTATCAGCAGGAAACCATCCAAATTCCTGGGACCCTTTTAGGGACCCAGATCCTCAGGGCCAGATCCTCAGCTAGGTGCAAACCTGGTGTAAACTGAAGTCAGTGGAGCTACGCTGATTTACGCCAGCTGGGAGTCTGATGGGGACGAAAGAAGCGATCAGATAAATCAATAAACTGGGGGGCATCCAACTTGCCAGAGTCTCCATTTAAAAAAATCAAGCTGGGATGGAGATGGCAGCTGAGTCAGGAGTGGGCACGTCATTCTCCCCACCAAGGGAATCAGCTACGGATAGTTCCCTTTGGGCTTCATCTGGGCTTTTAGCTGATTTTAATTCTGTTCTCCAGTGTTGCAGCCATGTCTGAGGAGGAAAGTATACAGAGCAAAGGCTGACTACAGACATACTCGGATTTCGGAAGGACACAGAACGCTGCTTTGAGGTAGATATAATCCTCTGAGTTTGACAGGGCTTTTTACCAGGGGACCTCACAGCACTTTACAGACATTAATGAATTCAGTTTTGTGACCCTCTTCCCTGGAGTGGGGTCAGTGTTACTACCCCCACTTTACAGACGGGGAAACTGAGGCACAGCCAATCCATAGTCAAAAAGCAAGTCTGCAGCTGGACCAGGATTGCAACTGGCACGTCCTGATTACCCGTTCCCAGCTCTACCCAACTGACAAGACTTCACCGCAACAGCACAGCCAGAGCTCAGATCTTCCTGTTCCAAAAGCACAGGCCCCTACCACCTGAGCTAAGGGAAAATCAATGCTAACTGCACAGTATCGGGCTTATGACACACAGCTGAGCAGCTCTGATTGTTGCCCATATATGCTAGTTTGCTACAGTACAAAGGGACTATGCAACCAGAAGACTGCATCAGAAAGAGACAGCAGCCATGAAATAACAGGTATTCCCACCTGGATTGATGCTTCATCTCCTTTCTAATTACTGGTACTTCTTTGGCCCCTTCCCACTGCTCGTTAACTCTCCAGGCCATGGGGACCCCCCACCCCAGTGCAACCTGCTGAGACACTTCTGGAGTGACACCAGGGATAAGTCCAGCCCCACCGTTTGCACGAAAGATGCCCCAAAACCAAGGGTTGCATTATTAGGTATATCACACCCTCAACATGCAAACCTCCCCCCCGCAGGTCTGCGGCCGTCAGCTGGGATGCTAAGGGCACTCGCTGCGGAGTCTGTTCTAACCCCTCTAGGGCAATTTCAGCCTGAGATAACTTTCCCTGCACCGGGCCCAGCTGTCACGTGCCTCCCCCCCTTTTGCAGACAAGAGCGGAAATCTATTGGACTGAAATTGCCTGGAATAAAATATTAGAACTAATGAACCGACTTTGCTCGCCCTTCGCCGGTCCACCCCAAACCACCCCGCTACACACAACCTTTGACAGTTGCCTCTTTATATGCCAGCCCTGTGTTAAACTCAGGGCAGGAAATTAACTCCTCTTCAGGGATTGCTTTGTGAGCTTTTAACTTCCAACGTTTTTAACTCTCAGATATTCACCAAAAAAAAAAAAAAAAAAAAGTCTTCTAAGAACATTTCCTATTATACAAGCCCCTCGTGGGAGATTTTGCTCAAACTGGCTCTCGATATTTTTTTCACAGGCTTTTATTTTTTTTTAAATACCCTGAGAAAATAAATATTCCATCTACTTCCAATTTGTTTGAAAGAACCCTCCATTCTCAGTGGTTGCTTGCAGTAATTCTGGCAAGAGTCTGATCGCGTCTGACTCTTCCTCAGTCATAATAATGACTTCTCTGACTTGGCAAATGGAACCAAGTCTCTGGGAAAGCAACAACAGTGATTTTTAAAAGGGCTACGCTAAAAAGTGTCATCTCGAGGGCCCGATCCTGCACCACCAAAGCAAGTTTTGCCATTGGCTTTGAGGGAACCAGAATGAGGCCACACGTGCTACTGTGATTGAAACAGGAAAGGCCTTAAAAAAAATAATCCCATTCACTTTGCATCTTTGGTTTACAATGTAGCAAACTACTCGAAGAGGCGGTATGGTCTGGTACATAGGGCACTGGCTTAAGAGCCACCATTCTGGAGTTCAAATGCTGGGTCCGGGAAGAAATGGTTAAAACAGGAGATTGGAAATCAGGACTCTTGGGTTCTATTGTCAGCTCCCCTACGGCTCTGTTCTGTGACTTTAGGGCAGCTTACTTCCCCATCTGTTAGGATAATGGAGTTTGCCGACATCTGGTGTTTTTCATAAAGCCCCAGCTCCCGGAGTCATGTGATTATACAAGACTCACATTTTTAAAAAAACAACTAAGTTGGCCTTCATGGTTGCAGCTGAACGTTTGAAAAAGTGACCCTGAAAGGCTCAAAAGCCACAAGGCAAAGAAAAAGAATCCAATGTATTTTTTTTAGTCTCATGATCTTTGGGAGGCCCGAGTCATGATTTTTGAAAATATGGAATTAGCATGTGCATAATGATGCTCACCCTGTTTTGTTAAGTGCTATGGATGAAAAGCAACTATATAAGAGCAACCAGTTATTACTGAATCCAATCTGCTGGGTTTCCCTTTCCGGTTCCCATTTCCCAGCCAACGTTTGGGATTCCCCCGGGGCCAGCGGAAGGTTTAAGCATTTTGGCTCCTATTCGTTTGAGCAAAATTATATTTATTTATTGTTAACAAAACCCACATTTTGAACCTAAAATGACCTGAGCAAGAGAGCGTCCGTCGCACACTCACCAACCAGCTCAGGAAATCGAAAATGAAATGCACTTGTCATCACGTGCTCATACTGCCCCTGCAATGATCTGCAGAAGGAAGCCTCCTGTTCGCCCCACACAGCATTGGGTCTGCACTGAATCAGAAATGTTTGTGTGCAAAGAGAAAGCGGAATAAACCACTCACTTTCTAAAACCAGAATGTCATTCTCATCAAACGAGGGACAATTCCACCAGGCACAGAAGAAATCAGACCTCCAGTGATGAGGATGATGGGTCCGCGGACAGCTGATCCATTCAGGAGTTTACCAATTACTTCTCAAAGCAAAGACAAGCCCAAGCCCCAGCCTGCTAGTAGCCAACAGAGAAGTTGGCTACACTGGGATCCAATCCCTGGGCTGGAGTTTAACTTTGCAAACTAAAAGCCTGACTGAGGACGTTTTGCAAAACACGGTTAGGCTCATCTCCCTGTCTAACGCTCTGCCCACAGTGTGGGTTTGCCACCAAGGTAGCTGCATCAGTGCAACCCACCTTAGTGCAAGCCACGATTTGCACCTGAAGTTTTATGCAGAGGTGCGTTCCGCCAGTGCAAACAGTGGTTTACCCTGTCTACACTGAGGGTCGGCACCAAAGCCTGGAATTCGGGCAAAGCCCCAGTGCAGATAAGGTTTAAATCTCTTTGCTGATACTGCTTCCCTCCAAGCCCTGCTTCCTCCTCCCTTCTGCCACTAGGTCCTGATTGTGTTCAGTGGCTTATTCCATATGTACACACCCACACATGGTGCCATTTGCTGGGGTCACTGTTAATCTGGAAGGAACCATTCTTGTTCAACAAAGGTGCATTCCCTTCCCCAACGGAAAAACCGGAAAATCTCCAGCTGGCTCCAAGCACCAGGAAGCAGCTTCAAAACCAAACAAAGGGGCCAGAGAGTCGACGTGAACCCCAGTAAAGAACCTTTCTCCCAACAGCCACAGGAAGGGTCAGTCCGCCAGCACCTGGGATTCCCTCACAATCAATGACTAGGCGGAAGGCATCCCATGGAGGATCAATGACTTCCCTACACAGTCTCTAACCCTAATCCTCCCTCTTCCCTGCCACTGGCCCTCCCTGTCCTGGGGATAGGGCCCCATCTCTCTTCCCACTAGCCCCACTGAATCCATGCTGAAATGTGAACCCTGCTTTGGCCATAAATCAGAGCCCTGCACCCTTGCCTGCTCCAGATCCAAACACAATCTCTTTGTCATAGGTCTGGAAGACAGAGTTGGGACACCTGGGTTCTGCTTCCCTTCTGCTGAAAGGCGTATGGGCTCATGGTTAAAGAAAGAAGTCACTTCCCTTCTCTGTGCCTCAGTTTCCCCTTTTATAAAATAAGGAATAACAAAAAGCACTTTGGGACACTGAAGATAAAACATGATACCAGAACACTGGGTAGTAGCCTCCTGGGCCCTAGTTAAACCCCACAGGATTAGCCAGTGTCCCAAGGGTTAAATAAGACAGTTTTTTCCTTCCAAGCAGCCCCGTCTACCCGTGGATTCTGCTACATCTTTCACTGAGACACTTAAAAATCTTACCTACACTTGCCTTTCCTGAAATCTCCTTCATTCAAATTGTCACAGCTTGATTGTGGGTAATAAGCCTATTGTAAAGCAAAATAAAACAAAACCCCCAACTCACTGTGGCCATATTTTAAACATACCCTGATGAAGATGAAAATGCGAGATAACACACACACACACACCCCGGCTTATGTTGCATTTCCCCCCCAGTAAGTATGCAAAATCCAGCTCCTCATTTCTTATGTGGGACTGCATGGGAATGACTCCCCCAGGAGGAGGTATGTGCGTGTGCTTTCTTTCCGAAATATTAAGGCTTTTTTTCTCCATTAATCCTGTCGCTCTGTCGGTTCCCGGCATGTCCATAGCTCGCAATGGACTTCATGCCGGGAACATTTAAGCTAGTTATCCCATCTGTTTCTCTTTCTCCTTGGACGGTCTGTATTAAAATGCCTCGGATTGGAGCCCTGGCCTGTGTGAAGCTAAATCCCGTGTCTGTGGGCAATGCTAATGCTGCTGCACAGACAACAGGAGGTGGCCGGAACCCATTAAGGTTACATTGAGTGGATTTTTTTTTAATTTTAGTTCTGTATTTATGAAAATACCCTGGATACAGATTAATTTTCTTTGCTTAATAGTTAATTTTGCTTCGCCGGGAAAGGGAGGGGTGTATGGGCTAGTGTTCAGAACAGAGGCTGGAAATCAGCATTTCTTCTGGCTCTGGGAGAAAGTATGATCTAGTGGATAGAGGCAGAGCTGGAAGTCAGGACTCCTGGGTTCTGTTCTGAGTGAGGTGTAGTGGCTCCAGCAGGGGCCGGGGCATCAGGACTCCGGGTTCTGCTCCAGGAGGGAGTGTGGTTAGTGCAGGAGTCTAGCAATCAGGGCTCTGATTCCTGACTTTGCCCTCATTTCCCCATCTGTAAAATGGGGTGATAACAGCGACCTGCCTCAGGGGGACCGAGGTTTATTTTTTCCACGTTTGAGGCACCTGGACGAAATGCACCGTACAAAGGGAAAGCATTGTTATTATTCCTCCTACCTGGGAAGGTTTCGCTAGTTCCACTGTAGCTCCTGTAAATGCCTTTGAACCTCCTGCTGAAATGCTATTTTGTAACTGCTGGCAGCAATGCGCTTCAGTGAATTACCACAGTTATTCCTACGCCTCCTACAGCAACAACACAGGACGGTGGGGAGGCCGGATGGGGGAGGAGAGGGGAACAGGACGATTTCCCCTCTTTCTCCGTCAGAGCAAGGACCCCACAAAGCTGGGTAAATGAGAACCCTGCGTCTTTCCTTTTGGGCACTTGGAGTCCTGACCAAACAACGTAACTGCTGCTGGCTCTGCAGGGGCTTTCCCTGCCCTCGCATGTTAATGGGAGGCCTGTATCAAAGGGCAGAAACTAGCTCAGATTGAGCATTAAAGACAAAAGCAATAGAAGTAAAAAAGGGGTGGGGGATGCTATAAATATATTCACTGTACGTCTGGAAATGGCTCCTCTCCACCCCCAAAATCTCCAGTTCTCAACATGCCCAGGGTCTGGATGCACATCAGGACTTCAGGGGTCCCTGTCTCTTTAAGAGACTGATCCTCCACTTGCACTGGGAATCAATCAGGAGTAACGAACGCCACTGAAGTCCGTGGGGCTGCCTCTCCATTCTCCTGTCGCTCGTGAGGTGGCTTATCCCGCCGCAAAGCAGGTGTCAAACGCTGCTCGTCTGATCTGCACTGGTGGAAATAACTACCCCGGGCACCAGAGAACGAGGCTCATAACAGAACTACCAGGGGTATCAAACCGGAGAGCAGAGAATCAGGCCCCGCGACTGTATTTAAAGGGGCCAGGAATGTCTGTAATCTGATGGGGAAGCGAAGCAGGGGGGAAGGTGGCACAGAGCATCTGACAACAAAAGATCCAAGGAGCTGCTGAGTGAAATTAATGACTGGTAAAGGTGGAGGGACCTAGCATATGCCTCAGCCTGTGGAATTCACCGCCCCAGGCGCTCGGAGAGTCAGATACTGGGGGTCAGGTTTGTAGACACGGCTGGGTGGTTACATGAGCAATAACCATGTGTGGAGCTGTCCGTGTTGCAATAGGGATGATCGTGCTGCTGTATTGTGTACGCTCATTGCCCGAGGGATTGGAAACATCAGGTGTAGGCCCCCACTGGAGGACAGGGAGGGGGGCACTGGCTAACCTGCCCCAGCCCTGCCCCAGCCGGCCGTGCACTCAGCCAGGATGGATTCTCCGGGCGCAGCCTCGTCTTTGGGGGATGCGGAAGGGGTATCTCTACTACAGTGGGCACGGAGAGCCCAGCAGACAGAAATCACAGGGCTCATGGGACTGCTTAGCAGAGGCTCTAGGACCCCAGTCCAGATTCAACCTGCACCCTGCGAGTGAGGTTATTACTCTCCTCCGTCCTCTCAGCACGTGTGTGACACTGGAAGTGGAGTAAATATTCCTTCCAGTTTCAGTGTCCAGCTATAGATGCACGTGGCTGCTAACAGAATCCTCAAGGTACCAGCTCAATCGGCCGTGTTTACAGCTGTCTTTCACTGTGTGTACGTACCGCACCTCGCACAATGGGGCACGCCGACCTCGCTTCGGGCCTCCAGGCACAACAATAACATTGATTGTTACTATTCCCTGCCTTGGATTATGGATCAAGATGAGGCCGGGGGGGGGCCAAACTTTGATTCCGGTTAAACAGGTGTCAATCTGGAGTAATCCCATGGGAGTCCCAGGAGTTACTCCGGATTGACAGTAGCATCACTGAGGTCAGAATAAAACTGACTGTAGTTTATCATGTGTGTTACGGTAACATCTCAAAGTCCCAACCCCAGGTCGGGGCCTTTTTATGCTGGGTGCTGTGCAGGCATTTTGGAAGAGGCAGGCCCGGCCCCCGAGAGTTCACGAGCTAGTACTGGGAAAAGGGGCTGTGCTGCATGTCTCCACTGGAAGCCATTTCACATTGAAGAGGAAGGCTGGCCTAGTGATTAAGACACCAGCTGGGAATTTAGAAGAGCGAAGCTCAATTCCTAGCTCTGCCACAGCCTCCCTGAATAACCTTGGGCAAGTCGCTTCATCTCTCTGATACCTCGCTTCCCCATCTGTAAAATGGGAACAATAATCCTTACTTTCTGCCTTGTCTGTTTAGGCCGTGAGCCTTCCTCTATGCGGATGCACAGTGCCTCGCGCAATGAGCTCCAGTCTCAAGGCACTACCGTAACACACATGCCATCAAAGCCATGGGATGGATTTGGCCCCGTGCCTCCAGGATCAGAATGGGGTGAATGCAGGAATTTCCCAGAATGCCACTCGCCAGTCTGATGATCACCCAAGGATTTGCCAGGCGAGCTGTCAATCAGCACGACACTGCCTTGCCGAGGCAGTCATAGGGTGAGAGGTGCGGCACGAGGGGCGGGGAAAAGGGGACGTTGGGGCAGGCGGAGGGAGGAAGGGAAATCAGTGTGCGGCTGGATCTCACAGCAAGTCTGTAATGTGGTCTTGAGGGACCTGCCATACACACTCCACGTAAATTATTTAATTTCTCCAAACTGCTGCACCTTTATAAATCATTAAAAGCTGCTTTTGATCTGTGTTAATGAGGTTTCCTGAGTGCAGTGCCTGGAAATGCGGTTCGACATGAGATAGCAAATCAGCTAATTAAAAAAATAAAGAATGAGAGAGAGAGTGGGACAAAGACACAGAGAGAGAAAACAGGTGTCTGGATGAGGAAATGAAATCAAAATAGGAGGACAGAAAGCCACGTGTAAAGTCCCCTCCTCGGGAAAGGCCGGAAGTAATAGAGGGGTCTCTCTCTCTCTCTCTCTCTCTCTCTCTCACACACACACACACACACACACACACACACACACACACACACACACATTGTTTGGGTTTTAACCCAAGTGGGAGGGGAGTGAGAGGGAGTTTAGGAAAAGCCTGCTAAGTTTGTCTCATGATGTTTCTTATGGGATGGGGGAATTTGCATTTGAAATTTTAAAAACAATTTTAAAGCAGGTCAGCAAATCTGCTGATTAATATTAATAGAGAGAAAGAAAGCAGCCCATTTATTATTTTTTATTTCTAAAATCTCACGCCTGTATAAACACCCATGTATGAGCCACTGCAAATATAAACTCATTCAAAAATCAAATGGGTTAGGTACCTGGATTAAAACCACAACTGATGCCCCAACAATGAAATTCCCACCCTCCTCCTCAGTTCCACAACTCCAAACTTTCAAAAACTGGCAGGTCAGGCCCCCAAAATCACAAGCTTTGCTCAAAACTCACGAGAATTTTTTAAAATAATACATTTCTTTTTACTAGCCTTCTAGTGTCCGAGCCTTTAGAATGCTGCCAGGTCCCCATGTTCAAGCTTTCCTCTACATGTAAGCTAGAAACTTACTTATTTTTTAAATGAAGACCGAGATACTCGGGCTGTCTCTTGATTCCAGCAGCTGAGGCTTTAAGAAAAACACTAAATCTCGTGAGACGTGGTAAAATCGCAAGAGTTGACAACACAGAACTTCCCCACACCCTTGGAAAGAGACAAGTCTGGCAATTTTGCTGTATTTCGCTGTGTGACGTGTTTAGGCTTTAATGTTGTCCTGGGTACTATACCTTTAAATCTTTATGGATCGTTCCATAAAGATAAAGCCATGTAACCATTTTGTGCTCAGTGCAGATTGTAAGAGAGGAGAGACACACACTGTGCTCTCACTCTCATGGAGACTATACTTGTGTTCTGTCTGCTGGGCTTTGAATCAGGTCCTTAGTCTTATAATAAAGGGTCATTCTGCTTCAATTTCAGGCCGCAGACACCTTCCCGTTTAAACCTTAGATAGGAGGCAGACCCTTGCTTCAGATGATCCCAGCAGCTGTGGGGTCACGCAAGGGGAAAGGATGGGAGAAACAGGGGACTGCTCTGGGAAAAAAGATGGGCCCCAAATGTCCTACTCCCTGTAGTTGGGGGGAAGCTGGTGCCACTCAGCCAGCTGGCCTGGAGGAAGCTGACAGGCAGGGTCAGGCGATTAGACGCCTGCAGAGCCCGTGTCAAGCGTTACTTCCCCAGCCCTGACAGCTTTAATATCAATATTTATCTCAGCTACAAAACTCTGATCCCAGCTACATATTCAGCAACTCGATTACAGGTATCTGGAATGATTGTGACGGCTTCTATAGATGGGAGGTTAGTTGAGGCTTAATGCTGTTTGACAGGCCTGCTGCAGCCCGTGGCCAGGAGCTCCGCGCAGTGCGACGGGAGCCAGACAGCACCCGTTCCAGGGAATCGCTCGGTAAATAAATAAATAACCCCAGCCTGGGTGAAAGGGCTTCTATGGAGCCAGCCGGGGACAGGCCTCTGCGTACTGCCAGCTCCCGGAGGCTCAGGAGAGCCGGGACTGGCCATCCGGGCCCTGCCGGAATAGACGCTGGGGGGAACCTGATTCTCAGTGATGATGCTGAGGCCTCCTTTGGTAGCCCGTAAGGCCTGAAGGGGCCTTAAAACGGGTGGAAGTGGCCCCTGAAAATCCGCCCCATGCAGGGGGCTTCCCTGGCCTGCGTGGAACTACACACCCACCCTACAGAGTAGATGGGCACCAGGCACGTGAGGGGATGTCCATAGGAGGCAATGGGGTGCAGAGAATACCTTAGAGCAGCCCGGAGGCTTCTCCAGTTACACCAGACAGCATAGGAGGCAATGGGGTGCAGAGAATATCTTAGAGCAGCCCGGAGGCTCCTCCAGTTACACCAGGCAGGTGCCTGCCCAGCCCCAGAATACAGGAGTGCAAAGGTAGCTTAAAGCTACCCTAACGTTCCCCTGATTCCTCCTTCCTCCTAACACAGGAAGAGAGCCACTGAGAATCAGGCCCTGGGTTCAGAGCAGGGCGGAACCCAAGGTGATTGCAGTGCCCCGCTGCATGGGATTCTGGGTCTCATTCAAGAGCAAAGGAAGAACCAGAATTTCTGTGCCCATCTTGGATGGACACGAGGTAACGCCTCTGAGAGGCGGAAGGTGCTGCTACTGCAATGGATTCTGGGAAGCAAATGGATCCCCGAAGCAAAGATCCTGACCTGAATTTCTGTGGCCACCACTAGAGCCCGGTTTGAGTTCTTGAGAAGAGAAGAACCAGAAGGGCGTTGGAATGGACACTAGAGGGAGCAGGAAACACCCCCATGGCACTAATGCAAGGACGCTGCATTGACTTCCACTCTGGGCAAGTCATTCAGGTAAAGCTTTAACAACCCCACAGGGCGTCGTGTTCCCTGACGGTGCAGGATAAATCCACAGGCACAATGACTTGTCAGCATAACACCTGTTCTCCCCCCAACGCTTCTAAATACATGCCAGCCTCTTGCCATCACAGCCACCTCTAAGGTCCGAGCGGGGGAAACCGCATGCACACTTAGCAAACCCACGGAGGACACCTCTCCGCTCCTGTGGGCACATGTCCTGGGCACTCAGCTTGGAACCTCAGGGGGTAAGAGGGGCCCTGAATTTTTTCCCCCCTTGTAACATGAGGTCACACTAAGCAGATGGCTGAGAACCACTGGCCTAAGCAGTGGTGGATTCACAAAGGCTGAGAAATGATGGACCAGCAACATCTTAACTAGAAACCATTGCGGAACTGGCATTTGGTTTACGACAGATAAAATTCTGAGGTCTTTGGTATTGACTCAGTATATCTACACAGGTAGTTAGATACTCCTGGAATTCTGCCTCTCTCTCTATCTCCCCCCATACACATCTATCCATCCAATCTATCTATCTATCCTTTAATACTGCACCTACAAGAGCTACAAGAATGATCTGAGACTGGAAAACATAATGAGAGACTTAAGAAACGTAGTGTATTTAGCTTATCAAAGAGAAGGTTAAAAGGCAACTTGATCTCAGCCTACGTAAGGAGGAGATGTCTGATAGTAATAGGCTCTTTAGCCTAGCAGACAAAGGCATAAAAAGGTCCAGTGTCTGGAAGCTGAATTCAGCAAAATTCGAAGTGGAATTAAGGGCCTATTTTACAAGTGAGGTTAATTAGCCACTGGGACAGCCAACCAAGATAGAGCAGGGTGGGAAATGATTTTTCTCTCCCCGTGAAAAAAAATCAGTAAAAATCATTTAGGTTTTGTCTAAATGACATTTTTCAAGTATTTGTTGAAAAACTGTAAACTGAAAAAAAAAATGTTTTTTCTAGGAAAACCCAACAATATTTGACAAATACAGATATTTTTCACAAAAATGTCTGTTTTTCTCAAAAAGCCAGTTTCCAAAGCACTTAGAGGGAATTTTTTCAGCCATCTCCCTCCATGGATTCCCCATGGCTCAGAGTTCTCAGATCCAGGCTGGACACCTTGCTCAGAGATACGCTCCTGTTTAGCCACCAGTTACTGGGCTGGCCGCAGAGATCTCTGGGTGAAATACAATGGCCTGTTGTGACAGGATGTGCATACCCCGTGCTGGGCCGGAAGCGGTTAACACCACACTATGGGGCGGAGGAAGTCCCGCCCCTCAGACCATACTGGGCATGCTCCAGGTGCTATGCTAGTATAAAAGGGAGCAGCCCCCTCAGTCTGGGCTGACTGCTGGAGAGGGAGGACCTTTGTTAGTCTCCAGCTGAGGAGCCATCACAGCACTTGCCTGCGGGAGCTGGAGATCCCAAGAACCGGACTGGAGATCTGTGGCCAATGGAGCCCCAGGGAATTGCCCACGCTGAGGAACCTGGTGACCCCAATGCCCCATGGACTGCAGCTTCAGGAAGCACGGAAGTGACCCACAGAGGGTGAACGAGTGGTACCTCCACCCGTGTGAGGTCAGCATGTTTTGGTGGGATTCCCTGCTGACCCAGTGGAGGACCACTCTGCCACTGATAAGGCCCTGGGTCGGGGGCCCAGTGGAGTTGGGTGGGCCCGGGCCCCCCTACCTGGGCCACCATCCCCGTGGTGGCGGCCGTCGGGTATTGGCCACTAGGCCGCACTGCCCTGTATCTGAGGGCTGTTGTATTGATTCTGGCCACTAGGCCACGCAGCCCCAGACCCAAGGACCACTGCTTTCACTATGACCCTTGAACCCTCAGTGTGATGAGGTCCAAGATAGTCAGGTAGATAGTAACCACAGTATCCACACACCCACTGTCCACCCTGGCGGGTGACGGGGTGTGCATACACCGCCACACGTGTGCTCAGCGGGTGGTCAGACTAGATGATCAGAATGGTCTCTTCTGGCCTTGGAATCAATGGGTCCCACAGCTTATGGACATCTACGAATGTAATATGTTGTGTTTCCTCCCCAGAAGTTTGTATCTATCACCTTGAGTTTCTTCTCATCCTTCTTGCCCTGCCTAGAGCCTCTGGCACATTCACTCTTGAGTCCTGATCCCTTTCTCTCCTCCTCCTCCACATCCCTCCCATTCTTTCTCTCTGCTCTGAGCTGCGTGGATGGCCTGCCCCAACCTTGCCTGCTACAACATGCTCCGGGGCCTGGACTCTTGTTCCCAGGGCCACGTTCATCTCATTAGTCACAAGGGTCGGCCTGACGTGCCCCAGCTTGGCTTCAGAATCTGCTTCCTCCGTTTGTGATTCATTCCTCGATCCCGTCCTGTGCAGCCTGCAGGGATGACGCGCTTCAGTATCAGTAAATCCTGAATGGATTCAGCATTAGCGTGTTGTTTTTCCATCCGGCATCCAAAGGAAAAATGAACCGTTGGCTGCAGGATCCAGGCTGCTTTCGAGTAACAACGCTCAGATGGCTCCTTACTCCACGGGGTCCCAGCGTCCTTTTAAAAACTAGTAACTGCGTCTCGCAACACCCCAGTGTGGGACTGAGCATCGCTGTGTCTGCTCTACAGATGGGGAAACTGAGGCAGGGGAGTGACTTGTTCAAGGTCAAACAGTGAGTCAGTAGCAGAGCTGCAAATAGAACCCAGGAGTCCTGTCCCCCAGCCACCTGCTTTAAGCTCTAGGCAATGTACACTCGCTGTTTCCTGCCTCCTCCTGCTTCCAGCTCTGCACAGCTGTTGCTTTTCCTCCCCTAGGGCTGGCTCCTCCATATGCACAGCCAGGTAGCTGGGCAGTTCTCCTGGGGACCAGCAGGTGAGGCTCCTCCTGCAGCATTTCCAAGGCTGCTGCATCCCGTAGTCAGTGTCCTGGGTGTGCAGGGGGTGAGAGCGGTACCTGGGCATCTGCATTGTTGCAATGCACCAGCCCGCCCGGGTTCCCCAGACTCTCCCACAACACACGTGTCGCAGTGCAGACGGGTCTCCCGCGGAGCACAGCTGCATAGCAAGGTGGGGCTGCTCACCCTACACAGGCCCTCCGAGGCATGATGATGACGACAAGGACTCAGCATCCAGGAATTAGCTGCTTCCTTCCCTGCAGTTGCAGAGGGGACCAGGCAGGAAGGAGGGATCTGCTTGCTCCACTATCCAAGGCGAAAGCCTCTGGCTTGGTTCCTCTGGGCACTTGCGTATCAAGAAGATGCCACCAGGCTGCTGATGTGAGCAGCATGTCCCCGCTGCCTCGTTAATCTAATTAAAGATGGAGTTTGAAAAGTGGTTCGGACAGAGCCAGGCCTGGGTTATTCAGGGCCCAGGGCCATCTCGACTTTCTGCCTGTTATTTGTATAACCTGCTCGCTGCCAGGATCCCAGCTCCCCTAGCCCCATGCCACATCTGCCCCAGGCTCCTAGCAGCCCTGAGACCTGACCAAACTGGGGGGTTGTGCAAAGCATCCTAGAAGCAGAAGTGCAGGCACCACTGGGTGATTAAGTGAAACAGACCAGTTTTCACAGGCCCTGCCCTCGCACCCTCTCTGGTAACAAAGGATCTGCCAGACCACATCGAAACATCGGTCCATCTACCCTACTATCCTGCCTCTGGCAGTAGTCGGGAACGGATACTTTGGAGGAGAATAAAAACAACCCCTCCAAAATCCCATAAGCACTTGGATAATTATGCACAGAGGGGAAAAGATTCCTTCCTGACCCCTGTAGCAAGGAGTTTATGCCCTGGTGCATGAGATTTCCATTCTCCTCGTTAGCTTAGTTTACGTAGCTAGAAATAACAGAAAGCTGCCTGCCACCCTAGGGGATCGCCCCACTGGGACACAGTGCCCCCGTCTGAGGGGGACGTGCCAGTGTGGGAAAGAGGGGAGTATTGATCCCCCAATCCCCTATTCTGACAAACAGAGCCCTGGGGTTCATGTAGAAGTGCTGAGTAACTGACCCTCAAACTGCCTGCGCCCCTCGTTATTCACAGGCAGAAGTAGTTTAAAAAAATGGCTGAGGTAGGATTTGAACCTCCATTTCCAGGCAGCATTAGGATAGTAAATGAGACACTTAGACCACTAAGCCATACCCCCTACTTGCCTTGCTACTTCTCTTCCAGCGTACTTGAGAGTTTCTCTAGCATTCACGCCTCAGGCAACACCAGCTTAGAAAGATAGCAAGAAACTGCCTCTCAATGTGACATCTCAGAGAGGGGAGAAAGGAGAGAGCAGGAAATTTCCCCCCCCCTCTTATTCTATGTTGCAATTATGGGCTGAGATCTTCAAAAGCAACTGGCAATTGCAGGTGCCCAACTGGAGACACCTTAGAGGGTCCTGCTGCCCAGAGAACAGGTGCTCTGCACGTCTCAGAATCAGGCCTCTTCCAGGTGCCACCCAAGATCACTGGTCTGCTTGGTGGTCAAAGGGACTGTTCAAGGTCGCTGGTGGACACAACTCACACAATGAGGCATAGTCCCATGCCTTAACCACAAGCTCAACCGGCCTCTGGAACGGGCTGGAAATCTTGGCCTTGAAAGTCAAGTGTTAGCACTTCCACCTTCCCTACGCTGCACAGATTCCTAGGACATCCACAGCAAAGGAAGCTTGCAAAGCAGAGCTGGCAGTCTTTAGCAGGCTGGCTGTATAACGCACATATCCCCAGGCCAGCACCTTCAGGCAGTGGGTCACTCCATGCACCACTCACAAACATGTGGCTTGTGGCGAGGAATGGTTTCTTTTTTCACCCCCACTTCCTAAATTTACTTTTTTTTAAATTGCTTTTTAAACTTTCCAGTGGGTGATATAAATGCCATCAGCTATCTAGCACTGACACAATGAGGTTATGGCGAGCCTGAGCAAAAAAAAAAAAAAAGCACACGCACACACTTTCAAAGTAGAATTGGAAGGGGCAGGGGATTGTGGGTAATGGTATGCAAATTATCATGCAGAACTGACACTCGGCTGCTGGTGATTACTTTCCCAAGCTGAAGGTAATCACTTTCAGCCCGCCATGCAAAATTCGCAGGGAAATCTGTACGAAAACTGCCACCAAGGGATCTGTGAGGGGGGCAATGAACCAGATGAGGGGACGTTGAAGGATCTGGCGGTGCGTCGTGCTTTTCCCTATCCCCCTCCCTCACCCCCAAACAAGCAATAAAAAAGTGAGATCTCATCAGAAGATAGAAAAATGTCCTGATCCTGAATGAGGCTGGTAAAGTCCTGCCTGGCACTGGGAGTTCCCTATGAGCATTCGTTAATCATGCAACTTAGCCCAATTTCTGTCCCTTCATACCAGCACATGAGTCCTGCTGGCACCTTCAGACCCCCTATGCACTCCGTTTTTACCCGCACCGTGCCAATTCTAGGCCGGTTCAGCCGCGCCCCCGAGAGGCCATTCGATTTTGACACACAGACTTTTACAAAAAGAGGAAATGACTTGCAAGGAAAAGCAGGGCAAAGAAAACGAAGAGCGAAGGCAACTTCACACAAGCTCTGTCCATGGTCCCAGAGGAACTGGATGTTTTGGCTACAGTGCTCAGTGGCGGAACAGTTAAGGCTGGCATTTAAATTGTCATCATTACACTCCAGAGCTAACGCCCCAACTGACACTTCATTTTCAGCCTCATCTTTTGGGAGATGCTTATATGCTACAATAATGGGTTCCACAATAGAAAAAGAAAGAAGCTGTTCACATCTCCCAGAGCTATTATTGGCAGTCCTAGGAAGACAGCCCTGTATCTGTCATGCTCGGGTTTCCTTCACTGCCAAAAGGGCTAGAAAGTTACATTTTGTTTAAATGAAAACTTAAACTGTACATGATCTGTGGGGCCCACTGGAAAAGTCTGAGCATCCCAGGAGCAGCTTGTTGGGCTCCAGGGAACCAATCAGATTCACTTACAGGTCAGGTACGGATTTGAAATCTGTCTCGCTGTGTCTCAGTCGTAGCCCCCCTCCTCCACAGCCTAGCCCCCCTCCTCCACACCCCACACACCCTGACTCTGTCAGAGGAAATATCTACGCCATGTTCTCCAGCCCCAGGTAGCTTGGGAAACCTGGAACAAGGTACTCAGCACCTTGTTCCACCAACCCAGCTTAAGGCTATGTCTTCACGACGGACACAGCCTGCACCTACGTCTTCCCCTAGCCGAGACACAACCAACACCATTTTCTGTTGGTGTAGGAACACCACCTCCCTGGACGACGTTAGCTACACTTATGCCACGTCTACACTACAAAACGAAGTTGACTTAGCTTATGTCAGCATACCAGCCGCTGCGGTAATGCCATCGCTTGTGCGTGTCTACGCTTTGCTCCTTGTGTCGGCGGTGCGGGTCCTCACTAGCAACGCTTGTATCGATTGTACTGTCAGCGTGGGGCATTGTGGGAAGGCTCCTGAAAGCCACGAACAGTCAACAGAAGCAACGCAGGGTCTACACTGACACTGCGTCGACCTAACTACAGACCTGGACTCTACACCACTCCCGGAGGTGGAGTTATTACGTCTGCAGGAGTGAAATGTTAAGTGTAGACACTTCCATAGTTAGATTGACGTAAGCTGCCTTGCGTCAACCTAACTCTGTAGTGTAGACCAAGCCTCACAGAAGCCCTCTTAAGGGGACATGAGCTGCGTCTACACTGTGGGTTTTGTTGGGTTAGCCAGGTGGGCCGGGGTGTATGTTTTTCACACCCCAACAATGTAGCTATGTCGACGTAACTTTGAAATGTAAACCAACCCTAAGCTCTTGCATTTCTTGAAGATGTCACAGGTCACCAGTTCTCTTGCAACAGAAGAAAACAGCCCTTCCCAACCCACAGGGCTCTTTACACAAAAACAACCCCAAGGCAATCTGCGGTGATTGATAATAAGGCAGAATCTAAACAATTCCAGGCGGGTCCTATCGCAGCTTGGTCTCATTCGCCCAGAGAAGCACTTAGCCGTTCTCACATCTCAAATGCTCTCCAGACGACGCACTTATCTGATAAGATGTGCCCTCAACCGTACATATTAATTTGGAGCTGAATCATGCAGACCAGCTCTGGATGTATGAGACAAGCTACAAAGTGACTTGGATGGAACAACTCTTCCAATGGGCTTTTATACATATATTATTCCTCCTTCGAGGATTCCGGGCTGCGTGTTGTGTACTGATGGAGCGAGACGCCTCGGCCATAGTCCTGATCCTGAAATAAATCCATGTGCCACCCCAAGGCGTAACCCACCACCTTTGGAGTCTCTTCCCTCGTGACTGGTTTTCAGGCTACAGGAGGGAGCACAAGCCAGTGCTTAGAGCCTGGGCTACAAGCCGGGACACCTGGGCTCTGTTCCTGACTCAAGCTGGAAAGTGTGCTCTAGGACAGGGGCTCTCAATCTTTTTCTTTCTGAATGCCCCCCATCCCGCCCGGCCCTGCCCAACACGCTATAAAAACTCCAGGGTCCAGTGGAGGGGGAGCCTTGGGGCTCCAGGCTTCAGCTGCCGGGCAGGTGGTGGAGGGGCTTGGGGCTCACAGACCCCTGGTTGAGAACCACTGCTCCAGGAGCTAGAGTAGGGGACTGGGAGTCCTAGATTTTATTCTCAGTCCTGGAAGGGGAGCATGGCCTAGTGCTTCCTGCATGGGATGGGGAGACAGCACTCTTGGGTTCTATTCCCACCACAAGGAGGGAAGCGGGGAGTCGAGGGTTTCAATGTGGGACTAGGAGTCGGGACTCCTGGGTTCTATTCCCAGCTTGGGGGAGGGGGATGTCTCCAGTGGCTCATAGCCAGGATCTTGGACACTTCTTCCCCTCTCTGTACAATGGGGAAAGTGATACTAATTCACCTCACCCGGGGGTTTAGAGGCTTTAATGGTTGTAAAGTGCTGAGCGAGCCGGGTGCAGAGGGAAGGGAAGTGGAAGGAGGAGTCTGCAAACGGTTGGGGCTGAATTCGAGCAGCAAACAAGAGTCGGTGTTAGCCCCACCTCCGTAGTTCTGTGGGGCGCAAGGGGGGCATGTCCTCCCTGCCCAGGCCCTTGCTTTGTTCCTGGGCGCTTTCAAGTGTCCCAACATACTCTGTCCCAGCGCCGCAGTCCCATCCCTCCCGCTACTTTGAAGTGCTGCAGCTTCAGAGCTGAGGGGGTTTGGGGGCTCTCTGTCCTGAGGCCAGCAGGCACTTCGGAGGGTCAGGCCAGGCTAAGGGGAGTGTTTGGAAAAACACATCCTTTCGCTTTAACAGCCCAATGAGCACTAAGCTAACTGGGGTGACGTTTTCCAAAATCCCTTGGGGTTCACAGCAAGCGTCCCCGGAGCTGCAGCTTTGCTCCTTCGAAATGCAGGGGCAGAAAGTGGGCTGGGGGATGTCTTACCCACAATGCAAAGCACGTGCCTCTCTGGTGAATGGATCTGCAATACAGGCCCCAACAGAGATCCTGAGCGCTGCAGGGGGAACTGCTCATTTTCATGCTTCAGAATTGTCCAGAGACTCTTCTCTGGGGGTGGAGGCCCCGATCCGGCAAATGCTTTTGTGCTCCTGCTTATCTTCCATGAGCAGTTCCACTGATTTCAACGGGAGAGCTCAGAGCAGTGAAAGTATTTGCAGTGTTGTTGTAGCCGTGTGGGTCCCAGGATATTAGAGACAAGATGGGTGAGGTAGTATCTTCTTGGTGAAAGAGACACACCTTTGAGCTTACACAGAGCTCTGAAGGCCCGTAAGCTCCAAATCTTGCCTCTTTCACCAACAGAAGTTGGTCCAATAGCAGGTACTGCCTCACCCACCTGGCCTCAGTAGTAAAGTTAAGCACATGCTTAAGTGTTTGCAGGATCAGGTCCTATATGGATAAATCAGAAACCTCTTAGAAAATTCTTTATTCCTTTAGATCACTCTGTCCAAGAGACCCCCAGCCACGATCAAAGTCATGGGCCCTTTGTCCCAGGAGACAGACAGACCAGAGCTGGTTAAAAAATGACAAGACAATTTTGTGAAAAAATTCAGAAAATTGAAGCTTTCCTCCCCCATTTTCAAATGGTTAAAAACAGGACAAATGTGTTGTGTGTGTGTGTGTGTGTGTGTGTGTGTGTGTGTGTGTGTGTGTGTGTGTGTGTGTGTGTGTGTGTGTGTGTGTGTGTGAAAAATTTCAAATTTCCAGATTTTTAAATTTTCAAAGTTACAGCATGGCTGAGTCACAGACTTTCCTTCTGCCTTTTGCCACTTCAAATTTGTCCAAAGCAGGGGGAGGTTTTTGAAACGCGACACAGCGGCAAAAGGAAAAATGAAATAATGAAAAGGGGAGGCCGCACGAAGCCAGGCCTACCTCATTCAGTGGCATTCAGTAGGGAGGAGAAATAAAGGATAGAAGGGGGGAAGCGGGAAACAACAACAAAAGAAAAATCTCAAATGTCAAAAATACTGAAAATTTTCCATTTTGAAGAAAAACTGTAAAATGTTAAAAACCCAAAAGCTTTTCATTAAAATTTTCAGTTGGGGGAGCAGGAACCGCCACTTTTCATAGGAAAACAGCTTTGACTAGTTCTGCTACAGCCATGCAGGCCTTGTCTACGACTGCTCTTACTCCATCACTGTAGTTCAAATTATGCAACTCCCCTAGTGTGGATGCTGCTATACTGGTATAAATGTGCTTAGACCGGTGTCCAGCTAGTCCCGTGAGGGAAGGGCAATACGCTATACTGGTATGAGGCACCCACAGAGATAAAACTGCTTCCAAACCAGTTTAACTATTTTGGTTAAACACTCCTAATCAACAGTTGTACCAGAACAAAAAATACACGTCAACCAGCCCATTGTGAGAGACAGTCCTTGTCCCAAAGAGTTAAGGCCTCCATTTTACTCTTGGGAGTAGCCTCCTTGAAATCAAGGGAACTATTCACAGCAGTAAAGTTAAGCAGACACACAAGAGTTTGCAAGCTCAGGGCCTAAATTAACCAAGGGGGAGGAAGGTAGACAGACTTACCCAAAGACATACAATGTTTTCATAGAAGGACAAGAACCCCTATCTCCTGGCTCCCAGCCCAG